>NC_073256.2:30781071-31083928 GCF_029289425.2 Pan paniscus | reverse complement strand
CCTGTTCTGATTCTCATTTGTGTCTCTGGTGTTTAGTATATGCTCACGTAGAATTTGATTAATGAATGACAACATACCCATTTTACAGATGAGAAAGTTGAGGCTCGGGAACATTATGTAACTTGCTCGGTATTAGATAGTGATGGTTTGTAGCCATCTGGCCGGATGCTGGGTGCACCCTCTTAACCACTTCACTATGGTTCTTCTCTCATGGTAGTTCTCCAACAGCAGGAGTGAGAGACAACTTTAGGACAGGTGTAACCAGAATCCCAGGGGTTATCCTAGAAGGTGGTGTCAGGAACATACTTGCCTATGAGCCTTCTTACTGTATTGCATAAAATACCCAGTTTTTCCGACTCACCCTTAGTAAAGACCTTAGCAATATTTGAAGCACAGTTGTCAGTAGGAAAGGGTGGATGTTTATACTTTTTTAAAAAGGAGTCTGTATCATATTTATCTTGTGGTCTGCCATGCTCCCCGCTCTTCTTCAGCTTCAGTTATGCAAAATTCACACGTGTTCTCTTGACTGCCTCTCTCTTACCTGTTCAGTTTCTTTTCTGTGTTCAAGATTGCTTAGAATTTTTCCCCGTTACTACAGCCTGCTTCCCAACTGCATCCCCCACGCAGCTTGTTCTGGATTTTGTCAACAACAGTTCCAGCGTTTAGTGAGGGCTGGATTGAAGGAAAGCCTCGGAAAAGGCTGTGTGATGAAAGTTGAAGACAGTTAATGGGCAGGCAGTCATCAGGGTTAATTCAAAGGCTGGAAGAAGGGCTGACCTGGAGGACTGGAAATGTCTTTGAGCTGAAGGTCATGTGCAGGTGGAATGAAGAAGGTGAGCATTTTGCGGTGAACTGCAAGTATTTGATAATATCCCTGTCCCCATGGTTGGGGAAGTCTTGATAAGCATCCTTAATGTGATGGAGGGACTAAGGAACCCCTGGTTCTACCTGCCCAGCATGGCAGTAATATGACACGGCCAAGTTATTGATTACTGGTTGCCCAGCTGTCATCAGCTCAACATCTTCTGTTAGTTATAGCTGCAATTTGCATTAGTTATCAATGCCAGTTTTGACTTTCCTAGTCAATAAAGTGTTCTGACAGTGGTGACTAAGGCTGAGCCCTACCCATAATCATGAGTATTACAGAGGCAAGTCCCCTTGCCCACCTACCTGCAGGTGATGAGACACCCTAGGGAAATCACTCAATTCTTTGGAGGACCCCGAATAAATGCCCAAGTCTATCTGTTCATCTGTCCATCCATCCATCCACCCTTCCTTCCTTCCATCCGTCCATCCATCCAGACATGCATACATCCAACCACCCACCCATCTATCTACCCACCCACCCATCTATCCATACAACCCACTCTCTTATACACCTAGCTATCATCCACCTACCTACCCACCAACCCTCTATCCATCCACTCACCCATGCATCTATCCACCCGTTCACTCATCTAACCATCTATCCACCCACCCATCCATCCATTTATCCCTCCAACCCCTCACCCACTCATCCATTTCTCCAACCACTCAGCCATCCCTTTACTGACTCAACCATCCATTCATTCATCCACCTGCCCGCCCACCCATTATCCACCCATCCACCTATGTATCCATCCATCTGTTGTCCTTCTGTTCATTTATTCCACAAAGATTCCTTAACCACCTGCTAGATTTTGGGGAGGTACCTGCTCTAGTAATTGAGAACATGATCTCTGGAATGTGATTCCCTGGGCTCAAACTGAGCTGCCTCCTAGCTAGCTGCTTGGGTAAGTTATAGAAACTGTGCTTTGACTTTCTTATCTGAAAATTGGCTATTAATAGCTTCTACTCTTGCAGATATAGTGAGGATTAAATAAGATGTCACATTAAAAGTGCATCATCGACACTCAATAGAGATTAGGTTTTACCATTCATTATTATTCTTGGCAGATGCTGCAGATAACGTGGAGAGCATATGAAAGGCACATGTTTGAACCAATAGTGACATACAGGTGCTAAGTTCTGCAGTAGGGGAAGGTCAGACAGCCATGGAGAGGGCCTGGCCCAATCCTGGAGCCTCAGAAAAATGTTCCCCGTTGAATTCCTGTTTTAGCTGAGACTTGTGGGATGGGTAGTAGTTGGAGATCCCAGACAGGATGTGACCGAGTTAGCCAGGGAAAAATTGGGTCCTGGCACCCATGGCAGAATTGATTGATCAGTTCTTCTGTCTCCTGTGTTTGGAAGTCCACTAGGTCTGGGAATGTCAAGTTGGGGGAGGGCGCTGACAATGATCATGACCTTCACCTGTCCTCACATATCCTCTGTGTATCTGCAAAGCCTCTGCCTCAGTCTCCTCTTTTGGAAAGTGGGATTGGAAACCACATCTGCTTCTCTCCCAGGACTGCTAGGAAGACAAGATTAGATGCCAGGTGAGAGCTCCTTGAAAACAAAAACATTCTACTATTTGAGTGCAAAGTGTTCTTTTTTGCCTGTGATGTTTCCTAATCTGTGAAATCATACTGTACCTCGAAGCTGTCTATTAAAAAAATAGCAAAGTGGCTGGGCATGGCGGCTCATGCCTATAGTAATTCTAGCACTTTGAGAGACTGAGGGGGGTGGATCATTTGAGGCCAGGAGTTCGATACCAGCCTGGCCAATATGTGAAACCCCATCTCTACTAAAAGTAGAAAAATTAGCCAGGTGTGGTGGCATCTGCCTGTAGTCCCAGCTACTCGGGAGGATGAGGCACAAGAATCATTTGAGCTCAGGAGGCAGAGGTTGCAGTGAGCCAAAATTGCACCACTGCACTCCAGCCTGGGCAACAGAGTGAGGCTCTGTCTGAAAAAAGAAAGAAAAAAGCAAAGTTAACACTTCCTCCATCTCTCCCCTGGGGGAGGCAATTTATCAAAGATTGTTGTTGGATTTTACACACAGGGAAATCTAAGGAAAGTGTGGAAATCAGACCGGGACTCCAGACTCTGGTCTCCCTGTTTGCAGAGTCTTAAAAGGAGGAGCCACTTTGGGTTCTTTCTACAAGATTGCTTTTTTAAAAACAAACAAACAAACAAACAAAAAACTCAAAAAAAAAAAAAAAAAAGCCCTGACCTAAATATTCACAAGGGACCTTAGGCAATATCTGCAAACAAAAGTGAGTGAGGAGTGGAATCTGTCTTTACAACTAAGACAGCTCCAGAGTTGAAGCAAGTGGAAATATCTCTAGAGACAGAGACTTGGGCGGGTTTTGTTTTGCCAGTTACAAGCTGTGAGAACCTGGGCAGGTTTACCTCTCTGAGCTTCTGTGACCTTGTAAAATAGGCTGCATTGCGCTAAACTTGCAGGAGGAATCCCAGCATCCTCCTCTGCACAAGGCTGGTTTCTTCCCATCCTTTTCCTTGTTCTGCCTCTCTCCTCTCCAAGAGACGAATACATTTGGAGCCAGTAGGGCCCTATGTTTGCAAAACCTCGCAGGTGATTCTCATGCAGCCAGTCTGGCTCTGGCACTGAGTTCTTGGACACTTCTGGAGGCGCATTTACTAGTGAGGAAGGTCACTGTGTGCTGAAGGCATGACTCGTCTTCCATTCCTTTCTTCCATGAAGCAAGGCGCATGGGTCGACTGAGCTGGGAGAGTCCACGGTGTCAGCCTCCCCTACGCTTCCCTCCCTCCTTATTCCTTGTGTGTTGTACTTTGTCTCGATTTCCTGTACTCTGAACCAAGCCAGGAGATGGTAAGATCTCAAAAAAAATCATTTTTTTGGGAAATGGGATCAAGGGGGTTTTTGTTTGCTTGTTTGTTTAAGACAGGGTCTGTCGCCCAGGCTGAAGTGCAGTGGCGTGACCTTGGCTCACTGCAGCCTTGACCTTCTGGGCTCAGGTGATCCTCCCACCTCAGCCTCCTGAGTAGCTGGGACTGCAGGTGCACACCACCATGCCTGACTAATTTGTTTATTTTTCGTAGAGATGAGGTTTCACCATGTTGCCTAGGCTGGTCTCAAACTCCTGGGCTCAACCAGTCCTCCATCCACCTCGGCCCCCCAAAGTGCTGAGATTACAGGCATGAGCTGCTGTGCCTGGCCAAGGTTTTTTATTATTATTATTATTACAAAAACTTTTCAATAAACATAAAAGTAGAGACAGCAGTTTAATGAGCTATCATATACCCATCACATAGATTTAAAAACTATTAACATTTGCAATATTTACTCCATTTGTTTTTCTGAAGTATTTACAAAATAGTTTACCGTAGTTATGTAATTGCATCCTGATATTCACCCCTACGTAATTTACTTTCCCTCTAAAAACATGAGGACATTTTTTATATGATCATTATCATACCTAATCAAATTACCAGTAATTCCTTAATATCCTCTAAGATCAAGTTTACATTCAGATGTCTTGTCCTCAAAATGTCAATTGTGATTATTTTTTTCTTTGACCAAAGATAATAAGATCTCGAGATGTAATGACAGAGATTCCATGTTAGCCCTGATGTCTCAGCTCTGTGGTCCATTGTGGCTTTACTTGAAAGTCTGAGGCTAGGCGTGGTGGCTCACATCTGTAATCCCAGCACTTTGGGAGGCCAAGATAGGCGGATCATGAGGTCAAGAGATCAAGACCATCCTGACCAACATGGTGAAACCCTGTCTCTATTAAAAATACAAAAATTAGTCAGGTGTGGTGGCGGGTGCCTATAGTCCCAGCTACTCGGGAGGCTGAGGCAGGAGAATCACTTGAACCCGGGAGGCGGAAGTTGCAGTGAGCTGAGGTTGCACCACTGCACAGTATTCCAGCCTGGGTGACAGAGCGAGACTCTGTCTCAAAAAAAAAAAAAAAAAAAAGTGTATGTGAGGAAACTGGAATTGAGCTTCGGGATGTTGGGGGATGGAGGTACTTCATTTACTGAACAACAAAAACCATAGGATACCAATGCTGGAGGAAGAAGCATCATCCTCAGTTTCTACTAACTCATCCACGCATGAGATGGGGACTTGGTGTCCGAGAGAAAAGCTACTTTTTAGGTCTTCAACCTTGATCAAACCATTTCTGAATTCCTCATACATATATAATCAGGTGCTATGAGTGGTACTTATTGGATAATCTTTCTGTCGTTTCCTGTGCTAGGAAGGAAAATACATGTACAGCCAACTTCCTAGAGGGTTCGTTCTTTTGCATCAGGGTGTCTCAAACTGCTGCCCTTAAAACACCTGTAAGAGAATCATCCAGGCGGCTTGCTCGCTCGCATGCAGGCCCTTTAGAATCAGAGTCAGAATCCCTGGGGCTGGAGCCACAAAACGAAATGACATTTCAACGAGTTTGTCATCATATGAGAGAGAATAGGTGAGTATTTGGATACCTATAATACAAAGTAGATTCAAAAAGAATGACTTGATTATTTTAAATGTTGTGTTTTTAAAAATTTAATACAGAAAAGGCTGGGCACGGTGACCCATGCCTGTAATCTTAGCACTTTGGGAGGCGAAGGCGGGTGGATCATTTGAGGTCAGGAGTTCAACACCAGCCTGACCAACAAGGTGAAACCCCATCTCTACTAAAAACATAAAAATTAGCCAGGCAGTAGTGGTGCGTGCCTGTAATCCCAGCTGCGGTGGAGGATGAGGCAGGAGAATTGCTTAAGCCTGGGAAGCAGAGATTTGGTGAGCTGAGATCATACCACTGCACTCCAATGTGGGTGACGATTGTTTAACCACCACCAAAATGGGTTCTCAGTCCAACTATTGATATGAAGATGACATCCATTGTGGTCTTGTACATTTTGTTGCCTTTCCGGGGTGAAGGACATTGGTGACCACTTGTTTCCTCTGGAACGGTCGATTGGTCATGAACTTCCTGGTCCAGGTATTCACTGTGTCATTCATGATGGTGGTTGATCCTCAGGTAGTTAGGGAGGAAAATAAACAAGAAGTTATATATTTAAAACCACGTTTCAATTTTAGACCTGATTAATTGACTTAATAAAGGGCATTAGCACTTCGACTTCCTACAGTCCCTCTCTTTACCTCTGGAAACTAGTTATTTCTAGGTTGTTTTATGTTGTTAAGGTTGACCACCTTCTCTTTCTGTTCTGCAGTCATAGTCCTATCACTATCCTTTTGTCATGGTCATTCAATTCAGAAGTTGCTTATTTTTTAATTTCTTGGCTGACTAAATTTTATTATGAAGACGTTTTTTTAAAAGAGCCCAGAAATACTGTATTCTTTAAGTTCTTCAGCATGTGTCTTTTGCCTATTTTGATTGGGCAATAATTTAGCTGGCTATAAAATTCTTGGATTATACTCTATTTCCCTTAGAAATTATAGGCACCCATCCACTGACATTTCATTGTGCTTTATTTTATTTTATTTTATTTTATTTTTTGAGATGGAGTCTTGCTCTGTCACCCAGGCTTGAGTGCAGTGGTGCAATCTCGGCTCACTGCAAGCTCTGCCTCCCGGGTTCACACCATTCTCCTTCCTCAGCCTCCCGAGTAGCTGGGACTACAGGCGCCCGCCTCCATGCCTGGCTAACTTTTTTGTATTTTTAGTAGAGACGGGGTTTCACCGTGTTAGCCAGGATGGTCTCGACCTCCTGACCTCGTGATCCACCGGCCTTGGGCTCCCAAAGTGCTGCGATTACAGGTGTGAGCCACTGTATGAGCCCAGCCTCATTGTGCTTTGCACTGACCCCCTTTCCCTGGCCTCTTCCAGCTTGTCTTTTTCTCTCCCAGTAGTTTCTTCATGAAGAGGCCATTTGCTATATTCCATGAGATATTTCACACTCAAAGAAGACTTCTTTTATACTCTTGTGATAATTTGTCTGGGAATCACTGTCTTGATTTATAAGGGAGTTTGTAATAAATACAGTAAAAGAGAAACACAATGTATTTTGAGACATCAGAGAAGGGAGAAGCCAATTCTATTAATATTTGGGGTTAGCAGGGAAGGCTTAGTTAAGAGGTAACATTTGAACTAGGCCTTGAAATAAGGGAAGGATTTGGCCATGCAGAAATGGCTAGAGAGTAGAAGCAAGACATGTTGGTTAGTGTTATGTATCAATTTGACTGGGTGGTGGGGTGCCCAGATATTTGGCTACACATTATTCTGGGTGTGTCTCTGAGGTATTCTGGATGAGGATAACCCTTAATTGGTAGACTGAATAAACAGATTGTCCTCCCCAATGTGGGTGAGCCTCATCCAATCCATTGAAGGCCTGAACAAAACAAAAAGGTAGAGTCACAGAGAATTTGCTCTTTTTACCTGATTATATTTGAGCTGGGACATCAATCTTCTCCTGACTTTAGATGTGGACTCGAGTTGGAAGTATATCATTGGCTGTCCTGGGTCTCCAGGTTGCTGGCTGCAGACTCCAGGACTCCTTAGCCTACATAACCATGTGAGTCATCCCTTACAACAAATCAATCTGTCTCTCTCTATGTGTATAGCTCTACCTCTGTCTCTCTTCTCTTTCTCTGGAGAACCTAGAATAATACACAAGGTTATATTAGAGAAGAGGATGACCCAAGGAAAAGCATGGAGGCAGAAAAGTGCAAAGAGGGTTTGGGAAGACTGGAGTCCTGATGGGGAGTTTGGATTTCTCTATGTGTAGCATGGAGAATCCTTGAAAATATTCAAGAGGTGAAAATTGTATTTGTGGAAGAACACCAGGAGTATGTGAAAAGAAAAACACTCCATTTTAACTCCACTGAAGGGGGCATCAACGGGATGCACTGGGGACATGGGTTGGAGGGTAGTTGAGGCCATATCTGGAGGATCTTTACTTCTAGGCGGAGTCTGAAGTTATCTTTCTGGGGAGTGGGAGATTACAAATCTTTGAGCTCCACTCAAGAGATGGTTTTGCTAACAATGGCAGGGCGACGGAGGTGGTGATGGTGATGGTGGGAAACTGGTAGCATGAATTCTAATTGGGCTTCTGTTATTCTAGCCGAGAAAGTTGGGGAATGGACTTTCAGTAGAATAATACAGATCTGGGAATCAACTGCATGGAGGAGGTAGTTATAGGTGATGAGATGTCTCAGGGACAAAGTTTGGTAGAAGGAGAAAAGATACTAGGCTGCTACAAAAAGAATTGCTGTTTTTGCCATTACTTTTAACGGCAAAATCCGCAATTACTTTTGCACCAACCTAATAGGATGCAAACTTCGGAGCCATCTGCATCAGAGGGATTGATGAAGATCAGCAAAGTTTGGGAACACAGGAAAGGAGCGGGGAGGTTAATGACTTGAGGGCATAGCAGGGATAATGAAGGTTTTTCTTGTTAGCATGTGGAGACTTAAGCATGATTATATGTTAAACACCTGGCACATACACGGTGCAAAATATTTATGAGTGAAATGACAAGTGAAGGTGGTGAGTCATGGGAGTTCCAAGGGAACAGGTGATAAAGGCAGGTCTCAAATGAGGCACAAGTGGAGAAGGTAGCTTGGGAAAGGAGAAGGATGCTTCTCCTTATAACATGGGAAAGGCAGAGGAAAAGGATCAAGATACAGTGATCTAGGGGTGAGATGGAAGTGAGTTGAGAGAACTCAACTGTGGGCTCTGATACCCCTAGGGATGGGTTTGGGGGGCTTTGAGATATGGAAGAGGTTTAAAGTCAATTGTTATAGCAAATATGGTTTGGAATTTATTTGTGATGCTTAAAAATATTGCTGAACAGAAGTGAAGTCTACCCTGGAGTTGGATGGTGAGATTATTTAGTGGAACTACCAGATCCATGTTGTGATTCTTTCCAGTATCATTCAGCAGCCCTTGGGCAGTTGCGAGGCAAGTCATCAATGGGGTATGGAGATCTTCCAGGTGGGTGTGGTTGAAGGAAGGGAAGAAAGAGTTTAGGAGCACATTACAAGAAGAAGGTGACTGTAAGGTCCAGGCTGAGCAGGAAGGTAAAGCAAGAAGGAAACATGAGGTTGTGAAGAGAAGTTTAGAGGGATGAGGAGGCAGGAGAGGTGAACAGTTGCAGGACGTAGCTAGAGTGGCGATGTTAGATCTTGGGGCCACAGAGCTTTACAGTGATTATGAAGATCAAAGGGCATTAGAATCAAGCTATAAAGAGCTACTGTTTGATGTTGGGATGTGAGGATGCTGCAGGTGGATGTCTGCACATTGATGGTGAGAACATGGTCACCCTGGCCCTGCTGGGTCTTTGCTGAAGAGACTGTGCTCTGTTCTTGGGGCCGTTTTCATCACCTGATTAGAGCAGTGGTCCCCAAATGGTGTTCTTTGGACCATCTGCATAAAATGTTCATAGGTCAAGGAGAAAATGGAAAAACAGAGAAAATGTCACAGAAATGTGCCCACTGGTGAAAGATCACCAGCTGTCCTTTTTGGAGGATTGTTCTTTATTCTAAAAATGTATATATTCTATTCTATTAAAACATTTTTGTATTGGCATTTTTTTTCTCTTTTATGAAATGCCACGGGGTAGAAATTTGTAATGTATCCAATTCTCCTGTCTTCATGTATTGCCCTGTGGTGGGGGAGGGGATGTGGCAAATACTGGCCAAGAGGCTGGGGACAGAGGTGCAGTGTTAGACTTCTAGCCTGGAGCATTTAATTCTTAGTACAAGACTCTCTAACATTCTTCTCCCTCTGTTTCCTACTTGGTGATACTCGAGGTATTGCAACCCCCATTAACCTTAGTCTTAGGGCAAGTTTGATGGGAAACAGAGCACCCCACACCTCCCTGCAGATGAAGCATGAGTGAGAAAAACAACTTCTGATGTTTGAAGTTACCAAGATTTAGGAGTTGTCTGTTATTGCAGCAAAACCTCACCTATTCTGACCAATCATGGTGGAATTTCTGTGTGTGTGTGTGTGTGTGTGTGTGTGTGTGTAACTGGTAGTTTAAAAAAGTTCCTTCTTACCCAAAAGAAAAGAAAAGATAGCAACCTTATGTTGGTTCTCAAATTAAAAAAATATTTTTACTCGTTTATAAAATAGAAAAAACTGGGAATCTGTAGCTTAGAGAACTACAGTGTGGGATGTCTATAAAGACCAGGTTATTTTATCAGCTCCTAACACCCCTTAATAGAAGCTTAGCCAAGACTTGCACTATTTAAGTCTTTCCCATTCCACATTCCATGGACTCTTGAAGAGACATTGAGGAAACGGTGCAGCCATGAACCACCCTCACTCAATCCTAGTGGCAGAACCTGCCTTTTACTGCAGAATGAGCTTCTTGCTACAGTGATACTGCAACCCCTTAGATATATCCTGTACTAATTATATTAAAACACGACCAATGCTTTTGCTTTGTTGTCCCCCAAATTAAACACATTAATCATGAGAACCCAGAGAATTGGATTTAGTGTAACTGATTCCAAACTGTCAGTAAGAACATAATTAAGTTAAATTTTTCTCCAATTCAAATAAAAGAAAATTGACAATAAAATGCTGATCAATACGTGTAGCTCAGGAGGTAGAGCCTGCTTTGAGATGCAGAAGTGTTTGTTTTTTTTAGATCTATATTCTTGAGTAAAGAAAAATTCCATGTCTCTTTCCTAGAGGGGAAGACTTTCAGAGCTGGGCTTGGCAACAGCCTGACTATCAGAGGCTGAATTAAACAAATAGGTACCTCTCTGGAGTGAATAGTGCTTTTCTCCTGTTTGGGGAACCATGCTTTTATGGTGGAGTTTGCGTTCTGTCTTGGTCTCCGGATGTGTGTATCTGTGGGTGGATGTCTGCATGTAAATGGCAGTGTATTCCTGTGTGGGTGTGTACAAAATTCCCATGTGAATCTCAGCTTTGTGGGGATCTCCGGTTCTTGAGCCCAGTAGATGCCATTTGAAGAAAAAATCACTTGAAAATGAGACAGAAAGAATGGAAACTAAATCCTAGCTCTAAGGGCACCAGGCTGATTAAAAAAAAAAAAAACTCTGGATCTTCTTTGTTTTGGACTCTACCTGCCTCTAAATGACATTTCTGTTTCCTATGAGATGATTAGAATGAAAAACATCCTGAGCACGAAAGAGCAGATACTGTGTGATAGTGTGTATATCAGGGTGTCAGCTGTGACACTGCTGACATTTTGGCTCAGCAATTTCTCTGTTGTATATGTGGGGGCTCCCTGTGCATTTTAGGATGTTGAGCGGCATCCCTGGATCCCTGAACTCACTGGATGCAGTAACACAACTCCCCCCAAGTAGACACAACCCCCGGTGTCTCCAGATATTGCCTAATGTCCCCAGGGGGCAAAATAGCCCCATCTGAGAACTGCTGCTTTCATAAAGTACAATGTCAGGTGAAATAGGTGGAGGCTGTTTGTAGTCAGGGGTTAGTAGAGATGGAAGACACCCCAGGAATATCCTGGAAGGGGCGGTAATATTTTGTTTCTTGAATTGGGTGTCAGTAATATGGAGATGTTCAGTTTTTTTTTGTTGTTGTTGTTGATTTTGAGGCAGGATCTTGCTCTGTCACCTAGGCTGAAGCACAGTGGCACCGTCATGGCTCACTGCAGCCTCTGCCTCCTGGGCTCCAGCAGTCCTCCCACCTCAGCCCTCCCTAGTAGCTGGGACTACAGGCAGGTGCCACCACTGTTGCCTAATTTTTTATTTATTTATTTTTTGTAGAGAGGAGTGTCTCACTATGCTGCCCAGGCTGGTCTCAAGCTCCTGGGCTCAAGCAATCTGCTCACCTCGGCCTCCCAAAGTGCTGGGATGGCAGGCATGAGCCACTGCGTCTGGCCAGTATGTTCAGTTTGTAAGAAAAGTACTGTGTTGACCTCTTCTATGTGCACATTTTTTTAAGTAATAATTCAATAAAGCATTTAGAAAAATTGGTCATAATAGGAGTGATTTGTAGAGTGATTGACATGAAAGCTGATCACCTTAATTTAAACTACTCTGAAATGAGCACCAGGGGCCACCAAGAGGACCCTTTCAAGGTGTCATAGCCAAGGAGAGGAGTGTGTTGTGTACATCTCTGCATAAAGGATTTGCTGGTTACATGGAAGGATGAAGCCTCCTTCTGAGGACACAGGCAGCAAAGCAAGTGGAAGCCCAAAGCATTGAGCTTTCCAAATGGACTTTGCTAAAATCTTGTGGATGACTCATGCTCTTAACATACACCCATGTACATATTGTCCATATAAACATTAATTCTGTAACAAGGCCCACACTTAAGGGTTTTTTTTTTTTTGTGACAGTCTTGCTTTATTGCCTAGGCTAGAGTACAGTGACATAATCGTGACTCACTGCAACCTCCGCCTCCTGGGTTCAAGCAATGCTTGTGCCTCAGCCACCTGAGTAGCTGGGACTACAGGTGCACAACACCATGCCTGGGTAATTTTTGTATTTTTAGTAGAGACGGGGTTTCACCATGTTGGCCAGGCTGGTCTCAAACTCCTGGCCTCAAGTGATCTGCACACCTCAGTCTCCTAAAGTGTTGGGATTACAGGTGTGAGCCACTGCGCCTGGGCCCACACATAAGGTTTGAGTTGAGATAGAGAAACTCTGGCAGGACTGAGGAATCGGGCCACAGTCTCTGGGAAATATTCACAATTTCTGGAATCTTCTCTACTTCCAGAGTTCCCACTTTCTGTCTCCTGTTTTTTCAACAAACTTGTATGGAACCACAGTGTGTCTAGAACTTGCCAGGTGTGGAGGATAAAAAGATGACTGAGATCGGGCATGGTGGCTCATGCCTGTAATCCCAGCACTTTGGGAGGCCAAGGCAGGCGGATCACTTGAGGGCAGGAATTTGAGCACAGCCTGGCCAACATGATGAAACGTCTTTACTAAAAATACAAAAATTAGCCAGGCATGGTGGCATGCACATGTAGTCCCATCTACTTGAGAAGATGAGACAGGAGAATCGCTTGAACCCAGGAGGCAGATGTTTCAGTGAGCTGAGATCACACCGCTGCATTCCAGCCTGGGAGACAGAGCAAGATTCCATGTCAAAAAAAAAAGATGACTGAAATACAGACTCCCTCAGAGTTGACTCTAACACAAACTAGGTAAGAGCCCAAGGTCTGGCTGGGCAGACACCTTGATTGGCCTCATCCTGCAGCATCTACTAGAATGAAGAACACTTTTTTCTTTACCCATGATGTTTTGTTCTTCATACCCACAAGTGCAATTTGTGTTAATTCTGCAAAATTTGTCGCATAACTCTGCCTGTATTCTTAGCATTTTTCCTTTGAGAGATTTCTCAGCACATCATCTTTGGACTATGTGGAATTGGAAATTTACTTAGAGTCAACAACAAGTACAGGAAAGTCAGTTCTTAGTCAAGAGTTAGGTTTTCAAAGACAGTGGATAAAATAAAAAATCAAGATTTGATGTACAGTTAAGATTATACGTGCAAATCCCCTCATCATTCATAAAGTTTAGCAGTCAGTCTTACCGTGGCTCACCAGGTCCAATCCACACTTCTTCCTCCACGATTGGAGCAGAGGGTGATTTTTTTTTCTGAGCAACTGATGAAGTCATTTAGTTGCAGTAGAAGCCATGTGTACTAGAGACCAATCACTGTGCCCTCATGGCACTATTTCTGCCTCTCTCCCTCTTTGTTCTTGCCAAGTACCCACAGTTCATTTTTCATAGATTGAAAGAGCCCAAGTTGGGCCTATATCTAGGAGTACAATTGCTGGGTCATTTGGTAACTCTATGTAGAATTGTTTGGGAAGTTGTTAAACTGTTTCTCACAGTGGCTACACCATTATAATTCCTACCAGCTGTGTATGAAGGTTCTAGTTTCTCTGCATCCTCACCAAAACTTGTTATTTTCTGGTTTTTTTTTTTTTTTTTTGAGACAAAGTCTTGCTCTGTCGCCCAGGCTGGAGTGCAGTGGCACAATCTCAGCTCACTGCAACCTCTGCCTCCAGATTCAAGTTACTCTCCTGCCTCAGCCTCCCGAGTAGCTGGGATTATAGGAACCTGCCACCATGCCTGGCTAATTTTTGTATTTTTTTTAGTACAGACAGGGTTTCACCATGTTGGCCAGGCTGGTCTCACACTCCTGGCCTCAGGTGACCCACCTGCCTCGGTCTCCCAAAGTGCTGGGATTACAGGCATGAGCCACTGCACCAGGCCAATTTTCTCTATATTCGATTCTAGCCATGCTTATGGGTATGAAGTGGTATCTAATTGTGGTTTTGATTTCTGTTTCCCTGATGATGAATTTCATTGAGCATCTTTTAATGTGCTTATTGGCCACTTGTATGTCTTCCTTGGAGATGTGCAATATTTTCATATTCAAAAATGAAAGCACAGGTCCACACAAAATTTTGTACATGAATAATTACAGTAGCATCACTCCTAATAACCCAAAGAGAGAATTAATCCAAATGCCTATCACCAGATGAAGAGATACACCTATTGTTGTCTACCCACATGGTGGAATATTATTTGATCACAAAAAGGAGGAAAGTACATACGCTACAGCGTGGATGAACCTTCAAAACAGTTGAAAGATCACATTCTACATGATTTCATTCAGATGGAAATCTACAGAAATAGGAAGTCGATTAGTGGTTGCTTAGGGCTGGTAGGGGCATGGGAGGATGGGGATGTTAGCTAAAGGGTACGAGGTTTCTTTTTGAGGTCATGAAATGTTCTAAAATTGGTAATGTTTGTGTATATCTCTGAATATATTGAAAACCATTGAAATGTAAAAAATGCAAAGAAAAAACAGCCCAAGTTGCAATTTTATTCAACACTTGATTGCTTTAAAAATAGATTCCAGGCTGGGCATGGTGGCTCACACCTGAAATCCCAGTGCTTTGGGAGGCTGTGGTGGGAGGATTGCTTGAGGCCAGGAGTTCCAGGCCAGCCTTGGCAACATGGCAAGACCCTGTCTGTACAAAAAAAGAAAAAATAAATAACAGCTGGGTGCAGTGGCTCACACCTGTAATCCCAGCACTTTGGGAGGCAGAGGCGGGCAGATCACCTGACATCAGGAGCTCAAGAGCAGCTTGGCCAACATCCTGAAATCCCGTTTCTACCGAAAATATAAAATTTAGCCTTTTGGTACTCCAAGCAGCACCATGGCGGTTGTTAAGAACAAGTGCCTTATGAAAGGTGGCAAAAAGGGAGTTGAGAAGAAAGTAGTTGGTCCATTCTCTAAGAAAGATCAGTATGATGTGAAAACACCTGCTATGTTCAATATAAGAAATACTGGAAAGACTTGGTCGCCAGGACCCAAGGAACCCAAATTGCATCTGATGGTCTCAAGGGTCTTGTGTTTGAAATGAGTCTTGCGGATTTGCAGAATGATGAAGTTGCATTTAGAAAATTCAAGCTGATTACTGAAGATGTTCAGGGCAAAAACTGCCTGACTAACTTCTATGGCATGGGTCTTACCTGTGACAAAATATGTTCCATGGTTGAAAAATGTTCAACAATGATTGAAGCTCATGTTGATGTCAAGACTACCGATGGTTACTTGTTTCATCTGTTTTGTGTTGGTTTTACTAAAAAACACAACAATCAGATACTGAAGACCTCTTATGCTCAGCAACAACAGTCTGCCAAATCCAGAAGAAGATGATGGAAATCATGACCTGAGAGGTGCAGACAAATGACTTGAAAGAAGTGGTCAATAAATTGATTCCAGACAACATTGGAAAAGATATAGAAAAGGCTTGCCAATTTATCCTCTCTATGATGTCTTCATTAGAAAAGTAAAAATGCTGGAGAACCCTGGATTTGAAAGGCATGGAGCTTCATGGTGAAGGTAGTAGTTCTGGAAAACCCACTAGGGACGAGACACATGCTAAAGTTGAATGAGCTGATGGATATGAACCACCAGTCCAAGAATCTGTTTAAAGTTCAGACTTAAAACAGTGGCAAATAAGAAGTTCTATTTGTGAAAAACAAACAAGAAACAACAATGAAAGAGCAAAATTAGGCTGGTGTGGTGGTGTATGCCTGTAATCCTAGCTACTCAGGAGGCTGAGGCATGAGAATCACTTGAACCCAGGAGACAGAGGTTGCATTGAGCCAAGATTGCACCATCGCACTCCAGCCTGGGCAACAGAGTGAGACTCTCTCCAAAAGGAAGAAAAAAAAAAAAGTATCCGGGCTTGGTGGCATGTGCCTGTAGTCTCAGCTACTCTGAAGGCTGAGACGGGAGGATGGATTGAAGCCAGGAGTAATTTGAGGCTGCAGTGAGCTATGATTGTGACACTGCACTCCAGCCTGGACTGCGGAGCAGGACCCTGTCTCTTGTACATACACACACACACACACACACACACACACACACACACACACACACACACACATACATCCATACCCAGGTTCTACCTCTGGTGATTCTGACTCAGTAGGTTGGGGTATCCCCTAGGGATCCTGCTGTTGAGCCTGGTCTGGGATCCACTTTTCATTGGGAACTGAGACACTGGCTGTGAGCCTTTCTGTCCTGAGATGTAGAGGTCATGGCCATGCAGGTTCAAGCTTAAGGAGACCTGACTGTGCGTTAGGTATTGTGCTGAACATCATCTCTTACTCTCACAGCAACATCCTTAGAAGGTTAATGATGTATCCGTGCTCTACAGATGAGGAACTGAGCTTTCAGAGGAGTTTAGCTTGTTTAAAACTTATTCTTCCTATTGGAAACTTCGTACCCTTTGACCAGTGACTCCCATCCCCTCCCTTTCCTTCACCCCATCCCTGGATAACCACTGTCCTACTCTCTATTTCTGTGAGTTCAACTTCTTTAGATTCCACATATAATAAAATCATGCAGTATCTGTCTTTCTGTGCTGGCTTATTTCACTTAACACAATGTCTTTCAAGTTCATCTATGTTGTTGAAAATGACAGGATTTCTTTCTTTTTTAAGGGTTAATAGTATTCCGTTGTGTGTATATAGTACATTTGCTTTATCCTTTCATCCACTGATGGACACTTAGGTTGATTCTATATCTTGGGTATTGTGAATAGAGCTGCAGTGAACATAGGAATGTAGGGATCCCTTCGACATATTGGTTTTGATTTTTTTTTGGTCTATATCCAGAAGTTGGGTTGCTGGATTATATGTTTTGAAATCTATAGCACAGCAGCGTGACTATAGTCAATAATAATGTATCTTTCAAAATACCTAAGTGGGTACATTTCAAATGTCGCATCATGAAAATTGTCAGTAAATTAGGGGATGGACGTGTTAATTAGTTTGATCTAATCATCCCACATTGTATACACATATCAAAACATCACATAAATGTGTACAATTATGATTTGTCAATTAAAATAACGTTAGTTAAAAAAATAAGTAACTTGTTCAAAGCCCCAGTTGGGATTGATGGAGCCGGGACATGCACCAAGGCTGTTGCTCTGAGGCCCACAGAGTCCTTTGTCCACGAATGTTGAAGCCCTACCTGAGATTTCTACTGAGATCAGTGTAGGGATTCAGTGTCTCAGAATCATCCCATTCTCCAGGGCCCACAAGTCCATGACCACTGCCTCTACCGCCGACCCTACTGACCTGAAATGTGGCCCCTGCTTTCATTTCCAGGAGCATACAACACTTACACCAAGCATTGATGGGTTTTGTTGACTTCATTTGAGATGTGGGGCCGTGGAGAGGGTCCCATGATCCTTGCTTGGTGTTGGCCAACTCATTGACTTCTCTCTTTGACTTCACCCTTCCCTTTTCTACTCACCTCCTCTGTCATGGAGTGCTCTGGGAATTCTGAGCCCTGGTTCCTTTATTTTGCAGATGACCTTCACTCTTCTCTGCAACGAATCCCAAAAGTGTGTAGTTGAGCTGACTGCAAGGTGCTTGACATGCAAGAGAATTTACAAATGAGATTTGGCCTCTGGAAAGTGGTGGTAGTTCCAGATTTATGTGGATGTTACTTTGTTTTTCCCTATAAGATCTATTCTTTAAACTATCAAGCTCTTGGCTCCTGGCTGCAGTCCTTTGCTGGTGGCAGTGGGCTGGGTACTGCCACCGGGGAGAAATGCTGCCCACTTAGATAAAGGGAAACTGGTTCTCTTTAAGAGGCAGAGGGAGGTTTCCAGTGCCAGTTTGTTTGGAGGCAAAATGGCTGTTGTATTAAAATTGCCCAAACTTGAGCTAGTGCCTTGTGTGTTTAGAGCTCAAAGCCACGATTGTTTTCTTTTTCTTTTCTTTTCTTTTTTTTTTTTTTTTGGTGGTTGGTTTTCCATCCTTTTGCTTGGCAGGTTTCTGCTAATAGCTTCAAGCTCAAGAGTCCCATTATACAGACACTAATAGCACCTACTATGTGTCAGTCTGTAGTGCCTACTATGTGCCAGGGATTGGAGATAATATAATGATGAACAAGATAAACATGACATTTGGAAAAGAGAGTCTGGTTCCCACTCTCAGCCCACCCCAAAGAGAGGCCAGAATTGGGCTTCCAAAGAAATCAGATGCCCTTGCATCACCTCCCTGAAGAGGACGGGTGAAGCTTTGGTGTCTGCAGAGAATTTGGCTGGACAGTCCCCCAGTTTTGGAACGATGGGAAGGAACTGTGTTTAAGATGAGAAGTGGGGGAGTGGCTGGATATCAGAGGAAGCCAAGATGAAGAGAAGGTTTTTGTGAGTTCCCATGCATAGTGGAGACCTGTTCTAGTAAGGGTCCCTGGGGCTGAGCCTGTGGGTCAGTGGAATGCTGCTGTGAGGCAGGTCTTGCTATAGCAGGTGGCCCAAAGAAGGTTGATGGATCATGAGCAGCTGGAAAAATGGAGAGTTCGGGGGATGTAGTTCCTACCTGGCTTTCCAACAGTGTGTAAGCCCAGAATTCTTACATAAGCCCATGGAGAAGGGAAAGGAATGCTCGTAACGACAAGATTGAATTCTCCACCTGCCAGGCATCCAGGGACTCAGAGCAGATTTAACTGAAGTTACAGAAATAGGAATGTGACATTTCCTACATCCGGGTGTGCTGGAGCAAATATATTCCCTCTCTGGTTTGTGGGGAAGGAGAATGCTAACAGACAAGACTCCAGGATTTCACTCTTAAACCTGGTGCCTACAGATGCATTTTGTACTGGATGCAGACAGAAGCTCCATATAGACATATCCATCGCTGCATCTCTCATGCCTTCTGTTCTCCCTAATTTTCCCTTTTTCACCCACAGAGGAAGAAAGTTCCAGCATCACTTCTGGCCTCTCAAGAGTGAGTTAGGTGGCCAGGTGGGGTTATTCATGCCTGTAATCTCATACTGAAGGGGTGGCCTGCCCCTCCACACCTGTGGGTATTTCTTGTCGGGTGGGATGAGAGACAGAAAAGAAATCAGACACAGAGACAAAGTATAGAGAAACAACAGTGGGCCCAGGGGACCTGCGCTTAGCATGCTAAGGACCTGCACTGGCACAGGTCTCTGAATTCCCTCAGTTTTTATTGATTATTATCGTCATTATTTCAGCAAAAAGGAATGTCGTAGGGGGCAGGGTGATAATAAGGAGAAGGTCAGCAACAAACGTGAGCAATAGAATCTATGTCATAATGGAGTTCAAGGGAAGGTACTATGACTGGACATGCATGTAAGCCAGATTTATGTTTCTCTCCACCCAGACATCTCAGTGGAGTAAAGAATAACAAGGCAGCATTGCTGTAAACATGTCTCGCCTCCCACCATAGGGTGGTTTTTCTCCCATCTCAGAATTGAACAAATGTACAATCGTGTTTTATACCGAGACATTCAGTTCCCAGGGGCAGTCAGGAGACAGTGGCCTTCCTCTATCTCAACTGCAAGTCTTTCCTCTTTGACTAATCCACCTCAGCACAGACCTTTTATGGGTGTTGCGCTGGGGGACCGTCAGGTCTTTCTCATCCCACGAGGCCATACTTCAGACTATCACATGGGGAGAAACTTTGGACAATACCCAGCTTTCAAGGGCAGAGGTCCCTGCGGCTTTCCACAGTGCATTGTGCCCCTGGTTTATTGAGATGAGAGAATTGTGATGACTTTTACCAAGTATACTGCTTGCAAACATTTGGTTAACAAGGCACGTCCTGCACAGCCCTACATGCCTTAAACCTTGATTTCATACAACACATGTTTTGTGAGCTCCAGATTGGGTCAAAATGGGTGGGGCAAAGCTACAGATTAACAACATCTCAGCAAAGCAATTGTTTAAAGTACAGGTCTTTTTCAAAATGGAGTCTCTTATGTCTTCCCTTTCTATGTAGACACAGTAACAGTCTGATCTCTCTTTGTTTTCCCTACATATCCCCATTTTCGTTTTGACAAAACCACCACCATCGTCATGGCCCCTTCTCACTGGTCGCTGTCTCTCTGAAGCTGCTGGATACACCTGTAGACTAAAAATAGAAAAGACAGACATACAAGGATTAATACAAAATTTGCAATAGTGGAATTTCCGGTGGTTTTAACCCAAGTGACAGGGCAAGAGGACGGTGTGGGTGCTGCGGCACCCAGGCAGTCTCCCACCTCCTTTGTGTCTTAGTTGATGTTTCTCATAGTTTTCAGTCTTTCTCCTCACCTGCTCACTCGCACCTTTTATCTCTTTGTCTCCCTTCTCTTACGGTCTCTCTCTCTCTCTTTTACACTATCTCTCTCCCCAGTCTCACTTTCTGTGTCTCTCTCTGATCTCTGTCTCTTTTTCTTTCTCTTCCTCTCCCTGGCTCTCCACATGTGCCGTTTCCTTGGTGGATTGTAACTTCATCTGTTCTTCTGATATCACCATTTTGTTCACCCTGCGAGTCGATGATGCTCGACTGCGGGTTTACTGTCTCTGCAGACGCACTTTCATTTGCATCTTGATGGGTTCATTGTAGAACTTCAAATGTCTAGTGGGTATCCAAACAGGAAGCTGATTTTCTCCAGGTGAAACACAAGAAAACCTCTCCCCCATGTTATCACCTTACCTATTTCCCATGTTTTGTTTTTGTTTTCTTTCCACCAAATCAGTTTTCCCTCACGTGGGCTATTATTTTTACCAGTAAAATGTTCTGCAGAAGTAGTGGTCTGATTTCTATGTATGTCTAGAAAATCTAAAGTATAGAGTGTTAGATTAAGTTGCATCTGGGGAGTGCTATATTCCTTATTGTCTTTTTCCTTTTTTTGTTTAACCAATTGAGCTTTGAGTGTTCTAAGCAGGACAGGTAAGATCTGCGTCTGTCACAGTCAGCCAGGTCTCCTTATCCTGTGCTTCCCTTTCTGCCTGTGACTGAATGGGCATGTCAGGGTCTAGTAGGGGATCCAGGAGGAGGAAGCCTCATTAACTTCTATTCTGCAGCAATTGATAGATACCCAACTTGAACAGTGGGGGCTTATCACCTCATATACTCAGACCAGAGATAGCTGATGCCAAGGTTGGCTAAATTAGTAGCTTGAGATGTTAGGTTTTTCATTTGAGGTTTCTATGCTGCTATTGTCTTCTGCTCTTGGTCACAGAGGCTGCCACAATCCGCATGTCAAGTCCTCATGTGACAATATCCAGAGACAGCAAGGAAGAGGTACAGTGTATTCCTGCATGTTTCTTTAAAAAAAAATGTTTTTGATGGAGAATAATTGTACACATTTATGGGGTCTATGTGAGATTCTGGTACATGCATGTAATGTGTAATGATCAACTCAGGGTCTTTAGGATATTAATCACCTCAAACATTGATCATTTCTTTGTGTTGGGAATATTTCAAATCTTATTGCTATTTAGAAATACGCAATAAATCTATTTATCAGGATACAAAATCTATTTACACATATCAGTAGCAGTGCTATACACCAACATCTACCAGGCTGAGAATCAATTCAAACCCTTTTATAATAGCTGTAAAAATAAAATACTTAGGAATATACCTAACCAAGGAGGTGAACGACCCCTACAAGGAAAACTACAAAACACTGTTGAAAGAAATCATAGATGACAAAAACAAATGGAAACACATTCCATGCATATGGATGGGTAGACTCAATATTGTGAAAATGACCATACTGCCAAAAGCAGTCTACAAATTCAGTGCAGTTCCTATCAATGTACCATCATCATTCTTTATAGAACTAGAAAAAAAAAATGCCAAAATTCATTTG
Source organism: Pan paniscus (assembly GCF_029289425.2). Classification (NCBI taxonomy): domain Eukaryota; kingdom Metazoa; phylum Chordata; class Mammalia; order Primates; family Hominidae; genus Pan; species Pan paniscus. Next base: position 31,061,965 of record NC_073256.2, on the reverse strand, counting down.
GAACTAAAAAAGAGTCTGCAAAGCCAAAGCAAAACTAAGCAAAAAGAACCAATCTAGCAGCATCACATTACCCAACTTCAAACTATATTACAAAGCTATACTCACCAAAACAGCATAGTGCTGGTATAAAAATAGACACATGACCAATGGGACAGAGTAGAGAACCTAGAAATAAAGCCAAATACTTAACAGCCAACTGATCTTCGACAAAGTAAACAAAAACAAAGTAAGAAAAGTGCACCCTATATAACAAATAGTGCTGGGATAATTGGCAAGCCATATGTAGAAGAATAAACCTGGATCCTTATCTCTCACCTTATACAAAAATCAACACAAGATGGATCAAAGACTTAAATCTAAGGTCTGAAACCATAAAAATTCTAGAAGATAACATTGGAAAATGCTTCTACACATTGGCTTAGGCAAAGAGTTTATGACCAAGAACCCAAAAGCAAATGCAACAGAAACAAAGATAAATAGATGGGACTTAATTAAACTAAAAGCCTACTGCACAGCATAGGAAATAATCAGCAGAGTAAACAGATCACCCACAGAGTGGGAGAAAATTTTCACAAACTGCATTTGAAAAAGGACTAATGTCCAGAATCTACAGGGAACTCTAATCAGCAAGAAAAAAATAATCTCATCAAAAAATGTGCCAAGGACATGAATAGACAATTCTCAAAAGAAGATATACAAATGGCCAGCAAACATATGAAAAAATACTCAACATCACTAATTACCAGGGAAATGCAAATCAAAACCACAATGCAATACCACGTGTAAAATAAACAAAAAGAGGGCCGGGCGCGGTGGCTCCTGCCTGTAATCCTAGCACTTTGGGAAGCAAACGTGGGCGGATCACGAGGTCAGGAGTTTGAGACCAGCCTGACCAACATGGTGAAACCCAGTCTCTACTGAAAATGTAAAAATTAGCTGGGCATGGTGGCAGTTTCTTGTAATCCCAGCTACTCAGGAGGCTGATGCAGGAGAATTGCTTGAACCCGGGAGGCAGAGGTTGCAGTGAGCTGATATGGCACCATTGTACTCCAGCCTGGGCGAGAGAGCGAGACTCCATCTCAAAAAAACTAAAAACAAAAGGCAAAAAAAAAAAAACCACAAAAAACAAAAATTGATGTTGGCATGGATGTGGTGAAAGACAACGCTTTTACACTGATGGTGGGGATGTAATCTAGTACCAGCACTATGGAAAACAGTATGGAGATTCCTTAAAGAACTAGAAGTACATCTACCATTTGATCCAGCAATCCCACTGTTAGGTATCTACCCAGAGGAAAAGAAGTCATTATATGAAAAAGATACTTTTGCACACATGTTTACAGCAGCAGAATTCACAGTTGCAAAACTATAGAACCAGCCCAAATGCCCATCAATCAATTTGTGGATAAAGAAAATGTGTTATATATATGTATACCATAGAATACTACTTAGCCTTAAAAAGGAATAAAATAATGGCATTCATAACAACCTAGATGGAGTTGGAGACCATTATTTCAAATGAAGTAACTCAGGAATGGAAAACCAAACATTGCATGTTCTCACTCGTAAGTGGGAGCTAAGCTATGATGATGCGAAGGCACAAGAATGAAACAGTGGACTTTGGGGGCTCAGGGCGAAGGTGGGAGGGGGTGAGAGATAAACGACTGTACATTGGGTAAACTGCTTTGCTGATGGGTATGCCAAAATTTCAGAGATCACCCCTAAGGGACTTATCCATGTAACAAAATACCACCTGTTCCCTAAAAGCTATTGAAATTAAAAAAAGAAATATACAATAAATTGTTGTAGTCACTTTCTGTGATAATAAACCCTAGATCTCATTCCTTCTATTATATATTTTTATACCCATTAATCAACCTCTTTTCAAACCTCTCCTATTCCCAGCCTCTGGTAACTATCATTCTACTCTTTATCTCCATGATATCAATTTTATATAGTTCCAGGGCACACAAGTCCATAACTGTGGTCTCTATCCCTGACCCTACTGACCTGAAATATGGCCCCGCTTTGATTTCCAGGAGCATAAGCTGCTCATATAAGTGAGAACATGCAATAGTTTTCTTTCTGTGCATGGCCTAGTTCACCTGACGTTATGACCTTTAATTCCATCCATTTAGCTGAAAATGACAGGATTTCGTTCTTTTTTATGGCTAAATACTATTCTATTGTGCGTATATTCCCATTTTCTTTATCCATTCATCCATTGATTGACATTTAGATTGATTTCATATCTTGGCTATTGTAAATAGTGCTGCAGTAAATATGGGGGTACGGGTATCCCGTTGATACACTGATATCTTTTTTTGGATATATACCCAGGAGTGGGATTGCTGGATTATATGGTAGATGTGTTCTTAGTTTTTTGAGAAATCTCTGTACTTTTTATCATAATGGCTGTACCAATTTACATTCCCACCAAAAATATACAATAATTTCCTTTTCTTCACATGCTTGCCAGCATTTGTTGTGCTTTGTCTTTTTAATACCCATTCTAACAAGTGTGAGATGATATCTCATTGTGGTTTTGATTTGCATTTCCGTGATGATTAGTGATGTTGAATATTTTTTCATAAACTTGGCGATTTGTATATTTTCTTTTGAGAAATGTCTGTTTATTTTTTGATAGTTTCTTTTGCTGTGCAGAAGCTCTTTCATTTAATTAGATCCCATTTGCCAACTTTTGCTTTTGTGGCAATTGCGTTTGGCATCTTCACCATGAACTCTTTGCCCATCACTATGTACCAGATGGTATTGCCTAGGCTGTCTTCAGCGTTTTTATAGTTATGGGTTTTACATTTAAGTCTGTAGGCCATCTTGAGTTAATTTTTGTGTATGGTGTAAGGGAGGGGTGTTGTCTTTTCACTCTGTTGATTGTTTTAATTGATATACAGAAGGCATTTAGTATAATATAATCCCATTTGTCTGTTTTTGTTGCTTGTACTTTATAAGTGTTAGCCATACAATCTTTGTTCTCAAGCGTTTCTCCTGTGTTTACTTCAGTAGTTTTATAGTTGTGGCTGTTACATTTAAGTCTGTAACTGATTTTGAGTTTATTTTTCTAAGTGATGAGAGATAAGGGTCTAGTTTTATTCTGTGTTTGGATATCTAGTTTTCCTGGCACCATTTAATGAAGAGGGTGTCCTTTATTCAATGCATGTTCTTGACAGCTTTCTTGAAAATCAGTTAGCTGTAAATATGTGGATTCATTTCTGGATTCTTTAGTCTGTTTCCTTTGTTTTTCTGTCTGTTTTAATACCAATACACGCTGTTTTGGTTACTATAGCTTTGTTATATATATATATGTATATATATACACACACACACACATATACTTATATATATATGTATATATACATATATACATATACATATATACATATATATGTACATATACATATATATGTACATATATATGTATACGTGTATACACATATATATGTATATACATATATACGTATATATATGCGTATATACGTATGTATACATATATACGTATATATATGCATATATACGTATATACATACATATATACGTACATACGTATATACGTATATACATACATGTATACGTACATACGTATATACGTATATACATACATATATACGTACATACATATATACATACATATATACATATATATACATATATACACATACATATATACACACACATATATATATGTGTGTGTATATATATATGGTTTTTTTTTTCTTTTTGAGATGGAGTCTTGCTCTGTCGCCCAGGCTGGAGTGCAGTGGCGTGATCTCTGCTCACTGCAAGCTCTTCCTCCCGGGTTCATGCCATTCTCCTGCCTCAGCCTCCCGAGTAGCTGCTGGGACTACAGATGCCCGCCACCATGCCTGGCTAATTTTTTTTTTTTTTTTATATTAGAGACGGGGTTTCACCGTGTTAGGCAGGATGGTCTCGATCTCCTGACCTTGTGATCCACCCACCTTGGCCTCCCAAAGTGCTGGGATATAGGCTTGAGCCACCTCGCCCGGCCTCTTTGCAGTATATTTTTAAATCAGGTAGTGTGAGGCTTCTAGCTTTGTTCTTTTTGCTCAGTATTGCTCTGGCTATTTGGGGTCTTCTGTGGTTCCATATGAATTTCAGGGTTTTTTTTTTTTTTTCCTGTTTCTGTGAAGAATATAACTGATAGGGATTATACTGAATCTCTAGATTGCTTCGGGTAGTACGGTCATTTTAACAGTATTAGTTATTCCAACCCACGAGCATAAGATGCCTTTCCATTTGTTTGTGTCCTTCTCAATTTATTTTATCAGTGTTTTGTGGTTTTCATTGTAGAGGTTTTTTGGGGTTTTTTTTCCTCATCCTTGGTTAAGTTTATTCCTAGGTATTTTATTTTTGTAGCTATTGTAAATAGAATTTCTTCCTTGATTTCTATTTTAGCTAGTTTGTTACTGGTATATAGAAACATTACTGATTTTTGTATGTTGATTTTGTGTCCTGAAGCTTCACTGAATTATACATCCTTTTTTAAAAATGTTTTTTATTTTTTATTTTTTATTTTGTGAGAGAGTCTCACTCTGTTTTCCAGACTGGAGTGCAGTGGTGCAATCTTGGCTCACTGCAACCTCCACCTCTCGGGTTCAAGCGATTCTCCTGCTTCAGCCTCTCAAGTAGCTGGGATTACAGTCACCTACCACCATGCCTGGCTAATTGTATTTTTGGTAGAGACAGGGTTTCACCATGTTGGCCAGGCTGGTCTCAAACCCCCAACCTCAGGTGATCCATCCACCTTGGCCTCCCAAAGTGCTGGGATTACAGGCATGAGCTACCATGCCCAGCCTAATTTATTTTAAGAGTTTTTTTGTAGAGTCTTTAGGTTTTTCTGTTTACAGGTACACGATTATGTCATTTGCAAAGTGAGACAATTGGACTTCCTTTTGTCCATTTGGATGCCTTTTATTTCTTTGTCTTGTCTGATCACTCTGGCTTGGATGTCCCATACTGTGTTGAATAAGAGTGGTGAAAGTGGGCATCCTTCTCTTGTTCCAGTTCTTAGAGGAAAGGCTTTTCAATTTTTCCCAGTGAGTAGGATGTTAGCTGTAGATTTGTCATACATGCCTTTTCTTAGGTTGAAGTGTTCCTTCTCTGCCTAATTTGTTGAGAGTTTTCATCATGAAGGAATGGTAAGTTTTACTGAGTGATTTTTCTGCATCTGCTGAGATGATCAGATAGTTTTTGCCTTTCATCTTGTCGATGCGATGTATCACATGTATTGATTTGTGTATGTTGAGCCATCTTTGCATTCCTGGGATAAATCCCACTGAATCATGGTATATTATCTTTTTCATTCATCATTAGATTTGGCTTCGTAGTATTATGCTGAGAATTTTACCATCTGTGTTCATTAGCAATATTGGCCTGTAGTTTTCTCCTTTTGTAGTGTCCTTGTCTTGATTGGATATCAGGGTAATGCTGGCCTTGTACAATGAGTTAGGAAGAATTCCCTCCTCTTCAATTTTTGGGAATAGTTTGAGAAGAATTGGTGTCTGTTTTTCTTTATAAATTGGGTAGAAATCAGCATAAAAGCCTTGTCTAGGCTTTTCTCTTTTGGGAGACTTTTTGTTACTGATTCAAACCTGCTATTCATTTTGGGTCAGTTCACATTTTCGGTTTCTTCCTAGTTCAATCTTGGTAGGCTGTGTATGTCTGGGAATTTATCCCTTTCCTCTAGGTTTTCCAATTTGTTAGCATATGATTGTTCATAATAGCCTCTAATGATCATTTTTATTTCTTTGGTAACAGTTGTAATATCTCCTTTTCATTTCTGATTGTATTTATTTGGGTCTCTTTTTTTTTTTTGGTTAGCCTCACTAGTGGTTTATCAATTTTGTTTAACTTTTCAAAAAACCAACTTTTATCTTATTGATTCTTTGCATTTTTTTTGTCTCTGTTGCATTTGGTTCTGCCATGTTATTTATATTTTTCTTTCTACTAATTGTGTGTTTGATTTGTTCCTGCTTTTTGAGTTCCTTGAGGTGCATCATTAGGTTGTTTATTTGAAATCTTTCTACTTTTTTGGTGTAGGCATTTATTGCTATAAACTTTCCTCCTAGTACTGCTTTTGCTGTATCCCATAGGTTTTGCATGATGTGTTTCCATTTTCTGTTTAAAAAAAATTTTTGATGTCCATCTTAATTTCTTCATTGACCCAATGATTATTCAATAGCATGTTTAATGTCCATGTATTTGTACAGTTTCCAAATTTCTTCTTCTTATTGATTTCAAGTTTTATTCCATTGTGGTCTGAGAAGATACTTGATATGATTTTAATTTTTAAAATTTTATTGAGCCTTGTTCTGTGTCCTAACATATGGTCTATCCTGGAGAATGTTCCATGTGTTGATGAGATGATTGTATATTCTGCTGCTGCTGGATGAAATATTCTGAAAATATCTGCTAGGTCCATTTGGTCTAAAGTGCAGCTGAAATCTAATGTTTCTTTGTTGATTTTATGTCTAGATGAACTGTCCAATGCTGAGAGTAGGATATTGAAGTTCTCAACTATCATTGTATTGGACTCTATCTCTCCATGCAGATTTAATAATATTTGCTATATGTCTCTGGATGTGCTTGTGTTGGCTGCATGCATATTTGGAATTGTTATACTTTGTTGCTGAATTGATCCCTTTATTACCATATAATGACCTTGTTTGTCCTTTTTACAGTTTTTGACTTAAAGTCTGTTTTATCTGATGTAAGTTTAGCTACTCCTGATTATTTTTGATTTCTGTTTGTGTGGTATATCTTTTTCCATCCCTTCACTTTCAGTCTGTGTGTGTCTTTACAAGTGAAGTGAGTTTCTTGTAGACGTTGTTGGGTCATTTTTTATCCATTAAGCCTGACTGTATCTTTTAGGTAGGTAATTTAACCCATATTCGAAGTTATTATTGATAGGCGAGGACTTATTCCTGTCATTTTGTTCATTGTTTTCTGGTTATTTTGTATATCCTTTTGATATGGTTTGGCTGTGTCCCCACTCAGATCTTATATTGAATTCCCATGTGTTGTGGGAGGGACCCAATGGGAAGTAGTTGAATCATGGAGGCAGGTATTTCCCATGCTATTCTTTTAATAGTGAATAAGTCTCATGAGATCTGATGGTTTTAAAAGGAGGAGTTTCCCTGCTCAAGCTCTCTGTTTGCCTGCTGCCATCCCTGTAAGATGTGACTTGCCTCTCCTTGACTTCCGCAATGATTTTGAAGCCTCCCCAGCAATGTAGAACTGTAAGTCAATTAAGCCTCTTTCTTTTGTAAATTTCCCAGTCTTGAATGTGTCTTTATCAGCTGTGTGAAAATGGACTAATACAGTAAATTAGTACCAGAAGTGGGATCTTGCTAAAAGATACCTGAATATGTGGAAGTGACTTTGGAACTGGGAAACAGGCAGAGGTTGGAACAGTTTGGAGGGCTCAGAAGGAGACAGGAAAATGTGGGAAAATTTGGAAGAGATTTCCTAGAGACTTGCCCAAAATGCTGATGGTTATATGGACAATAAAGTCTAGGCTTAGGTTGTCTCAGATGGAAATGAGGAACTTGTTAGGAACTGGCACAATGGTGACTCCTGTTATGTTTTAGCAAAGAGACTGGTGGCTTTTTGCCCCTGCTGTAGAGATTTGTGGAATTTTGATCTTGAGAGATTTAGGGTAACTGATAGGGTATTTGAACTTGAGATTTAGGGTATCTGATAGAAGAAATTTCTAAGCAGCAAAGCATTCAAGAGATGACGTGGGTGCTGTTAAAGGCCTTCAGTTTTATAAGGGAAGCAGAGCATGAAAGTTTGGAAAATCTGCAGCCTGAAAATGCAATAGAAAAGAAAATCCCATTTTCTCAAGAAAAATTCGATCTGGCTGCAGAAGTTTGTTTAAGTTAACGAGGAGTCAAATGTGAATCCCCAAGACAATGGGGTAAATGTCTCCAGGGCATGTCACAGGTCTTCATGGCAGCCCCTCCCATCAAAGGTCCAGAGGCCTAGGAAGCAAAGATGGTTTTGTGGGCTGGACCCAGGGACCCCTGTTGTGAGCAGCCTAGGGTGCCTGAGTCCTAGCCACTCCAGCTGCAGCTAAAAGGAGCCAAGGTACAACTTGGGCTGTGGCTTCAGAGGGTGCAAGCCCCAAGCCTTAGCAGCTTCCACATAGTGTTGAGCCTGTGGGTGCACAGAAGTCAAAAATTGAGGTTTGGGAACTGCTGCCTAGATTTCAGAAGGTGTATGGAAATGCCTAGATATCCAGGCAGGAGTTTGCTGCAGGGGCAGGGCACTCATGGAGAAACTCTACTAGGGCAGTGCTGAAGGGAAATGTGGGGTCAGAGCCCCAACATAGAGTCCCTACTGCAGCACCACCTAGTGGAGCTTTGAGAAGACGGCCACCATCCTCCAGACCCCAGAATGGTGGATTCACTGACAGCTTATACTGTGTGCCTGGAAAAGCTGCAGACACTCAATGCCAACCCGTGAAAGGAGCCAGGAGGGGGGTTAAACCATACAAAGCCACAGGAGTGGAGCTGTGGCCTTTTTTCTCCCAAGGCCATGGTCATACATCAGTATGACCTGCATGTGAGACATGGAGTCAAAGGAGATCATTTTGGAGCTTTGAGATTTCACTGCCCCACTGGATTTTGGGCTTGCATGGGTCCTATAGCCCCTTTGTTTTGGCAATTTTCTGCCATTTGGAATGACTGTATTTACCCAATGCCTGTACCCACATTGTATCTAGGAAGTAACTAACTTGTTTTTGATTTTACATGCTCATAGGCAGAAGGGATTTGCCTTGTCTCAAATGAGACTTTGGACTGTGGACTTTTGAGTTAATGCTGAACTTAGTTAAGACTTTGGGGGACTGTTGGGAAGGCATGATTGGTTTCAAAATGTGAGGATATGAGATTTGGGAAGGGCCGGGGCAGAATGATATGGTTTGGTTGTGTCCCCACCCAAGTCTCATCTTGAATTCCCACATGTTGTGGGAGGGACCTGGTGGGAAGTAATTGAGTCATGGGGGCAGGTCTTTCCCACGCTGTTCTCATGATAGTGAATACGTCTCACAAGGTCTTTTGGTTTTGAAAAGGGTAGTTTCTCTGCAGAAGCTCTATCTTTGATTGCTGCCATCCATGTGAGACATGACTTGCTTCTTGTTGCCTTCCAACGTGATTCTTAGGCTTCCTCAGCTATGTGGAAGTGTAAGTCCATTAAACCTCTTTCTTTTGTAAATTGCCCAGTCTCAGTCAGGTATGTCTTTATCAGCAGTGTGAAAACAGACTAATACACCTTTGTTCCTTTTTTCTCTCATTATTTATGGTTGCAGTTTGGTGGTTTTCTTTAGTGGTGATGTTTGAATCCTTTCTTCTTTGTGTGTCTGAACTACCAGTGAGTTTTATACTTTCATGTATTTTCATGATGGTAGATATTGTTCTTTCACTTCCCAATGTAGGACTCCCTTAAACATTTCTTGTAGGACCACAACAAACAAGACACAAACAAACAGTCTTTTGCTTATCTGGGAAATACTTTTTTCTCTTTTATTATTACTATTTTTTTTTAGCAATGGAGTCTCACTCTGTCACCCAGGCTGGAGTACAGTGGCATGATCATAGCTCACTGCAGCCTTGAACTCCTGGGATCAAATGGTCCTCCTGCCTCAGCCTTCTGAGTCTCTGGAATTGCAGATGTGAGCCACTATGCCAGTCTCCTTCATTTGTGAAGGATAGCTTTGCTGGGTAGAGGATTTTTGGCTTACATTTTTTTATTTTTATTTTTTTACTTGTAATATACATCCCCTTTTCTCCTAGCCTGTAAGGTTTCTGCTGAGAAATTCCCTGTTAGCCTGATGGAGATTCTCTTATAAGTGACTTGATGCCTTTCTCTTGCTGTTTTTAGCATTTTCTCTTTGTCTTTTGACAATTTTACCATAATGTGCCTTGGAGAAGACCTTTTTGAGTTGTATTTACTTGGTAATCTTTGAGCTTCCTGCATTTGGAAGCATTCAGGAAGTTTTCAGTTATTATTTCATTAAATAGGTTTTCTATGCCTTTACCCATCTCATCTCCATCCAGAACTCCCAGAATTTCAGTTTTTGGTCACATATGTGTCCCATATGTCATGTAGCCTTGCTTCATTCTTTTTTCTTTCTTTTTGTCTGACTGGGTTATTTTAAAAGACTAGTCTTCAGGTTCAGAAATTCTTTGTTTTGCTTGATCTAGTCTATCGTTAAAGCTGTCAATTATCTTTTGTATTTATTTCAATGATTTATTCTCTTCCAGGATTTGTGTTTGGTTCTTTGTTATGCTGTCTATCTCTGTTGAATTTGTCATTCAGATCATGAATTGTTTTCCTGTTTTTTTTTTTTTTTTTTTTTTTGTATTCATTATCTATGTTCTCTTGTGTCTCCCTGAGTTTCTTTAATAACATTATTCTGAATTTTTTTCAGGTATTTCATAGATTTTCTTTTCATTGGATCTGTTGCTGGAGAATTATTGTGCTTCTTTGAGACATTATGTTTCCTTTTTCATATTTCTTGCATCCTTATGTGACTATCTGTGCCTCTGACATAACAGTCATTTCTTCCAATTTTATGGATTGGCTTTTATATGGGAAAGACCTTTTCTTACAGCTGTATCTACAGTGTTCATTGGATATCACACTTTGGCTTTGATTCTGGGTGGGTACAGTGGTATAGTCTGCATATGATTCCTTCAGCTGTAATTGGCATGAGTGGTGTCTGTGAGTCATTCAGTGGCTTAGACTGCAGTGTTTTTTTTTTTGTGGTTGTTGAGATGGAGTCTAGCTCTGTCACCAGGCTGGAGTGCAGTGGCACAATCTCAGCTCACTGCAACCTCTGCCTCCCGTGTTCAAGCAATTCTCCTGCCTCAGCCTCCTGAGTAGCTGGGACTATAGGCACGTGCAACCATGCCCAGCTAAATTTTGTATTTTTAGTAGAGACGGGATTTCACCATGTAGGCCAGGCTGCTCTCGAACTCCTGACCTGGTGATCTACCCGCCTCGACATCTCAAAGTGCTGGGATTACAGGCGTGAGCCACCACACTTGGCCAGACTGCAGTTGTTATTGGAGGCTGTGGTGAGGCTTTGCTGAGGATGGGGATGCCAGGAAGTCTTGTCCTTCAGCATCAGTGGTAGTGGCGGTGGACCAGGTGTGTCAATACTAGGGACCATGGGCAGCGTTTCCACAAACGCACTGATGATAGACTGTCTGTGTGGGCCAATCCCTGGGCCTCCAGGTGGCTTCTTTGGTTGCTGGCAGTGGCAGCACTGGGCCAGATGGGCAGGTGCACCACTGGGCTCCTGGGTGGTGTGTGTGGCAGGCTGATCTCTAGTTCTCCAGGTGACCTATACAGGTTCTGGTGGTGGGTAGGCAGGCGTTTCCTCAGGCCCCTCAGTAGTAAGTGTGAGCACCAGCTCTGGAGGAAGGTGAGTCAATCTCCAGGTCCCCGGATGGTACATTCAGGCACCAGCATATTCCTATGCATTTCTAGATAAAAGTATTTTTCAGAAAACCTGAGCATATATCCTATTAATACAACTTACCCTCATCAGCTCTGCATGAGAAGAAGGCGGAATTCCCTCAGTAGAACAGTCAGAATGGAATCACAGACTTGTTTTGAGCCAGTCACTGGTGAGGGGGGGTAGGATAAAATGATAAGCTCAGAATCTAAACCTTAGACTAGGGAATGGCAAACTTTATCCATAAAGAGGCAAACGGTAATATTTTAGGCTTTTTGTCTAGATAACCTCTTTTGTAGTGATGCAGTGGTGCCATCGTAGCCTAAAAGCGTATGTAGACAATGAATAAATCAATGGACCTGGTTTTATTCCAGTAAAAGTTAATTTATACAGTCAGAGGGCCAGATTTGGCCCTTGGTCTATAGTTCTTTAGAGTAGTCAAAATTTATTCCCTGGGGCTGGGCCAACTTTTTCTTAAAAAAAAAAAAAAAAAAGAAAGAAAGCAACCCCCTGTCAGAATAAAATAAGGTTTCTATTTAAAAAGAAGAAGAGGCTGGGTGTGGTGGCTCATGCCTATAATCCTAGCACTTTGGAAGGGTGAGGCAGGAGGACTGCTTGAGGCCAGGAGTTTGAAACCAACTTGGGCAATATAGTGAGACCCTCTCTCTGCAAAGAATAAAAAAATTAGCCAGGCATGGTGGCACATGTCTGTAGTCTTAGCTACATAGGAGGCTGAAGAGGAAGATCACTTGAGCCCAGGATTTTGAGGTTACAGTGAGCTCTGACTGTACCATTTGTACTCTAGCCTAGGCAAAAAGGGAGAACCCAAAAACAAACAAACAAACAAAAGGCTGGTTGGGGCAGGTTGGAGAAGAAAGTATTTCTGAATTTCTGGGTAGGTTACTGGTAGTGTCAGGCCAAACTAGCTCTACAGTCATATTCATTATAAATAAAGGCAACTAGAAGATCTCCATCTAGCTATTAAAATTGGTTAAAATCTACAGAGATAAAGGACAGTGACCCTTGTGTCAGTTACTTGTTGTCACAAAATGCTGCATAACAAGTCACTCCAAATCTCAGTGGCTTAATACAACAATCGTTTATTTTCATGGATCTATGGGTCAGCTGAGGATTGGTCAATCTAGCATGAGCATGTCTGGGAAGCTCGACTTTGCTCTTGGTGTCTCTTATCTTCTGCTGGAAGCAGCAGTCTGGCCTGGGCTTGTTCTCATGGTGATAGCAGGAATGAGTGAGCACAAATGAATTCACACTTTCCAAGTTTTTGGCCATACAGATTAATATTCCAGTGGCCAAAGCTAGACACATTACAAAACCCAACATTAGGGACTGGAGAAATATACTCCGATTCTTTAGTGGGAGGAACTGCAGAGACAAATGACAGTCTTGGATACAGGGAGGACATGGATCCATTAATGTGCCTTAATCAATCGCAACCCTCTAACCACCAATACAATTAAATAAGTATTTGTTGAATGGACTTGTGCCTGAATGCTTCTGGCTGCAGCCCAGGCAATGGGGGCCTGACTGGGGAGGGACCATAGCAGGGACTCGATGTCCTGCAAGTCTGCATGTAATCGTGCACGGCCGACTCCACATTGGTCATGGCTGATTTGCTTTGTCCTGCGTCCCCAAGGGGCAACGATTGGCTGATTATATTTCTGAACAATTTTGACAAAGTTGTTTTCAGGAGCCCAGGAAGCAAATCGGTTGTAGATTTGAATTTTTCAGGGGATCAGAATTGTTGAATATATATATAGTCTTTTACATGCTGATAATTATTTCCACATCACAAAGAAGGCTGGCTATTAGGAGGCTGCTGTTCAATTCCTTTGCCCCGTGAACTCATGAGCTGTGTCTATGTGGGGGGCACTCAGTTGTTAGAGCTGTTTCCCTTCATAATAACATCAGCCAACATTCTAAATAAATGCAGGAAATTAAATAGTCTTCCCCAGACATGTACTTTGCCCTTCGAAAGTGAATTACACATTCTAAAATAAAACACAGTCACATTAAAAAAACAAAAGATCTTTGTGTCAGGTTGGTCTGGCTTCAGCAAAGATAATATTTTCCTCCAGAGTAGAAGATCCATGAAATCCACGGTATTGCATATGGCAGCCCCACATCTTCTTTCCTTTTCTTTTTTTGTTTTTAACTGAAAGAGTTGTCAATTTTATTTTCACATTTCCCAATACAAATGAAAACTGCATCTTTTTTGGTCCCACTTCTCCCCTCCAAAACTATTCTCTTTGATAGGGCAAGGGAGCAAGTCTTCTTATGCTGTTAAGAAAACCCGGCATCACAGCAGCATGATCTCCTGGTGAAGGGAGCAGGTAAATATAAAATTCATATAGGCCAGGCGCAGTGGCTCACACCTTTAATCCCAGCACTTTCAGAGGCTGAGGCGAGCGGGTCACGAGGTCAGGAGATTGAGACCATCCTGGCCAACATGGTGAAACCCCGTTTCTACTAAAATAAAAAAAATTAGCCGGGCATGGTGAACACGCCTGTAGTCCCACACTACTCAGGAGGCTGAGGCAGGGGAATCTCTTGAACCCGGGAGGTGGAGGTTTCAGTGAGCTGAGATCATGCCACTGCCCTCCAGCCTGGGTGACAGAGGAAGACTCTGTCTCAAAAACAAAACAAAACATTACAAACAAAAAAAACACAACAATAACAACAACAAAACAACACTGATGCAATGAGGCCTCCCCTCTATCCTTATCTGTCTGGTCGAGTCATTCTGGGCTGACTGGGCACCATCATGAGACGGGCAGGAGGTCTTATCATTGGGCACCCAGGCATCACAGGCATGTGGCCTCCCATGGGCGGCCTCATTGCAGGAGCAGGTCCCACTGGCATCATCCCAGGAGGAGGAGGGCCCATCATTGGCATCATGGGCGGGCCCCCCATATGGGCTGCTGCCATCATTCTGAAATGTGCGAGAAGTGTCAAATACACATTAGATTGTGAAGACTTAATATAAAAAGAAAGCAAATATGTTGTTATTGTTAAAAAATTTTATACATGTAGACCTGGTATTTTGGATAGATTTGTTTAAATCTGTGATATTATTCCAATTACCTTCACTCCTTTTGTTTTACTTTTTAAAATGTGGTTATTACAAAATGCAAAAGTAAATATGTGGCTTGCATCATATTTCATCACATTTAGTGTGGACCCTGAGGATCTAGGGGAGTTATGAGCCTTAAGTTGAGGGTGACCCAGTTCAACGTGAATTGCTCTGAAAGAGAAGCAAAGGGCTTAAAGAGAATGTATAAATGGAGAGAGGGAGCTCAGTCTCACAGGGTGAGGAAAGGCTTTCTTTCTTACACAGTCTGGCACTTCTTCAAAAGCTTAAACACAGAGTTCTATGACCCAACACTTCCACTCCAGTTTATGAAAGAAATGAAAATATATGTCCGTCCAGAAACTTGTACACAAATGCTCATAGCAGCATTATTCATAATAGCGCCAAAGTGAAAACAACACAAATGCGTGTCTACTGATGAGTGGAGAAATAGAACATGGTTTGACTATGCAATGGAATATTATTCAGTCATCAAAAGGAATGAAGTACTAACACGGGCTACAACACGGATGAACTATGAGAATATTATGCTAAGTGGAAGAAACCAGTCACAAAAAGTCACATATTCTAAGATGTCATTTATATGAAATGTCCAGAACACGCAAATCTATGAAGACAGAAACCCTGTCTCTACTAAAAATACAAAATTAGATGGGCATGGTGGCACATCTCTGTAATCCCAGCTACTCGGGAGGCAGGAGAATTGCTTGAACCCGGGAGGCAGAGGTTGCAGTGAGCCAAGATTGTGCCACTGCACTCCAGCCTGTGAGAGATACTCTATCTCAAAAAAAGTAGATTGTCAGGGCTTAGTGGGAGGAGGAAATGGCAGGTACCTGCTCATGGATACAGGGTTTCTTTTTGGGGTGATGAAAAGGTTTTAAAATTGATCATGATGGTGGTTGCCGAGCTCTGTGAATGCACTGAAACCATTGATTGTTCACTTTAAATGGGCAAACCATATGGTACCTGAATTATATTTTAATAGTTATATTAAAAAAGTAAAATCTTCCTTGAAGTGATGACACTTAAGGAGAGGCCTAGGGGGTGGGATGAGTTCACTATGTAGAGAAATGAGGAACAGCATTTCAGGGTGAGGAACAGCATAGTGAAGTCCCTGAGGTTGACAGGCATAGAGCAGATTTAAGGGACTTATTTTTGAGCCAGACTTTCACTCTTGACGCCCAGGCTTGGGTGGAGTGGTGAGATCTTGGCTCGCGGCAACCTCTGCCTCCCGATCTCAAGCGATTTTCCTGCCTCAGTCTCCCGAGTAGCTGGGATTACAGGTGCCATCCACCACACCTGGCTAATTTTGGGATATTTAGTAGAGATGGGGTTCCACCATGTTGACCAGGCTGGTCTCGAACTCCTGATCTCAGGTGATCCAGCCGCCTCAGCTTCCCAAAGTGCTGAGATTACAGGTGTGAGCCACTGCGCTCAGCCAGATTTAAAGGACTTTCAAGAAGTTTGTGTGGCTGAAGCCTGCAGGGCAAGCGAGAGAATCAGGAAATGAGGCTGGAGAAAGAGAGGGGCTAGGTCACGGAGGGTCTCACATTACTGTGTGGAAACTTCACACGAGTGGTCCCACCTTGGGCATCCCACCTAACTACTCTGTGTCCCAGCTTCCCCACTAGTGAAATAAAGGACTGATGTAGGGATGGAATGAGATAGGGTGTGCTCAGTAAAGGTGACCTTTTATCATTTTTTTTTTTTTTTTTTTTGAGATGGAGTCTCACTCTGTCGCCCAGGCCGGAGTGCAGTGGCACGATCTCGGCTCACTGCAAGCTCCACCTCCAACGTTCACGCCATTCTCCTGCCTCAGTCTCCCAAGTAGCTGGGACTACAGGCGCCCACCACCACGCCCAGCTAAAATTTTTGTGTTTTTAGTAGAGACGGGGTTTCACCGTGTTAGGGAGAATGGTCTGGATCTCCTAACGTCATGATCCGACCGCCTCAGCCTCCCAAAGTGCTGGGATTGCAGGCGTGAGCCACCGCGCCCGGCCGAGCTTTTATCATTGTTAACCCACACAGCAGAGGGAGCCATTGAAAGTGAGTGATCGGTTTGGATGCACCTTCTGAAGTGATCGCTTTGGTCCCTGTGAGGAGTGCAGATTGTCACAGGGCCAGGGGAAGACAGAGGCCAGTGAGGAGGCATTTGCAGTCAAACAGCTGGAGGTGATGGTGGCTTGGTTTATGGTGGTGTCAGGAGAGTGGCTGAGCAGTGAATGGATCTGAAAAGATTTAGGAGGTAAAACCCACGTGACTTGGTCACTGAATGTGGGTTCGGTTGGCTGGAGGGAAGGTAAGAAACAATGAGAAGAAAAACATACTCAAGTGGGCCCTCCAGCCTAAGGTTACTTGAGGTCCCTTTGTGAAGAGGAATGTTTGTGTTTATGATGAAGATGTCTAGACTTTCAAAGGCCATTTGCAGTATTTTTTTTTTTTTTAACAGCCAACAACTCCTCCTTCCCTATGCCCTAAACATATGAATTTTTTTTTTTTGCCCTAACTTATCACAGAGGGATGGATGTTTATTTGCTTTAATGAAAAATGCAGAATGCCAATAAGAAAGCATATTAAATTAATCTGGATTGCTGGGAGGGAGTTAAATCTATTTAGATGTGCACCAGTGTTACTATACTAGTTTGGTCTAAACCCATTTCTGGCCTGCGGCTGCAGGAGGTTGCCTCCCAGCTTGCTTTCATTTGAAAGATCCCAGCAACAAGTACACTTGGCATTTCCAGCCAAACCCACTTTGTGCAGCGAAGGAAAAGTTGAGGAGTGCCTCTGTTGTTTTCCCCCAAATCATTTGGCAGAAATGTGGCTGGGAGCTTCATTGCTGATTTTTTGTTTTAATATTGCTGTGGAAAGCCTGTACCAACACTCAGCCATGTTATTCATCCACAGATCCAGTCTGGGCTGTGATTTGTTTTTCCTTTGAGTGACACAACCTTTTTTTCCATTAAGACTCAATGCAAATAGACACTCATGCACCATCACCATAACTCCCCCTGATTGGCGGAGGGAAGTCAGTGGAATGATTCTAGTTTGCTGTTCATATTGGAGGGTTTTATTTATTTATTTTGAGACGGAATCTCTCTCTGTCGCCAGGCTGGAGTGCAGTGGCGCCATCTCGGCTCACTGCAACCTCTGACTCCCTGGTTCAAGCGATTCTCCTGCCTCAGCCTCCCTAGTAGCTGGGCTTTCAGGCATGTGCCACCATGCCCGGCTAATTTTTTGTATTTTTAGTAGACACGGGGTTTCATCATGTTGGCCAGGATGGTCTTTATCTCCTGACCACGTGATCCGTCCGCCTCGGCTTCCCAAAGTGCTAGGATTACAGGCGTGAGCCACTGCGCCTGGCCTGGAGTTGTTTTTAAAAGCATATTTCTCTCAAATTATCTCCGGGGTGTCCCACTGTGACTTGGGAAAAGGTTGAATTTTCTGGAGGTGGAAAGTCAAACTTCAAATACAATTTGGAGGCTGCCACTGTGGCTCATGCCTGTAATCCCAGTACTATGGGAGGCTGAGGTGGGTGGATCATTTAAGGCCAGAAGTTCGAGACCAACCTGGGCAACATGACGAGACCTCGTTTCTACTAAAAATACAAAAATTAGCCAGGCGTGGTGGTACATGCCTGTAATCCCAGCTACTTAAGAGGCTGAGGCAGGTGTTATTGCTTGAACCTGGGAGGCAGAGTTGTCCTGTGTCCAAACCCCATGAGGCGTGTCAGCTGGCTGAAGATAAAATCGGTCACGCAGTGTTGGGATTGGGGTTGCTGTTATCATACCTCATCCCCACCCCTGCTAGGCATCCACAAATAGTCATCTTCAATGAGACGTCCCTCCTGCCCCTGGCTGCCTTATTTCATCTGCACCCAATCGTATCCATTGCTTCTCAGTGGGTCTCAACCTTGGCTGCATCTTGGAATCTCCTGGGGAGAAGAGACAATACCAAGGCTCTCTCTCACTTAGCATGATGTTTCCAAGGTCCATCCACATGTAGTAGGCACCAATAGTTCCACTGTATGGATACAACACATATTGTTTGTTCATTCGTCAACCAAATGGCCATCTTGGTTGTTGCTACCTTTTGGTTATTATATATATTGCATGATTCCATTTATGTGAAAGGCCCAGAATAGGCAAATCTGTAGAGTCAGAAAGCAGGTAAGTGGTTGCCAGGAGCTGGGGGAAAGGGGAGGGGATGGAGAGTGCTTGATGGATACAGAGTTATTTTTGGGGGGGGTGTTAATGAAAATGTTTTGGAGCTAGACAGAGCTGATGATTGCTTAATATTGTGAATGTATTTAATGATACTGAAGTGTATGGTTTCATACAGGGACTTGTATGTTATGTGAATTTTGCCTCATTAAAAAAATACTGCTAGGAGCAATGGCTCATGCCTGTAATCCCAGCACTGTGTGAGGCCAAGGCGGGCAGATCACCTGAGGCTGGGAGTTCGAGACCTGCCTGGGCAGCATGGTGATACCCTATCTCTATTAAAAATACAAAAATTAGCCAGGCGTGGCGGTGCACACCTATGATCCCAGCTACTTGGGAGGCTGAGGTAGGAAAATGGGTTGAACCTAGGAGGCAGAGGTAGCAGTGAGCTGAGATTGCACCACTGCACTTCAGCCTCGGTGACAGAACAAGATTCCATCTCAAAAACACACACACACACACACACACACACACACACACACACACACACACACAAACCAAAAATACTGATGCGCATGTTTCATCCCCAAGAGATTCTGTAATAATTGATCTGGGCTGCAGAGCCCGGGCACTGGGGTTTTAAAACCTCCCCAGGTGATTCTGATGTGCAGCTGTGGTTGAGAATCTCCTTCTGGAATGAACTTGTTCATGTTTTACTTGTGTTGTTTTCTAGCCTGCCAATGTCTTTCTGTTTCTGTTCACATCTTTGGGTTTTAATTTTTACAATGCAGTCTTAACAAACAGCTGCCTCAAAATGTACTGGGATCCCTCGTAACCAGGTAGCTCCCCATCTCCAACTCTGACCTGCCAAGTCAGAATCTTGTGCGTGGGGCCCAGGACTGTACATATTGAAACAGGCAGTGACCTGGGACTATTTCTGAACACCCCTAGGTTTCCCCTGTGTTTGCCCTTTCCTTTCACATTTGAATCCCTTTGTGTGCTGACCACTGGGCTGTTTCACATGGACATAACATAAAAAAGACAGGCCAGGTGCATTGGCTCATGCCTGTAATCCCAGCACTTTGGGAGGCCGAGGTAGGCGAATCACTTGAGGCCAGGAGTTCAAGATCTGCCTGGCCAACATGAGCAAACCCCGTCTCTAGCAAAAATATGAAATTAGCTGGGTGCGGTGATGCACACCTTGGATCCCAGCTACTCAGGAGGCTGAGGCTGGAGAATCCCTTGAGCCCAGGAGGCAGAGACTGCAGTGAGCCGAGATCACACCACTACACTCCAGCCTGGGTGAGACTGAGACTCTTAAAAAAAAAAGACAGAGACGATCCTTCCCTTATGGAGCTCTCAGTAAAACAAGAAAGCTCACGATGTCCTGGCTTTCATCAGAAATACATTTGGTATATGTAGCTGGGGTCACATGCTTGACATGCCTATTGAAAGCTTCTGGGTAGGAAGAGAACAATCATCACAGCATCACAGCCTGGCGTAACTGTCTCCCAGGAGAGGTCTCCCTGGGGAGACTGAGACCACAACTCTGAAATCAGAGCTTAAATCCAGGTTCTACATTTCACTCAGTAATGTACATGATGTAGGACAGTTTTTATATTAGTTATCTATTGCTGTGCAACAATATTACTGCAAATTTTGTGGCTTGAGACAGCACACAGTTATCACTACATGGTTTCTGTGGGTCAGGAATCCAGGCTTGAATCAGCTGGGTTCAGTGCAAGGCTGCAGCCATAGAGTCAGCCAGGGCTCAGTTCTCATCTGGAGGCTTGACTGGTGATTGATCTGCTTCCCGTCTCATCTGGTTGTTGGCAGCATTCAGTTCCTTGCAGGCTGCTGGACTCAGGGCCCTAGGTTCTTGCTGTCCTCAGCTTCTTGCCACATCGGCCTCTCCATTTGGCCACTCATGACATGGCAGCTCACATCTTCAAAGCCAGCAAGATAGCCTCCTAGCAAGACAACTTAACATCCTATCTAACATAATCACTACATCCCATCACCTCTGCCATATTCTCTTGGTTATAAGAAAGTCATAGGTCCCTTTGTCAGAAGAGTAGATTGCAAAAATTTTCTCCCATTCTGTAGGTTACCTGTTCACTCTGATGGTAGTTTCTTTTGCTGTGCAGAAGCTCTTTAGTTTAATTAGATCCCATTTGTCAATTTTGGCTTTTGTGGCCATTGCTTTTGGTGTTTTAGACATGAAGTCCTTGCCCATGCCTATGTCCTGAATGGTATTGCCTAGGTTTTCTTCTAGGGTTTTTATGGTTTTAGGTCTAATATTTAAGTCTTTAATCCATCTTGAATTGATTTTTGTACAAGGTGTAAGGAAGAGATCCAGTTTCAGCTTTCTACATATGGCTAGCCAGTTTTTCCAGTACCATTTATTAAATAAGAAATCCTTTCCCCATTTCTTGTTTTTGTCAGGTTTGTCAAAGATCAGATAGTTGTAGATAATGCGGCATTATTTCTGAGGGCTCTGTTCTGTTCCATTGGTCTATATCTCTGTTTTGGTACCAGTACCATGCTGTTTTGGTTACTGTAGCCTTGTAGTATAGTTTGAAGTCAGGTAGCGTGATGCCTCCAGCTTTGTTCTTTTGGCTTACGATTGACTTGGTAATGCCAGCTCTTTTTTGGTTCCATATGAACTTTAAAGTAGTTTTTTTCCAATTCTGTGAAGAAAGTCATTGGTAGCTTGATGGGGATGGCATTGAATCTATAAATTACCTTGGGCACTATGGCCATTTTCATGATATTGATTCTTCCTACCCATGAGCATGGAATGTTCTTCCATTTGTTTGTATCCTCTTTTGTTTCATTGAGCAGTGGTTTGCAGTTCTCCTTGAAGAGGTCCTTCACATCCCTTGTAAGTTGGATTCCTAGGTATTTTATTCTCTTTGAAGCAATTGTGACTGGGAGTTCACTCATGATTTGGCTCTCTGTTTGTTATTGGTGTATACGAATGCTTGTGATGTTTGCACATTGATTTTTATCCTGAGACTTTGAATTTTGCTATTTTAGTAGAGATGGGGTTTGCTGAATGCAGCCCCCAGTCACGTACTCCCTTCTTGGTCAATTGATCACGACTCTCTCATGATCATGACCCTCTCACGTGGACCCCCTTAGGGTAGTGAGCCCTTAAAAGGGACAGGAATTGCTCACTTGGGGAGCTGGGTTGTTAGAGATGTGTGCCACCACTCCCAGCTAATTTTTGTATTTTTAGTAGAGACGGGGTTTCCCCATGTTGGTTGGCCAGGATAGTCTCTATCTCTTGACCTCTTGATCCACCCACCTCGGCCTCCCATAGTGTTGGGATTACAGGTGTGAGCCACTCCACCCCGTCCAGATAAGGCTTTTCATACTTGCTTGTCAGCCTCCTGCATCCTACTCCAGCACCTGGTGCTCACAACCTGTGGGCTGCTCTCATCTGTGATCATCTCTCCCCAGGCCTGCTGTTCCTCGAGAAAGGAAGTTGTAATGGGCAGAGTTCTAGGTCACTCCCAAGAGAACCACTCCCTTATATCTGCTCCCTGTATCATCTCTTCTTGAGTGTGTGCAGGGCTTGTGATTTGGCCAAGGGGAAGGAATTTTGCAAATGTGATTATGGTCACACTTGCTTTGTTAAACACATTTGCTCAGCTGACTTTGAGTTCATCCAAAGCAGGATGATCTTAGGTGGGCCAGACCTAATCAGGTGAGTCTTTTAAAGGTGAAGTTTCAGAGTTTCAACTCTTAGCCTCCAAGGAGACATAAATGGCCATGCTGTGAACTGTCTTTGGAGGTGGCAGCTCTAGGAGCTGAGGGTCTTCGTTCAACAATTGCAAGAAATTGAATTCAGTCCACAAACTGAATAAGCTTGGAAGAGGACACTGAGCATCTGATGAGACCCCAGTTGACACTCTGGTTGCAGTATTGTGACCCTGAATAGAAGACCCAGTTAAACCCTTCCCAGACCCTTGGCTCATGGAAACAGATAATAACTGGATGGTGTTAACTGGATGGTGTTTTAAGCTGCTCAGTTTGCACTGGTAAATCCACCAACAGGAAAGTAATATAGAAGTTAAATGGGCCAGGCATGGTGGCTCATGCCTGTAATCCCAACATATTGGGAGGCTAAGGTGGGTGGATCACAAGGTCAGGAGATCGAGACCATCCTGGCCAACATGGTAAAACCCCGTCTCTACTAAAAATACAAAAATTAGCCAGGCGTGGTGGCACGCACCTGTAGTCCCAGCTACTCAGGAGGCTGAGGCAGGGGAATCACTTGAACCCAGGAGGTGGAGGTTGCAGTGACCCGGGACCATGCCACTGCACTCCAACCTGGACAACAGAGAGAGACTCCATCTCAAAAAAAATAAATAAATAAATAAAAGAAGTTAAATGAATACTTTTGACCATTGATGGAAGTTGTTTCATTCCCTCTTACTTATTCATCTTTATCTTAGCCCTGAAAGAGGGATGCTTTAACCTCATTTGTAACAAGTGAGTCTGAGGCTCAGGAAAGTGATAGAATTTAGCAAAGTCCACCTTGCTACCTGGTGGCCCCAGCTAGAACTCTGCCCCAGGTCCATATACCTAAAGTAATTACAGCGTCCACTAAAATTTTGCCCCTGTCTCGATGCCTTCCTCTTTAGAAGCCTGTTCCTTCAGGGATAGATCCCAACTCAGTGTTACAAGGTACTGAACTCTGATTTTCACAAAATATAATAACTGCCCCCCAAAATTAATAATAGTAATTTTGAGCTGGGCACGGTGGTTCATACCTGTAATCCCAGCACTTTGGGAGGCTGAGGTGGGCGGATGATGAGGTCAAGAGATCGAGAGCATCCTGGACAACATGGTGAAACCCCGTCTCTACTAAAAATACAAAAATTAACTGGGAGTGGTAACAGGAACCTGTAATCCCAGCTACTCAGGAGGCTGAGGCAGGAGAATCGCTTGAACCCAGGAGGCAGAGGTTGCAGTGAGCCGAGATTGCACCACTGCACTCCATCCTGGCAACAGAGCAAGACTCCGTCTCAAAAAAAAAAAAAAAAAAAAGTATGTTTGAGTCCTTATGTGTCAACCACTGGGCTATCCCAACACAAATAGTTATTATGATTATGATTATTTTTTCCATTTTATTGATGAGGAAACCAACAAACACATAGAAAGGTAAAGAAACTTGCCAAAGGTGACGGTCACACAGCCAAAGAACTGTAGAAGCAGCACAGGAATCCCAGCAAACTCACAGCCACGCTCTGTTTTCACCTTCACATTATACAGTCCTCAGACTAAAACCCTAACTCTGACCTTCCCAATCAAAAATCATACTCAAGGCCGGGTGCGGCGGCTCACGCCTGTCATCTCAGCACTTTGGGAGGCCGAGGCAGGTGGATCACCTGAGGTCAGGAGTTCCAGACCAGCCAGGCCAACATGGTGAAACCCCATCTCTACTAAAAATACAAAACTTAGCCAGGCGTGGTGGTGGGTGTCTGTAGTCCCAGCACTTTGGGAGGCTGACGCATGAAAATCACTTGAACCCAGGAGGCAGAAGTTGTTGTGATCCATGATCATGCCACTGCACTCCAGCCTGGACAAGAGAGTGAGACTCTGTCTCAAAAAAAAAAAAAAAAAAAAAAAAATTGTGCTTAATAATAGCTTGGAAGTGCACATATCTTCTGTGAAGGTTGATGGACTACAATTAGCTTCAAAACACAAATAAGTAACTGTGTTTAAATGAGGCCTTCCGTGTAATATCTAGGGAAAATCAATGTGGCTATTCATAGTTTGTTTCCCCTTCCAGGCACAGAGAAGTTGCCCATGACTCTGTGATCCGTTTTGTCCAATGAACCATGAGCAGCAGCAACTTGAGTCACCTGCAGGTGTAAGTGTTAAGAGGCTCTATGATCCACCACATTCCCTTTCCCCTGAAGTGGTGATCAAGGACACATGCAGAGATGGGGCTTTTGTCAGCCTGGATCCCTGAGTGAACACAATGAACAGACCACCCCACAATGCCCTAACACAGCCCAGACATGCAACGTGACCAAGAATAAGCCTCACTCTGGCCAGGCATGGTGGCTCATGCCTGTCATCCCAGCACTTTGGGAGGCCAAGGCGGGTGGATCATTTGAGGTCAGGAGTTCAAGACCAACCTGGCTAACATGGTGAAATCCTGTCTCTACTAAGTACAAAAATTAGCCAGACAGTGGTGGCATGGGCCTGTAATCCCAGCTACTCAGGAGGCAGGAGAATCACTTGAGTCTGGGAGGCAGAGGTTGCAGTGAGCTGAGATTGCACCACTGCATTCTAGCCTGGGTGACAGAGTGAGACCCTGTCTCAAAAACAAACAAACAAATACCTCACTGCATGAGGCCACTGAGATTTGGGGATTGTTGCTACTGCACCAGAACCCAAATCGTCCTGACCGCTAGGGTGTCCTAACTAGGGATTCTTACCAAAAGCAAAGGCATTTTTAAAGTTCGTGACATTTAAACAAAAGAGAAAATACCAATATCTACCACTTTGTCAGGCTAAAAAACCCAAACAAAACCAACAGTCAGAAGTTAAAATAAACAGATTAGGTTGAAAATAGAACTGTCAAAACAGGCACAATTGACTTCATTTAGTGATTGCAAAGAACATCAGGCAAGACACAGGTATGGTCATCATAACATTTATCACATGCTTCATTGCACATGTTTGACTAAGAAAAACACAAAGTATTTAAGCTCATCTGTAGTTTAAAGTGCCTATCCGTGTATTTATCTATTCATCCTGATTTATTAATTGAGCAACTCTTTTGTGCCAGGCACTGTGCTGTGTTGCGGGAAGTCAGGGACCCCAAACGGAGGGACCAGCTAAAGCCATGACAGAAGAACGTGGATTATGAAGATTTTATGGACATTTATTAGTTTCCCAAATTAATACTTTTGTAATTTCTTATGCCTGCCTTTACTGAAATCTCTAAACATAAATTGTAAAGATTTCATGGACACTTATCACTTCCCCAATCAATACCCTTGTGATTTCCTATGCCTGTCATTAATTTAACCTCTTAATCCTGTCAGTCGAGAAGGATGTATATCGTCTCAGGACCTGTAATAATTGCGTTAAGTACATAAATTGTACAGCATGTGTGTTTGAGCAATATGAAATGTGGGCACCCTGGAAAAAGAACAGGATGACAGCAATTGTTCAGGGAATTAGAGAGATAACCTTAAACTCTGACCGCCGGTGAGCCAGGCAGAACAGAACCATATTTCTCTTCTTTCAAAAGCAAATGGGAGAAATATCGTTGAATTCCTTTTCTCAGGATGGAACGTCCCTGAGAAAGAGAATGCACACCTAGGGGTAGGTCTCTGAACGGGCACTCCGGGGCATACCTGTCTCTTATGGTCGAGATTGCAGAGGTGAAATAAACTCCAGTCTCCCATAGCACTCCCAGGCTTATTAGGAAGAGAAAATTCCCGCCTAATAAACTTTGGTCAGAAGGGTTGATCTCAAAACCCTGTCTCCTGATAAGATGTTATCAATGACAATGGTGCCAAAACTTCATTAGCAATTTTAATTTCACTTCGGTCCTGTGGTCTCGCCCTGTCTCCACTTGCCTTGTGATATTCTATTACCCTGTTAAGTACTTGATGTCTGTCACCCACACCTATTCGTATACTCCCTCCCCTTTTGAAACTCCCTAATAAAAACTTGCTGGTTTTTGTGGCTTGTGGGGCATCACGGATCCTACCAATGTGTGATGTCTCCCCCAGATGCCCAGCTTTAAAATTTCTCTCTTTTGTACTCTGTCCTTTTATTTCTCAAGCCAGTCGACGCTTAGGAAAATAGAAAGGAACCTACGTGATTATAGGGGCAGGTCCCCCGATATCTGGAGCCCACGTGGTCTTTCTTTTTTCCTAAGTGCTTGAGGGAACCGGATTCCCTTTGGTAGGTGCGGTGAAACGTCAATCGGCTTGGTCCACAGATAAGCGTGTTCAACTGCCCGACGAGTAGTGAGTAATCTGTGTGTGGTCTTGGTTAACTATGGTTCATGTGTAATCTAACAAACTCCTGTTAAAACCGGTAACCATGAAAAATATGATCACTCTGTTCAGGGCTTTAGAAAAATACTGTTCTTGGTTTCCTGAAAACGGAACGGTGTATATAAAATTGTGTGATTGTGTCCGTAAAGCATTCCGAAAACTGGTCTCGGCCGGGTATTATGTTCCCATCACTGTTTGGGGTGCTTGGTGCGTGCCATCTTCGTGGCTTGCCAATCTTGTGAACCCCTGCAGTTGCCACAGTTTTCTGCCTTTTCCTCAGTTTCTCTGCCTTTTTCTCAACCTTCCTCTCCCACATGGCCTTCGTTCAGACTCTCCCTTCAGCTACTCCTCCCCACCCTAACGATTCTGAAAATTTGATTTCTAACTGGTAACTTTGGCTTAAAGTTTCCCCCTACTTTTCTTACTTCTTCTCACGAAAAGCCAGTACTTCAAACTCCTGTGGCTGTGACTCACAAAGCCCGGTACCATAAATATGCTAACTCTTCTCTCTTCAAACCTCCAGCATCAAATAATGGCTCTGGGACCAAACTACAATTTACCTGTCATTCTCCAGGCCCTCCTCCATCCACTACAGCCCCTCACCCTCCTGTCGTTTCAGTTCCTCAACCAGTCTGCGTCGATATGCGCCGCTCAATCTTACCTTTTTAAAAACAATTTAAGGATGCTTGTACTCAGTATGGTCCTACGTTTCCTTATGTTCAAATGGTACTGCAAACTTTTTATACTGAGGTCGTTTTGCTTCGTTTAGACTGTGATCTTTTGGCAAAAAGCTGTTCTAAGTCCATCTCAGCCTGGTGGTCAGAGGAGGCCTGTTTACAGGCTCAGCTAAATCGGAGTAAAGACATTCTAATTACTCAGGTTCAGCTCACAGGCTCCGATAGTTTCTCTGATGCTTATGCCCAATTAAACTTTGATACTCTTCCCACAGAACAAGTAACAAAACTGTGTATGAGAGCTTGGGATAAATTACACTCCCCAGCCCAAGCTCCTGTTTCTTTTACTACTGTTAAACAAGCTCAATTGCTTTTACTACCTAATATCCTTTTAAACAAAGGAGATAAGACAAGTGGCCCTGGGATTCAGCAGTGGCCGGTTTCTAAAGAAAAACTGGAGGCTTTTAATCAATTGGTTTCTGAGCAGTTACAACTTGGAAATGTGGAACCTTCTCTTTCCCCTTGGAATTCTCCTGTGTTTCTAGTAAAAAAGAAATCAGGCAAATGGCGGAGGGTAACCGATTTAAGGGCCATTAATGCTGTAATTAAACCTATGGGGGCCATCCAACCCGGCATGCCTGCCCCTGCTTTAATACCTAAAGATTGGCCTCTCATAGTTATTGATCTTAAAGAGTTTTTTTTTTTCATATCGCTTTACATAAATCGGATTGTGAAAAATTTGCTTTTACTGTACCATCTATCAATAATCAGGAGCCTGTAGCTCATTATCAATGGAAAGTACTTCCTCAGGGAATGCTAAATAGCCCTACAATCTGCCAGCTTTATGTTGGACAAGTGCTTTCACCAGTTTGAGCCCGATTTCCCAAGGCCTATATTCTTCATTATATTGATGATATTTTAATTTTTGCCCCCACTGATAAAAAATTGACTGTTACCAAATTTTGAGCCGCTGTGTTACAGAGGCTGGATTACACATTGCTCAGGATAAAATTCAACAGACCACTCCTGTTCAATATTTTGGAATGGTGGTCGATAAACAATGTATTCAACCTCAAAAAGTTCAAATTAGGAGAGATTCTTTACAAACTTTAAGTGACTTCCAAAAACTTTTGGGTAACATTAATTATTTAAGACCTACTTTAGGCATTCCGACCTATGCCCTGTCTAACTTGTTCTCTATGCTGTGGGGAGATTCTGATCTCCGCAGCCCTAGGACTTTGACCCCTGAGGCTTTACTGGATCTGGAATCTGTAGAGGAAAAAATCCAGACTGCCCAGTTATCTAGAGTACAGACATTTCAGCCTTTTCAGCTTCTGGTTTTTGCTTCATTACACTCTCCTACTGGACAAATAGTTCAACATAATGATTTAGTGGAATGGTGTTTTCTTCCTCATTCTGTGTCAAAAACTTTATCTAGAACAAATAGCCATATTAATTGGACAGGTTCAGTGCAGAATACTTCAATTTTCTGGATTTGATCCGAGTGTAATTGTAGTTCCTTTAAATCAGCTCAAAGATCAACCTGCCTTTCAACATTCTGTACTGTGGCAAATTCACTTGGCTGATTTTATTGGTGTTATTGACGATCATTATCCAAAAAAACAAATTGTTTGATTTTATAAAAATAACGTCTTGGGTGGTTCCTCGATTAACCAAAAATCAACCCATTCCTGAGGCCGTTACAGTATTCACTGATGGCTCTAGTAATGGCAATGCTGGCTATATGGGTCCTGCAGACAAATTTCTTTCTACCTCTTACACTTCTGTTCAAAAGGCGGAGTTAATTGCTGTGATTACTGCCTTACAGGATTTCCCCAAACCTTTAAATATTGTCTCTTATTCTACTTAACGTGGGGAAGAGGATATGCTTGTGTTTCACCAGGAGATCATCAATCCCCTGTCTGGGTACCCACCAGAAGACTCAAGCTTCTTGTGCATACTGACAATCAAAACCACAGTGAAGAGACGTCTGTGTCAGAGACTGCCTTCAGATGTGGTGAGATCTGTGCCGACTCCTCAGAAACAGGCACACCAAATCACAATGGGTGTAAATCAATCCTCCCTGATGACAGTGGAGACCCATCTAACTAATCACACTGCTCCTGATTACCTTTCTTTTTCTCCTTACAAACCTAAATATCTCACCATTTCTATTAGCCTGAAAATAACATCCCTCTGTTCTTCTCTTTCTCCTTCAGCACTCCATCTCGCTTACACTAGGTTTTATTTAATGATTCTCCTTCTTATACTTTCTGTCTCACCAGTTTCCTCTCACACTGATCTACCTGCTACACATAATTATTCTTCTTGGGCTTAGGTGCCTTTTCCTCCACTTATTCGCCCTCTCACCTGGATAGATGCTCCCGCAGAAATCTACACTAACGATAGTGTGTGGATGCCTGGAGCCATAGACGACCCTTGCCCTGCTCAACCAGGAGAAGAAGGCACTGCATTTAATGTTACCATGGGTTATAAATACTCCCCTCTGTGCCTCGGACATGCACCTGGTTGCATCCATCTAGAAACTCAGTTCTGGGCTGCTTATCTTTCAGAAACATCAGCTACAGATAAAATGGGACATTTGGTCTCTGGCCTCTCCCTTTCTCCTTTACAACAAATGAAAGGAGGAGTAATGGGAGGTACCCCATACTTTCAATATAAACCTGCAGGAAAACCATGCCCTAAACATTTTGAGGGCCCATCTAAAACTTTAATTTGGGAAGACTGTGTTAACTCACATGCAGTAATATTAAAAAATGACTCATATGGTTTAGTAATAGACTGGGCACCAAAGGGCTATTTAAAAAACAATTGCTCCCCTGTGGAAGGGAATGCCTGGAGGCTACTTATTTTATTTCTTATCAGGAGAAAGAGAATCATCATTCTACTTTGCATATAAGGATCAGCTCATTCTTTCCCTTAAAATGGGAAGATAAAGGCATTACCCCGCCCCCAACCCTCCTATGCTACTCCCTATTCTGAGCCCACAACACCCAGAACTTTGGAAATTGGCTATTGGCATGTCTGGACTGTGAGTATGGGAAGGAAAAACTATTTTGACTGTTTTTCCCACTACCGTCCCACTCTCTCAGTATCAATGTAGACCCAGACATTCTGCTTTACTTACCTCCAACCTGACTGTTCCCATACAGAGTTGTGTTAAGCCTCCTTACATGCTATTGGTAGGAAATATCAAAATTTGGATGAATAATCAAACTGTCCAATGCGTCAATTGTCATCTATACACTTGTATTAACTCCCATTTTGACTCGAGGAAAAGTGTAATGTTGGTTCGAGCTCGAGAAGGAATCTGGATTCCGATAACTTTACCTAGACCTTGGGAATCCTCCCCCTTAATACATTTAATTAATGAAGTGGTACAACGAATTTTAAAAGGACCTAAGATATTTGTTTTCACTTTAATCGCTGTTATCATGGGCCTAATTACAGTCACTGCAATGGCCACCACTGCCGGAATGGCATTACACCAGTCTATTCAAACGGCTCATTTTGTTAATGATTGGCAAGCCAATTCCACCCAAATGTGGAATTCTCAACAAGGCATCGATCAAAAATTGGCAAATCAAATTAATGATTTAAGACAGTCTATTATTTGGCTTGGAGATCGGGTAGTGAGTCTAGAACATCGCATGCAAATGCAGTGCGATTGGAATACTTTGGATTTCTGCATCACCCCATTCCTATAACGAGACTGATCATTCATGGGAAATGGTCAAAGGACACCTTCTAGGTAGAAAAGATAATTTATCATTGAAAACAACTAAATTAAAAAAACAAATTTTTGAAGCCTCCCAAGCTCTCTTATCCATCGTTCCTGGAGCTCAGGCGTTAGATCAGGTGGCAGAAAATCTTTATGGATTAAACCCCACAACTTGGATAAAGTCTCTTGGGGGCTCCACTGTAGTAAATTTTGGAATTATGTTTCTCTGCTTAACCGGCTTGCTTTTAGTGTGCTGTACCAGTCAAATAATCCTGTGTCAAAATTGAGAGAACGAACAAGCCTTCATCGCCATGGCACATTTATATAAAAAGAGAGGGAGAGATGTATATAAAAAGAGAGGGAGAGATGTTGCGGGAAGTCAGGACCCCAAACGGAGGGACCGGCTGAAGCCATGACAGAAGAACGTGGATTATGAAGATTTTATGGACATTTATTGGTTCCCCAAATTAATACTTTTGTAATTTCTTATGCCTGTCTTTACTGCAATCTCTAAACATAAATTGTGAAGATTTCATGGACACTTATCACTTCCCCAATCAATACCTTTGTGATTTCCTATGCCTGTCTTCACTTTAATCTCTTAATCCTGTCAGTCGAGAGTGATGTATATCGTCTCAGGACCTGTAATAATTGCGTTAACTATACAAATTGTACAGCATGTGTGTTTGAGCAATATGAAATGTGGGCACCCTGAAAAAAGAACAGGATAACAGCAATTGTTCAGGGAATAAGAGAGATAACCTTAAACTCTGAACGCCGGTGAGCCGGGCAGAACAGAACCATATTTCTCTTCTTTCAAAAGCAAATGGGAGAAATATCGCTGAATTCCTTTTCTCAGCATAGAACGTCCCTGAGAAAGAGAATGCGCACCTAGGGGTAGGTCTCTGAACTGGCCCCCCAGGGCCTACCTGTCTCTTATGGTCGAGATTGCAGAGGTGAAATAAACTCCAGTCTCCCATAGCACTCCCAGGCTTATTAGGAAGAGAAAATTCCCGCCTAATAAACTTTGGTCAGAAGGGTTGATCTCAAAACCCTGTTTCCTGATAAGATGTTATCAATGACAATGGTGCCAAAACTTTATTAGCAATTTTAATTTCACTTCTGTCCTGTGGTCCTGTGATCTCACCCTGTCTCCACTTGCCTTGTGATATTCTATTACCCTGTTAAGTACTTGATGTCTGTCACCCACACCTATTCATATGCTCCCTCCCCTTTTGAAACTCCCTAATACAAACTTGCTGGGTTTTGTGGCTTGTGGGGCATCATGGATCCTACCAATGTGTGATGTCTCCCCCGGATACCCAGCTTTAAAATTTCTCTCTTTTGTACTCTGTCCTTTTATTTCTCAAGCCAGTCGACGCTTAGGAAAATAGAAAAGAACCTACCTGATTATCAGGGCAGGTCCCCCGATAATCTTGGGTGGTGGTAATGCAATGATGAAGATGGCAGGCATGCCTCTGCCCTCCAGGAGATTCTAGGATACAGAGGGGGACAAACAAAAAATAAGTAAATCCATGAAAGAAGTATAGGTGGAACCTGCCCCCAATATTTCAATGTAGGTTCTTTCTATTTTCCATAAGTGTCAGCCAGCTGAGAAATAAAGAGAGACACTACAAAGAGAGGAATTTTACAGCTGGGCTGCTGCAGGTGACATTACACATCAGTAGGACTGTGATGCCCCCTGAGTCTCAGATGAGCAAGTTTTTATTAAGGGCTTCAAAAGGGAAGGGGGTGTAGGAACAGGGAGTAGGTACAAAGGTCACATGCTTCAAAGGGTAAAAAGCAGAACTACTACTAAGGGTCTAACAAAGATCACATGCTTCTGAGGGAACAGGACAAAGGGCAAAAGCAGAACTACTGATAAGTGTCCAGCAAAGAACACAAAGCAAAGGGCAAAAGCAGAACCACTGATAAGGGTCTATGTTCATTCACGCATGTATTGTCTTGATAAACATCTTAAACAACAGAAAACAGGGTTTAAGAGCAGAGAACCAGGCTGACCACAGATATATTAGGGCGGAGTTTTTCTCCACCCTAGCAAGCCTTTGGGTACTGCAGAAGACCAGGGCGTATCTCAGTCCTTATCTCAACCGCATAAGACAGACATTCCCAGAGCGGCCATTTATAGAACTTCCCCCAGGAATGCATTCCTTTCCCAGGGTATTACTATTAATATTCCTTGCTAGGAAAAGAATTTAGCCATATCTCTCCTACTTGCACATCCGTTTATAGACTCTCTGCAAGAAGAAACATATGGCTCTTTTTGCCCAACCCTGCAGGCAGTCAGACCTTATAGTTGTCTTCCTTTGTTCCCTAAAAATTGCTGTTATTCTCTTCTTTTTCAAGGTGCACTGATTTCATATTGTTGAAACACACATGTTTTACAATCAAATTGTACAGTGAACACAATTATCACAGTGGTCCTGAGGTGATGTACATCCTTAGCTTATGAATATAACAGAATTAAGAGATTAAAGACAGGCATAAGAAATTATAAAAGTATTATTTGGGAACTGATAACTGTCCATGAAATCTTCACCATTTATGTTCTTCTGCCATGGCTCCAGCCAGTCCCTCTCCATTTGGGGTCCCTGACTTCCCACAACAAGAAACAATACGACGTTAAGGTGGAGAAGAGCAGGGAAGTCCACTTTATAAAGGGGTCAGGGAAGAGCTGTCTGTGGAAGCACCATTTTAGCTGACACCTAAAGGATGGTTTAATTTGGGGAGGTGCAGAGGAAAATCATTCCAGGCTGAAGCAGCAAGTGCAAAGGCCCTGTTGTGGAAAAAGGTTTGAAAGTCCAAGAAAACAAAAGAAGGCCATAGTGGCTGAAATAGAGTAGGCCAAGGGCAGGAGATAGGAGACGGCTGGAGAGGTGGCGGGAACAGGCAGAAGACTTGGGGTCTCGATTTTATTCTATGTACCATGGGCAGGAAAAGCAGGGATGAGACTCAATGGACGCCTTAAGATCACTGAAGCTGCCAGGTAGGAAATGGATTGCTGAGCATGGAGAGCAGGTGCAGAGTACCACTTAAGACCAGTTAGGAGGCTGCTGTAGCCCAGCTGAGATAGCGGTGTCCTAGGCAAAGATAATGACAGTGAAGCTACAGAGAGTGGACAAGTTGGATAAAGTTTAGAATCACAGGACTTGCTGACTGGGGAAGAGGGCAAAAGCAGAGTTAGCACAACACATGAGTTATGACCACCTTGAGCAGCTCAGCAGGGGGTGGTGCCATTTACAGAACAGAGATGGCATGGACAGAGCCCATGGAGAAGGAGAAGGAAAAAGAGAGTTTGGCTTTGGGTGTTTTTTTTAAGACAGGGTCTCTGGCTGTGTCACCCAGGATGGAGTGCATTGGTGCAATCATAGCTCTTTGCAGCCTCAAACTCCTGGGCTCAAGTGATCCTCCTGCCTCAGCCTGCCATGTAGCAGGACTACAGATCCTACAGATGCACATCACCATGCCTAGCTTTTTTTTTTTTTTTTTTTTTTGTAGATAGGGAGTCTCACTGTGTTTTCCAGGCTGGCTTCAAACTCCTGGCCTCAAGTAATCCTCCCACCTCAGCCTCCCATAGCACTGGGATTACAGCCATCACCTACCACTCCAAGCCATGAGTTTGGCTTTGGATGTAACAAGGTTGAGGTGTTCATGAGTTGACAAGTGGAAAAAACAAGAAAGAAGTTGAGTGTTTAAGACTGCTGTTTGAAGGAGAAGTCTAGCCTCAAGACAAAAGTTCAGGACTCATCAGCTGAGAAATGGCACTGAAAATTATGCAAATGGATAAGCTCAGCTAGCAAACAAGTCTAGAGAGAGCAGAAAGTCCAGAGAGAGCGGCTATGCACCTGGCCTAATGCCGCCCCACTCCTCCCAATCCCTGTGTTATGCTGGAGAGGGTTCAGCCTCTGGTGAGTTTCACCAAACCCCCACATCTCTTTCTTCTGAGACCTTCTCTAAAATCCCCTCTTTTATACTTAGTGAAATGGGATTCTCTTTTTCCCATCCAGCTTAAGCAAAAACTTTTGACTATGAGAAGAATGAGGATGCATTTAGTATCTGTTCTGCATGGCTAATTCCATCAAAGATTTCTCATTATTCATGCCTGGCAGTCTCATTTTCTTCTTTTGTCTCTAAGAGCACAGTCGTAGCCTTAATTACTGACCTTTTCACTCTTCTAATACCAGCGATTTCCCCATCTCAGTTCTCAGGAAGTTCTGTTCACAGAATTATCTCCTGAATCCTCACCTGGAGATAGAAATTGTTCTCTGTGGCCATTTCTTCCCCCTCTAATTCTTATCAAAAAACTCAGTGATCTCTGTGCATCAAATATTAAACTCAAGCTCAACAGATCGTGCTTCTGGCTTGTCTCTCTCTCCTGTCTGTGGGTTAACAGGTTTGCAACCTTTGCAGAGGAGACACCAAATTCTCAGGAGGCCAGAGTTTCCAAAGGTACTGGTCACTCTTGCTCTCTTTCTCCTGCTCAAAATTCAGCACTAGAGGGTGTTACACCATTGCACCTGCAGAGGAGTTCATCTGACTCTAGGGACTACAGAGGAGAGAGATGGACAAACTAACAGGCATTCAGAAAATGGCTACCACAGTGGGGAAGAAAATGAAAGTCAAACCAAACAAGCAAAGGTCAAAAAAAAAATCTAGAGGGCAGCTGCAGTGGCTCACAGGTGTAATCTCAGCACTTTGGGAGGCCGAGGCAGGTGGATCACTTGAGATCAGGAGTTCGAGACCAGCCAGGGCAACATAGTGAAACCACATCTCTACTAAAAATACAAAAATTAGCCAGGTGTGGTGGCGGGCATCTGTAATCCCAGCATTTTGGGAGGCTGAGGTGGGTGGATCACCTGATGTCAGGAGTTTGAGACCAGCCTGGCCAACATGGTGAAACCCTATTTCTATTAAAAAATACAAAAATTAGACAGGCGTGGTGGCAGGTGCCTGTAATCCCAGCTACTTGGGAGGCTGAGGCAGGAGAATTGCTTGAATCCAGGAGGCAGAGGTTGTGGCGAGCAAAGATTGCACCACTGTACTCCAGCCTGGGCAACAATGAGACTTTGTCTCAAAAAAAAAAAAACAACAACTACAACCTAGAGATGTCCATCCAGGCTGAACAGAATATTCCAGAGCAGACGTTGGGACACTATGGCCCATGGGCCAAATCTGACCTGCTTGCACATGTGTTTGTCAATAAAGTTTTATTGAAACCCAGCCATGCACATTTGCTACATAATGTCTATGGCTGCTGGATTTGGCTGTTCTCTCATGCTATAAAGAAATACCTGATACTGGGTAATATATAAAGAAAAGAGATTTAATTCGCTCGCAGTTTTGTAGGCTATACAGGGAGCATGACACTGACATCTGCTGAGGTTCTGTGGAGGCCTCAGGAAACTTACAATGATGGCAGAAGGTGAAGCGGGAGCAAGAGAGTAAGGAGGGAGGTGCTACACACTCGTAAACAACCCGATCTTGCGAGAACTCACTCACTATTGCAAGGACAGGACCAAAAGGATGATGCTAAATCATTCATGAGAAATCCACCCCCATGATCCAATCTCTTCCCACCAGGCCCCACCTCTAACACTGGGGACAGCTTTTATCTTGGCTTTTTCACTGGCAGCCCCTTCCTCAAGGACTTAACTTGTGCAAGCTGACTCTTAGCACATCGAAGAATGCAATTAAATGATAAGATACTGTGGGGCAAGCAATATCCGCAGTTCCCAGGAATTTGTCCGATTGGTAATGCCTAAAGCCCCACGTCTATCACTTTGTAATAGTCTTAAAGCCCTTAGACCTACAACTGTTTACTTTCCTGCATCAATTTATCCTTTTAACTTTTTTGCCTACTTTACTTCTGTAAAATTCTTTTAACTAGACCCGTTTCCCCTTTCTAAACTGAAGTATAAAAGAAAATCTAGCCCCTTCTTCGGGGCCAAGAGAACTTTAAGAGTTAGCCGTTTCTTGGCCACCAGCTAAATAAGCAGACTCTTAATTCATGTGAAAGTGTGGCATGTTCTCTAACTCATTCAAGTACAACATTTGGAGGCCCCAGCGAGAAACGCCATGAGGCGAGAGCCGGGCTCCCCCAGAAGGACGGCCGGCTTTTGGGGAGGTGCCACCTA
This sequence comes from Pan paniscus, assembly GCF_029289425.2. Taxonomy (NCBI): domain Eukaryota; kingdom Metazoa; phylum Chordata; class Mammalia; order Primates; family Hominidae; genus Pan; species Pan paniscus. The sequence goes on along the minus strand of NC_073256.2, from coordinate 31,024,589 downwards.
AAACAAAATCTTCAGGTCCTCGAAAGGTGACCGTCTTCCAGAGGAGAGCGGATCGACTACCGTGTGGGTGCCCATAAAAATTCCACCTCTGAGTCCTCGACTTCTGACCCCGAGGTCAGGTAGGTCAGATTTGACTTCCGTTCTAGTAAGAGGGAAGCGGCTCTGATGAGGGTGTCCCTCTTTCGACTCTGCCTGTTTCTCTAGGACGCTAGAAGGTAGAGCCCTGGTTTTCTGTTAGGCACCTCTGTGTCTCTTTCTAGGAGGGAAGTGGCCCTGACAGGGGCCCTCCCTTGACTCAGTTCACATCCCAGGATGCTGGAGGACTGAGTCCTGGTTTCTGGCAGACCTGTCACTCTCTCTCTCTCTCTTTTTCCATCTCTGATCTTTCTCTTGTTCAAGTTTCTTGAAGACTCTCCAAGAAAGAAAAAAAACTGTTATTTACTCTGTGTGAATAATGAATGAATGAGGGAGGACAAGGGCTTGCGCTTGTCCTGCAGTTTGTAGCTCCACGTCGAAAGCTACGGAGTTCAAGTGGGCCCTCACCTGCGGTTCCGTGGAGACCTCATAAGGCTTAAGGCAGCATCAGGCATAGCTTGATCTGAGCCAGAAGTTTATACCGGCCTGCCAATGCTAAGAGGAGCCCAAGTGCCCTCAGGGGGAGCAGCAAGGCAGGCATCTGACTGATCCCATCACAGGAACCCCTCCCCTTGTCTGTCTAAAAAAAAAAAAAAAAAAAAAGGAAGAAACTGTCCTAATCATCCGCACGGTAGTCGATCCGCTCTCCTCTGGAAGACCGTCACCTTTCGGGGACCTGCAATTTTTTTTCAGATGGCACCCCCCCACAAGCCGGCCGTCCTTCCGGGGGAGCCCGGAGCGAGCCTGGCTCTTGCCTGGTGGCGTTTCTCATTCGGGCCTCCAAATGTTGTACTTGAGCGAGTTAGAGAAAATGCCACACTTTGACATGAATTAAGTCTGTTTATTTAGCTGGCGGCCAAGAGATGGCTAACTCTTAAAGTTCTCGTGGCCCCGAAGAAGGGGCTAGATTTTCTTTTATACTTCAGCTTAGAAAGGGGAAACGGGTCTAGTTAAAAAAATTTTACAGAAGTAAAGTAGGCAAAAAAGTTAAAAGGATAAATTGATACAGGAAAGTAAACAGTTGTAGGTCTAAGGGCTTTAAGACTATTACAAAGTGATAGACGTGGGGCTTTAGGCATTATCAATTGGACAAATTCCTAGGAACTGCGGATATTGCTCACCACAGTATCTTATCAGTTAATTGCACTCTTAGATGTGCTAAGAGTCAGCTTGCACAAGTTAAGTCCTTGAGGAAGGGGCTGCCAGTGAAAAAGCCAAGATAAAGTCTGTCTAGCTCTCTTAGCTAAAAGAAAGTCAATTCAGGTAGAAACAAGGCTAAGTGATTAAAAGAAAAGGAAAGTCTAAGAACAAAGTTAATAAAAATGAGGTTAGGCATTACAGATGGGGTCATCCTTATATTCAGCACAGTGTTTGTCCTGAAACTTCAATGGAGTGCTCCTAGTTTGATAACTTGGACCATGCCAAATAAATTGAATTTCTCTTTCTTAACAACAGATGTTTGAATACAGCCCCGTGTCCCTTTCTGCTCCTTCCAGCCTTCCTCCTCTCCTCTTCCTTCCTTTCCTTTTCAAGATCAGGGTTTGCAAGCTTTTACTTGAAAGCATCAGATAGTAAATATTTTAGACTTCGTGGGCCATACAGTCTCTTATAGTAGTTACTCAGCTCTGTCACCCATAGAATGAAAGCAGCTGACAGGTTGAATATGTGTCCCTTCGCAAATCTCATGTTGCAATGGAATCCCCAGTGTTAGAGGTGGGGCCTGGTGGGAAGAGATTGGATCATGGGGGTGGATTTCTCATGAATGATTTAGCATCATCCTTTTGGTCCTGGCCTTGCAAAAGTGAGTGAGTTCTTGCAAGATCTGGTTGTTTACGAGTGTGTAGCACCTCCCTTGTCACTCTCTTGCTCCCACTTCAGTTTCTGCCATCATTGTAAGTTTTCTGAGGCCTCCACAGAACCTCAGCAGATGTCAGTGTCATGCTCCCTGTACAGCCTACAAAACTTGAGTAAGTTTTTCTTCTCATTCTTTCTTACCTTCCCTCCAGCCCACACAAGCCATATTCAGTGACCAAGTCACGTGGGTTTTACCTCCTAAATCTTTCTCATATCCTTCACTGCTCAGCCACTCTCCTGACACCATCATAAACCAAGCCACCATCACCTCCAGCTGTTTGACTGCAAATGCCTCCAGACTGGCCTCTGCTTTTCCCTGGCCCTGTGACAATCTGCACTAATCACAGGGACCAAAGCAATCACTTCAGAAGGTGCATCCAAACAGATCACTCAACTTTCCGTGGCTCCCACTGCTGTGTGGGTTAACAATGATAAAAGCTCGGCCGGGCGCAGTGGCTCACGCCTGTAATCCCAGCACTTTGGGAGGCCGAGGCGGTCGGATCACAACGTTAGGAGATTCAGACTCTTCTCGCTAACACGATGAAACCCCGTCTCTAATAAAAATACAAAAAAATTAGCCAGGCGTGGTGGCGGGCGCCTGTAGTCCCAGCTACTCCGGAGGCTGAGGCAGGAGATGGGCGTGAACTCGGGAGGTGGAGCTTGCACTGAGCCGAGATAGCGCCACTGCACTCCGGCCTGGGCGACAGAGTGAGACTCCATCTCAAAAAAAAAAACAAAACAATGATAAAAGGTCACCTCTACTGAGTACACACTGCCTCAGTCCAACCCTACATCAGCCCTTGATCTCACCAGCGGGGAAGCTGGGACACAGAGTAGTTAGGTGGGATGCCCAAGGTGGGACCACTCGTGTGAAGTTTCCACACCCTAATGTGAGACCCTCCATGACCTAGCCCCTCTCTTTCTCCAGCCTCATTTCCTGATTCTCTCACTTGCCCTGCAGGTTTCAGCCACACAAACTTCTTGAAAGTCCCTTAAATCTGGCTGAGCGCAGTGCCTCACGCCTGTAATCCCAGCACTTTGGGAAGCTGAGGCGGCTGGATCACCTGAGATCAGGAGTTCGAGACCAGCCTGGTCAACATGGTGGACCCCCATCTCTACTAAATATCCCAAAATTAGCCAGGTGTGGTGGATGGCACCTGTAATCCCAGCTACTCGGGAGACTGAGGCAGGAAAATCGCTTGAACTCAGAAAGCAGAGGTCGCAGTGAGCCAGGATCGCACCACTCCACCCAAGCCTGGGCGTCAAGAGTGAAAGTCCGTCTCAAAAACAAAAGTCCCTTAAATCTGCTCTATGCCTGTCAACCTCAGGGACTTCACTATGCCGTTCCTCACCCTGAAATGCTCTTCCTCATTTCTCCACATAGTGAACTCATTCCACCCCCTAGGCCTCTCCTTAAGTGTCATCTCTTCAAGGAAGATTTTACTTTTTTAATATAACTATTAAAATATAATTCAGGTACCATATGCTTTGCCAATTTAAAGTAAACAAATCAATGGTTTCAGTGCATTCACAGAGCTCGGCAACCACCATCATGATCAATTTTAAAACATTTTCATCACTCCAAAAGAAACCCTGTATCCATGAGCAGGTGCCTGCCATTTCCTCCTCCCACTAAGTGCTGACAATCTACTTTTTTTTGAGATAGAGTCTCTGTCACAGGCTGGAGTGCAGTGGCACAATCTCGGCTCACTGCAACCTCCGCCTCCGGGGTTAAAGCAATTCTCCTGCTTCCCGAGTACCTGGGATTACAGGAATATGCCACCATGCCCATCTAATTTTGTATTTTTAGTAGAGACAGGGTTTCTGTCTTCATAGATTTGCGTGTTCTGGACATTTCATATAAATGACATCTTAGAATATGTGACCTTTTGTGACTGGTTTCTTCTACTTAGCATAATATTCTCATAGTTCATCCGTGTTGTAACACGTGTTAGTACTTCATTCCCTTTGATGACTGAATAATATTCCATTGCATGGTCAAACCATGTTCTATTTCTCCACTCATCAGTAGACAAGCATTTGTGTTGTTTTCACTTTGGCGCTATTATGAATAATGCTGCTATGAGCATTTGTGTACAAGTTTCTGTACGGACATATATTTTCATTTCTTTCATAAACTGGAGTGGAAGTGCTGGGTCATAGAACTCTGGGTTTTAGCTTTTGAAGAAGTGCCAGACTGTGTAAGAAAGAAAGCCTTTCCTCACTCCCTCTCTCCATTTATACGTTCTCTTTATGCCCTTTGCTTCTCTTTCAGAGCAATTCATGTTGACCTGGGTCACCCTCAACTTAAGGCTCATAACTCCCCTAGATCCTCAGGGTCCACACTAAATGTGATGAAATATGATGCAAGCCACATATTTACTTTTGCATTTTGTAGTAACCACATTTAAAAAAGTAAAACAAAAGAAGTGAAGGTAATTGGAATTATATCACAGATTTAAACAAATCTATCCGAAATACCAGGTCTACAAGTATAAAATATTTTAACATAAACAAAATACTTTGCTTTCTTTTTATATTAAGTCTTCACAATCTAATGTGTATTTGACACTTCTAGCACATCTCAGAATGATGGCAGCACCCCATATGGGGGGCCCTCCCATGATGCCAATGATGGGCCCTCCTCCTCCTGGGATGATGCCAGTGGGACCTGCTCCTGGAATGAGGCCACCCATGGAAGGCCACATGCCCATGATGCCTGGGTGCCCAATGATGAGACCTCCTGCCCATCTCATGATGGTGCCCAGTCAGCCCAGAATGACTCAACCAGACAGATAAGGATAGAGGGGAGGCCTCATTACATCAGTGTCGTTTTGTTGTTATTATTGTTGTGTTTTCTTTGTTTGTAATGTTTTGTTTTGTTTTTGAGACACAGTCTTCCTCTGTCGCCCAGGCTGGAGGGCAGTGGCACGATCTCAGCTCACTGAAACCTCCACCTCCCGGGTTCAAGCGATTCCCCTGCCTCAGCCTCCTGAGTAGCTGGGACTACAGGCGTGCGCACCATGCCCGACTATGTTTTTTTTTGTTTTAGTAGAGACAGGGTTTCACCATGTTGGCCAGGATGGTCTCAATCTCCTGGCCTCGTGACCCGCTCGCCTCAGCCTCCCAAAGTGCTGGGATTACAGGTGTGAGCCACTGCACCCGGCCTATATGAGTTTTATATTTACCTGCTCCCTTCACCAGGAGATCATGCTGCTGTGATGTCGGGTTTTGTTAACAGCGTAAGGAAGACTTGCCCCCTTGCCCTATCAAAGAGAATAGTTTTGGAGGGGAGAAGTGGGACCAAAAAAGATGCAGTTTTCATTTGTATTGGGAAATGTGAAAATAAAATTGACAACTCTTTCAGTTAAAAACAACAACAAAAAAAAAAAAGGAAACGAGATGTGGGGCTGCCACACGCAATATCATGCATTACAAGGATCCTCTACTCTGGAGGAAAATATCTTTGCTGATGCCAGAACAACCTAACACAAAGACCTTTTGGTTTTTTAATGTGACTGTGTTTTATTTTAGAATGTGTAATTCACTTTAGAAGGGCAAAGTACCTGTCTGGGGAAGACTATTTAATTTCCTGCATTTATTTAGAATATTGGTTAATGTTATTCTGAAGGGAAATATCTCTAACAAGTGAGTGCCCCCCACATAGACACAGCTCATGAGCTCACAGGGCAAAGGAACTGAACAGCAACCTCCTGATAGCTAGCCTTCTTTGTGGTATGGAAATAATTATCAGCATGTAAAAGACTATATACATATTAAACAGTTCTGACCCCCTGCAAAATTCAAATCTACAATTGATTTGCTTCCTGGGCTCCTGAAAACAACTTTGTCAAAACTGTTCAGAAATAAAATCAGCCAATCGTTGCCCCTTGGGGTCGCAGGACAAAGCAAATCAGCCATGACCAATGTGGAGTCGGCCGTACACAATTACATGCAGACCTGCAGGACATCGAGTCCCTGCCATGGTCCCTCTCCAGTCAGGCCCCCATTGCCTGGGCTGCAGCCAGAAGCATTCAGGCACAGGTGCATTCAACAAATGCTTATTTAATTGTATTGGTGGTTAGAAGGTTGTTGTTGATTAAGGTACATTAATGGATCCAAGTCCTCCCTGTATCCAAGACTTTGCCATTTGTCTCTGCAGTTCCTCCCACTGAAGAATCAGAGTATATTTCTCCAGCCCCTAATGTTGGGTTTAGTCATGTGTCTAGCTTTGGCCACTGGAATATTAATCTGCATGACCAAAAACTTGGAAAGTGTGAATTCATTTGTGCTCACTCACTCCTGCTATCACCATGAGAACAAGCCCAGGCCAGCCTGCTGCTTCCAGCAGAAGATAAGAGACACCAAGAGCAAAGTAGATCTTCCCAGACATGCTTATGGTAGATTAACCAATCCTCAGCTGACCCATAGATCCATGAAAATAAATGACTGTTGTATTAAGCCACTGAGATTTGGAGTGACTTGGTATGCAGCATTTTGTGACAATAACTAACTGATACAAGGGTCACCATCCTTTATCTCTGTAGATTTTAACCAATTTTTAATAGCTAGATGGAGATCTTCTAGTTGCCTTTATTTATAATGAATAAGAGTGTAGAGCTAGTTTGCCCTGACACTACCAGTTACCTACCCAGAAATTCAGAAATCCTTTCTTCTCCAACCCACCCCAACGAACCATTTTTTTTTTTTTTGAAACGGAGTCTTATTCTTTGCATAGGCTAGAGTACAAGTGGCACAGTCACAGCTCACTGTAACCTCAAAATCCTGGGCTCCCCTGATCTTCCCCTTCAACCTCCTGCGTAGCTAAGACTACAGACATGTGCCACCATGGCTGGCTAATTTTTTTATTCTTTGCAAAGACAGGATCTCACTATATTGCCCAAGTTTGTTTCAAACTCCTGGCCTCAAGCAGTCCTCCTTCCTCACCCTCCCAAAGTGCTAGGATTATAGGCATGGGCCACCACACCCAGCCTCTTCTTCTTTTTAAATAGAAACCCTATTTTATTCTGACAGTGGGTTGCTTTCTTTCTTTCTTTTTTTTTTTTAGAAAAAATTGGCCCAGCCCCAGGGAATAAATTGTGACTGGTCTAAACAGGGTTGGCAAACTATAGACCAAGGGCCAAATCTGGCCCTCTGACTCTTTGTATAAATTAAGTTTTACTAGAATAAAACCAGGTCCATTCATTTATGCCTTGTCTACATATGTTTTAAACTACGATGGCACCACTGCGTCACTGCAACAGAGGTTATTTAGACCAAAAGCCTAAAATATTACCGTTTGCTTCTTTATGGAAAAAGTTAGCCATTTCCTAGTCTAAGGTTTAGATTCTGAGCTTATCATTTTAGCCTACCCCCACATACCAGTGACTGGCTCAAAACAAGTCTGTGATTCCATTCTGACTGTTCTACTGAGGGAAATCCCCCTTCTTCTCATGCAGAGCTGATGAGGGTAAGTTGTATTAATAGGACATATGCTCAGGTTTTCTGAAAAATACTTTTATCTAGAAATGCATAGGAATATGCTGGTGCCTGAATGTACCATCTGGGGGCCTGGAGATTGACTCACACTGCCTCCAGAGCTAGCGCTCACACTTACTACTGAGAGGCCTGAGGAAACACCTGCCTACCCACCACCAGAACCTGCACACGTCACCTGGAGAACTAGAGATCAGCCTGCCACACACACCACCCAGGAGCCCAGTGGCGCACCTGCCCACCTGGCCCAGTGCTGCCACTGCCAGCAACCAAAGAAGCCACCTGGAGGCCCAGGGATTGGCCCATGCAGACAGGCTATCATCAGTGCCCACATACACTGCCCATGGTCCCTAGTATTGACACACCTGGTCTACAACCACTACCACTGATGCTGAAGGACAAGACTTCAAGGCATCCCCATCCTCAGCAAAGCCTCATCACAGCCCCCAATAACAACTGCAGTCTGGCTGGGTGCAGTGGCTCACACCTGTAATCCCAGCACTTTGAGAGGCTGAGGCAGGTAGATCACGAGGTCAGGAGTTCAAGACCAGCCTGGCCAACGTGGTGAAACCCCGTCTCTACTAAAAATACAAAAATTAGCTGGGCGTGGTGGCAGGTGCCTGTAGTCCCAGCTACTGAGGAGGCTGAGGCAGGAGAATCCCTTGAACCTGGGAGGCAGAAGTTGCAGTGAGTTTAGATTGTGTCACTGCACTCCAGCCTGGTGACAGAGCTAGACTCCATCTCAATCACAAACACACAAACAAAAAAAACTGCAGTCTAAGCCACTGAATAACTCACAGACACCACTCATGCCAATTACAGCTGAAGAAATCATATGCAGCCTATACCACTGTACCCACCCAGAATCAAAGCCAAAGTGTCATATCCAATGAACGCTGTAGATACAGCTATAAGAAAAGGTCTTTCCCATATAAAAGCCAATCCAGAAAATTGGAAGAAGTGACTGCTATGTCAGAGGCACAGATAGTCACATAAGGACGCAAGAAATATGAAAAAGGAAACATAAGATCTCCAAAGAAGCGCAATAATTCTCCAGCAACAGATTTCAATGAAAAGAAAATCTATGAAATGCCTGAAAAAAAATCAGAATAATGATATTAAAGAAACTCAGGGAGATATAAGAGAGCACAGATAATGAATACAAAAAAATCAGGAAAACAATTCATGATCTGAATGAGAAATTCAACAGGGATAGACAGCATAACAAAGAACCAAACACAAATCCTGGAAGAGATGAAATCATTGAAAGAAATACAAAAGACAATTGACAGCTTTAACAATAGACTAGATCAAGCAAAACAAAGAATTTCTGAACCTGAAGACTAGTCTTTTAAAATAATCCAGTCAGACAAAAAGAAAGAAAAAAGAATGAAGCAAGGCTAGATGACATATGGGACACATATGTGACCAAAAACTGAAATTCTGGGAGTTCTGGATGGAGATGAGATGGGTAAAAGCATAGAAAACCTATTTAATCAAATAATAACTGAACACTTCCTGAAAGCTTCCAAATAAAGGAATCTCAAAGATTACCAAATAAACACAACTCAAAAAGGTCTTCTCCAAGGACTTTATGGTAAAATTGTCAAAAGACAAAGAGAAAATGCTAAAAACAGCAAGAGAAAAGCATCAAGTCACTTATAAGAGAATCTCCATTAGGCTAACAGGGGATTTCTCAGCAGAAACCTTACAGGCTAGGAGAAAAGGGGATGTATACTACAAGTTAAAAAAAAAAAAATGTAAGGCAAAATTGCTATACCCAGCAAAAGCTATCCTTCACAAATGAAGGAGACTGGCACAGTGGCTCACATCTGCAATTCCAGAGACTCAGAAGGCTGAGGCAGGAGGATCATCTGAGCCAGGAGTTCAAGGCTGCAGTGAGCTATAATCATGCCACTGTACTCCAGCCTGGGTGACAGAGTGAGATTCCATTGCTTAAAAAAAAAAAAAAAGAGAGAAAAAAATATTTCCCAGATAAGCAAAACACTGTTTGTGTCTTGTTTATTGTGGTCCTACAAGAAATGCTTAAGGGAGTCCTACATTGGGAAGAAAAGAACAATATCTACCATCATGAAAACACATGAAAGTATAAAACTCATTGTAGGGCAGACACACAAAGGAGAAAGGATTCAAACGTCACCACTAAAGAAAACCACCAAACGGCAACAATAAATAATGAGAGAAAAAAGGAACAAAGGTGTATTAGTCTGTTTTCACACTGCTGATAAAGACATACCTGACTGAGACTGGGCAATTTACGAAAGAAAGAGGTTTAATGGAGTTACATTTCCACATAGCCGAGGAAGCCTCACAATCATGTTGGAAGCAAGAAAAAGCAAGTCATGTCTCACATGGATGGCAGCAGGCAAAGAGAGAGCTTCTGCAGGAAAACTACCCTTTTTAAAACCATCAGACCTTGTGAGACGTATTCACTATCATGAGAACAGCACGGGAAAGACCTGCCCCCATGACTCAATTACTTCCCATCAGGTCCCTCCCACAACATGTGGGAATTCCAGATGAGATTTGGGTGGGGACACAACCAAACCATATTATTCTGCCCCTGGCCCTTCCCAAATCTCATTTCAAAACCAATTATGCCTTCCCAACAGTCCCCCAAAGTCTTAACTAAGTTCAGCATTAACTCAAAAGTCCACAGTCCAAAGTCTCATGTGAGACAAGGCAAATCTCTTCCGCCGATGAGCATGTAAAATCAAAAACAAGTTAGTTACTTCCTAGATATGATGGGGGTATAGGCATTGGGTAAACACAGTCATTCCAATTGGGAGAAAATTGCCAAAACAAAGGGGCTACAGGCGCCATGCAAGCCCAAAATCCAGTGAGGCAGTCAAATCTCAAAGCTCCAAAATGATCTCCTTTGACTCCATGTCTCACATGCAGGTCATGCTGACGTAAGAGGTGGGCTCCCATGGCTTTCGGAGAGAAAAGGCCACAGCTCCACTCCTGTGGCTTTGTGGGTATAAACCCCCTCCTGGCTCCTTTCATGGGTTGGCATTGTCTGCAGCTTTTCCAGGCACACAGTGCAAGCTGTCAGTGAATCCACCATTCTGGGGTCTGGAGGATGGTGGCCCTCTTCTCACAGCTCCACTAGGTGGTGCCACAGTAGAGACTCTATGTGGGGGCTCCGACCCCACGTTTCCATTCTGCACTGCCCTAGTACAGGTTCTCCATGAGTGCCTTCAACTTCAACTGCAACAAACTTCTGCCTGGACATCTAGGCATTTCCACACACCTTCTGAAGTCTAGGCAGCAGTTCCCAAACCTCGATTTTTGACTTCTGTGCACCCATAGGCTCAACACAATGTGGAAGTTGCTAAGGCTTGGGGCTTGCACCCTCTGACGCTACAGCCCACGTTGTACCTTGGCTCCTTTTAGCTGCAGCTGGAGTGGCTAGGACTCAGGCACCCGAGGCCGCTCACAGCAGGGGGGCCCTGGGCCCAGCCCACAAAACCATCTTTTCTTCCCAGGCTTCTGGGCCTTTGATGGGAGGGGCTGCCATGAAGACCTGTGACATGCCCTGGAGACATTTTCCCCATTGTCTTGGGGATTCACATTTGACCCCTTGTTACTTAAACAAACTTCTGCAGCCAGATCAAATTTTTCTTGAGAAAATGGGATTTTGTTTCCTATTGCATTGTCAGGCACAAATCTTCCAAACTTTTATGCTCTGCTTCCCTTATAAAACTGAGGGCCTTTGACAGTACCCAAGTCATCTCTTGAATGCTTTGCTGCTTAGAAATTTCTTCTACCAGATACCCTAAATCATCTCTCTCAAGTTCAAAATTCCACAAATCTCTACAGCAGGGGCAAAATGCCACCTGTCTCTTTGCTAAAACATAACAGGAGTCACCTTTGTGCCAGTTCCCAGCAAGTTCCTCATTTCCATCTGAGACAACCTCAGCCTAGACTTTATTGTCTAGATAACCATCAGCATTTTGGGCAAGTCTCTAGGAAATCTCTTCCAAATTTTCCCACATTTTCCTGTCTCCTTCTGAGCCCTCCAACCTCTGCCTGTTTCCCAGTTCCAAAGTCACTTCCACATATTCAGGTATCTTTTAGCAACAACACCCCACTTCTGGTACCAATTTACTGTATTAGTCCATTTTCACACAGCTGATAAAGACACATACAAGACTGGGAAATTTACAAAAGAAAGAGGTTTAATGGACTTACACTTCTACATTGCTGGGGAGGCTTCTAAATCATTGCGGAAGTCAAGGAGAGATAAGTCATATCTTACAGGGATGGCAGCAGGCAAAGACAGGAGCTTGAGCAGGGAAACTCGTCCTTTTAAAACCATCAGATCTCATGAGACTTACTCACTATCAAAAGAATAGCATGGAAAATACCTGCCCCCATGATTCAACTACTTCCCACTGGGTCCCTCCCATAACACATGGGAATTCAAGATGAGATCTGAGTGGGGACACAGCCAAACCAAATCAAAAGGATATACAAAATAACCAGAAAACAATAAACAAAATGACACGAATAAGTCCTCACCTATCAATAATAACTTTGAATATGGGTTAAATTACCTACCTAAAAGATAGAGACAGGCTTAATGGATAAAAAATGACCCAACAAGTCTACAAGAAACTCACTTCACTTGTAAAGACACACACAGACTGAAAGTGAAGGGATTGAAAAAGATATGCCACACAAACAGAAATCAAAAGTAATCAGGAGTAGCTAAACTTGCATCAGATAAAACAGACTTTAAGTCAAAAATAGTAAAAAGGACAAAGAAGGTCATTATAACAATTCTAAATATGCATGCAACCAACACAAGTGCATGCAGACACACATAGCAAATATTAAATCTACAGGGAGAGATAGAGTCTAATACAATGATAGCTGAGAACTTCAATATCCTACTGTCAGCATTGGACAGTTCATCTAGACATAAAATCAACAAAGAAACGTTAGATTTAAGCTGCACTTTAGACCAAATGGACCTAACAGATATTTTCAGAATATTTCATCCAGCAGCAGCAGAATACACCATCATCTCATCAACACACGGAACATTCTCCAGGATAGACCATATGTTAGGACACAAAACAAGGCTCAACAAAATTTTAAACATTAAAATCATATCAAGTATCTTCTCAGACCACAACGGAATAAAACTTGAAATCAATAACAAGAAGAAATTTGGAAACTGTACAAATACATGGACATTAAGTGTGCTATTGAATGATCATTGGGTCAATGAAGAAATTAAGATGGAAATCAAAAAAAATTTTTTAAACAGAAAATGGAAACACATCATGCAAAACCTATGGGATACAGCAAAAGCAGTACTAGGAGGAAAGTTTATAGCAATAAATGCCTACACCAAAAAAGTAGAAAGATCTCAAATAAACAACCTAATAATGCACCTCAAGGAACTCAAAAAGCAAGAAAAAACCAAACACACAAGTAGTAGAAAGAAAGAAAAATAACAGCAGAACCAAATGCAACAGAGACAAAAAAGAAATGCAAAGAATCAACAAGATAAAAGTTGGTTTATTGAAAAGTTAAACAAAATTGATAAACCACTAGTAAGGCTAACCAAAAAAAAAAAAAAAAAAAAAAAAAAAAAAAAAAAAAAGAAAGAAAGTAGACCCAAATAAATACAATCAGAAATGAAAAAGGAGACATTACAACTTTTACCAAAGAAATAAAAAGGATTATTAGAGGCTACTATGAACAACCATATGCTAACAAATTGGAAAACTTAGAGGAAAGGGATGAATTCCCAGACATACACAGCCTACCAAGATTGAACTAGGAAGAAACAGAAAACCTGACCAGACTCAAAATTAATAGCAGGTTTGAATCAGTAACAAAAAGTCTCCCCAAAGAGGAAAGCTCCAGACTACGTTTTTATGCTGATTTCTACACAGTTTATAAAGAAAAACAAACACCAATTCTTCTCAAACTATTCCCAATAATTGAAGAGGAGGGAATTCTTCCTAACTCATTGTATAAGGCCAACATTACCCTGATATCCAATCAAGACAAGGACACAACAAAAAGAGAAAACTATTGGGCAATATTCCTAATGAACACAGATGGAAAAATTCTCAACATAATACTACCAAGCCAAATCTAATGATGAATGAAAAAGATAATATACCATGATCAAGTGGGATTTATCCCAGGAATGCAAAGATGGCTCAACATACACAAAATCAATACATGTGATACATCACATTAACAAGGTGAAAGGCAAAAACTATCTGATCATCTCAGCAGATGCAGAAAAATCACTCAGTAAAACTTACCACTCCCTCATGATGAAAACTCTCAACAAATTATGCATAGAAAGAACACTTCAACCTAAGAAAAGGTATATATGACAAACCTACAGCTAACATCATACTCACTGGGAAAAATTGAAAAGCTTTTCATCTAAGAACTGGAACAAGACAAGGATGCCCACTTTCACCACTCTTATTCAACACAGTATGGGACATTGAAGCCAGAGTGATCAGAAAAGATAAAGAAATAAAAGGCATCTAAACTAGACAAGAGGAAGTCAAATTGTCTCACTTTGCAGATGACATAATCTTATACTTGTAAACAGAAAAACCTGAAGACTCCACCAAAATACTCTTAAAATGGATAAATTAGGCTGGGCATGGTAGCTCGTGCCTGTTATCCCAGCACTTTGGGAGGCCAAGATGGGCGGATCACCTGAGGTTGGGAGTTTGAGACCAGCCTGGCCAAGATGATGAAATCCTGTCTCTATTAAAAATACAATTAGCCAGGCATTAGTGGTAGGTGCCTGTAATCCCAGCTACTTAGAAGGTTGAAGCAGGAGAATCACTTGAAACTGAGAGGCGGAGGTTGCAGTGAGCCAAGATTGCACCACTGCACTCCAGCCTGGGCAACAGAGCGAGACTCTATCTCAAAAAATTAAAGATAAAAATTTTTTAAAAAAACAGATGTATAATTCAGTAAAGCTTCAGGACACAAAATCAACATACAAAAATCAGTAATGTTTCTATATACCAGTAACAAACTAGCTAAAAAAGAAACCAAGGAAGAAATTCATTTACAATAGCTACAAAAATAAAATACCTAGGAATAAACTTAACCAAGGATGGGGGGAAAAAAATAACCTCTACAATGAAAACCACAAAACACTGATAAAATAAATTGAGAAGACACAAACAAATGGAAAGGCATCTCTTGCTCGTGGGTTGGAATAACTAATACTGTTAAAATGACCATACTACCCGAAGCAATCTAGAGATTCAGTATAATCCCTATCAATTACATTCTTCCCAGAAACAGGAAAAAAATAAAACCCTGAAATTCATATGGAACCACAGAAGACCCCAAATAGCCAAAGCAATACTGAGCAAAAAGAACAAAGCTAGAAGCCTCACACTACCTGATTTAAAAATATACTGCAAAGCAGCTGGGCGTGGTGGCTCACGCCTGTAATCCGAGCACTTGGGGAGGCCAAGGTGGCTGGATCACGAGGTCAGGAGATCGAGACCATCCTGGCTAACATGGTGAAACCCCGTCTCTACTGAAAAAAAAAAAAAAAAAAAAACCAAAAAATTAGCCGGGCGTGGTGGTGGGCACCTGTAGTCCCAGCTACTCGGGAGGCTGAGGCAGGAGAACGGCATGAACCTGGGAGGCGGAGCTTGCAATGAGCCGAGATTTCACCACTGCACTCCAGCCTGAGTGACAAGGCGAGACTCCGTCTCAAAAAAAAAAAAAAAAAAAAAAAAAAAAAATATATATATATATATATATATACATACATACATACATACATACATACATACATACATACTTACTGCAAAGCTATAGTAACCAAAACAGCGTGTATTGGTATTAAAACAGACATGAAAACAAAGGAAACAGACTAAAGAACCCAGAAATAAATCCACATATTTACAGCTAACTGATTTTCAAGAAAGCTGTCAAGAACATACATTGAAAAAAGGACACCCTCTTCATTAAGTGGTGCCAGGAAAACTAGATATCCAAACACAGAAGAATAAAACTAGACCCTTATCTCTCATCACTTACAAAAATAAACTCAAAATAGATTAAAAACTTAAATGTAACAGCCACAAGTATAAAACTACTAGAAGTAAACACAGGAGAAACGTTGGCGAACAAGCATTGTATGGCTAACACTTAAAAAGTACAAGCAACAAAAGCAGACGAATGGGATTATATTAAACTAAGTACCTTCTGCATGTCAAATAAAACAATCAACAGAGTGAACAGACAACACCCCTCCCTTACACCATACACAAAAATTAACTCAAAATGGCCTACAGACTTAAATGTAAAACCCATAACTATAAAAACGCTGGAAGACAACCTAGGCAATACCACCCAGTACATAGTGATGGGCAAAGAGTTCATGGTGAAGATGCCAAACACAATTGCCACAAAAGCAAAAATTGACAAATAGGATCTAATTAAATGGAAGAGCTTCTGCACAGCAAAAGAAACTATCAAAAAATAGACATTTCTCAAAAGAGGATATACAAATCACCAAGTTTATGAAAAAATATTCAACATCACTAATCATCACGGAAATGCAAATCAAAACCTCAATGAGATATCATCTCACACTTTTTAGAATGGCTATTATTAAAAAGACAAAGCACAACAAATGCTGGCAAGCATGTGAAGAAAAGAAAATTATTGTTTATTGTTGGTGGGAATGTAAATTGGTACAGCCATTATGAAAAAAAAGTACAGAGATTTCTCAAAAAACTAAGAACAGATCTACCATATGATGCAGCAATCACACTCCTGGCTATACATCCAAAAAAAAGGATATCAGTGTATCAACGGGATACCTGTACCCCCATATTTACTGCAGCACTATTTACAATAGCCAAGATATGGAATCAATCTAAGTGTCAATCAATGGATAAATGGATAAAGAAAACGGGAATATACGCACAATAGAATAGTATTCAGCCATAAAGAAGAATGAAATCCTGTCATTTTCAGCTAAATGGATGGAATTAAAGGTCATAATGTTAGGTGAACTAGGCCATGCACAGAAAGAAAACTATTGCATGTTCTCACTTATATGAGCAGTTTATGCTCCTGGAAATCAAAGAGGGGGCCATGTTTCAGGTGAGTAGGGTCAGGGATAGAGGCTGTAGTTATGCACTTGTGTGCCCTGGAGCTATATAAAATTGATATCATGGAGATAAAGAGTAGAATGATAGTTACCAGAGGCTGGGAATAGGAGGGGTTTGAAAAAAGATTGATTAATGGGTATAAAAATATATAATAGAAGGAATAAGATCTAGTGTTCATTATCACAGAAAGTGACTATAACAATTTATTGTATATGTATATTTTTAATTTCAATAGTTTTTAGGGAACAGGTTGTATTTGGTTACATGGATAAGTTCCTTAGTGGTGATCTCTGAAATTTTGGCATACCCATCACCAAAGCAGTTTACCCAATGTATAGTGTTTTATCTCTCAACCCCTCCCACCTTCCCCCTGAGCCCCCAAAGTCCACTGTTTCATTCTTGTGCGTTTGCATCATCATAGCTTAGCTCCCACTTACGAGTGAGAACATGCAATGTTTGGTTTTCCATTCCTGAGTTACTTCATTTAGAATAATGTTCTCCAACTCCATCCAGGTTGCTATGAATGCCAATATTTCATTCTTTTTTAAGGCTAAGTAGTATTCTATGGTGTATATATACATATATAACACATTTTCTTTATCCACTAATTCATTGGTGGGCATTTGAGCTGGTTCTATAGTTTTGCAACTGTGAATTTTGCTGCTGTAAACATGTGTGCAAAAGTATCTTTTTCATATAATGACTTCTTTTCCTCTGGGTGAATACCTAGCAGTGGGATTGCTGGATCAAATGATAGATCTACTTTTAGTTCTTTAAGGAATCTCCATACTGCTTTCCATAGTGGTGGTGTTAGCTTACATTCCCACCATCAGTGTAAAAGCGTTCTCTTTCACCACATCTGTGCCAACATCAATTTCTGCTTTTTTTGTTTTTGTTTTTTTTTTTGAGATGGACTCTGGCTCGGTCGCCCAGGCTGGAGTACAATGGTGCCATATCAGCTCACTGCAACCTCTGCCTCCCGGGTTCAAGCAATTCTCCTGCCTCAGCCTCCTGAGTAGCTGGGATTACAGGCAACTGCCACCATGCCCGGGTAATTTTTGTATTTTCAGTAGAGACTGGGTTTCACCATATTGGTCAGGCTGGTCTCAAACTCCTGACCTTGTGATCCACCCACCTTGGCCTCCCAAAGTGCTAGGACTACAGGTGTGAGCCACTGCGCCCGGCCCTCTTTTTGTTTGTTTTACACGTGGTATTGCATTGTGGTTTTGATTTGCATTTCCCTGGTAATTAGTGATGTTGAGCATTTTTTCATATGTTTGTTGGCCATTTGTATATCTTATTTTGAGAATTGTCTATTTATGTCCTTGGCACATTTTTTTGATGAGATTATTTTTTCTTGCTGATTAGAGTTCCCTGTAGATTCTGGACATTAGTCCTTTGTCAAATGCAGTTTCTGAAAATTTTCTCCCACTCTGTGGGTGATCTGTTTACTCTGCTGATTACTTCCTATGCTGTGCAGGAGGCTTTTAGTTTAATTAAGTCCCATCTATTCATCTTTGTTTCTGTTGCATTTGCTTTTGGATTCTTGGTCATAAACTCTTTCCCTAAGCCAATGTGTAGAAGCATTTTCCAATGTTATCTTCTAGAATTTTTATGGTTTCAGACCTTAGATTTAAGTCTTTGATCCATCTTGTGTTGATTTTTGTATAAGGTGAGAGATAAGGATCCAGTTTTATTCTTCTACATGTGGCTTGCCAATTATCCCAGCACTATTTGTTGTATAGGGTGTACTTTTCTTACTTCGTTTTTGTTTACTTTGTCGAAGATCAGTTGGCTGTTGAGTATTTGGCTTTATTTCTAGGTTCTCTACTCTGTCCCATTGGTCATGTGCCTATTTTTATACCAGCACCATGCTGTTTTGGTGACTATAGCTTTGTAATATAGTTTGAAGTTGGGTAATGTGATGCCTCTAGATTGATTCTTTTTGCTTAGTTTTGCTTTGGCTTTGCAGACTCTTTTTTAGTTCCAAATGAATTTTGGCATTTTTTTTCTAGTTCTATAAAGAATGATGATGATACATTGATAGGAATTGCATTGAATTTGTAGACTGCTTTTGGCAGTATGGTCATTTTCACAATATTGAGTCTACCCATCCATGAACATGGAATGTGTTTCCATTTGTTTGTGTCATCTATGATTTCTTTCAACAGTGTTTTGTAGTTTTCCTTGTAGGGGTCGTTCACCTCCTTGGTTAGGTATATTCCTAAGTATTTTATTTTTACAGCTATTATAAAAGGGTTTGATTTGATTCTCAGCCTGGTAGATGTTGGTGTATAGCACTGCTACTGATATGTGTACATGGATTTTGTATCCTGATAAATAGATTTACTGTGTATTTCTAAATAGCAATAAGATTTGAAATATTCCCAACACAAAGAAATGATCAATGTTTGAGGTGATTAATATCCTAAAGACCCTGATTTGATCATTACTCATTGCATGCATGTACCAGAACCTCACATGGAACCCCAAAATGTGTACAATTATTCTCTATCGAAAATATTTTTTTAAGAAACATGCAGGAATACACTGTACCTCTTCCTTGCTGTCTCTGGATATTGCCACATGAGGACTTGACATGCGGATTGTGGCAGCCTCTGTGACCAAGAGCAGAAGACAATAGCAGCATAGAAACCTCAAAAGAAAAACCTAACATCTCAAGCTACTAATTTAGCCAAGCTTGGCATCAGCTATCTCTGGTCTTAGTACATGAGGTGATAAAACCTCACTGTTCAAGTTGGGTGGCCATCAATTGCTGCAGAATAGAAGTTAATGAGGCTTCCTCTTCCTGGATCCCCTACTAGACCCTGACATATCCATTCAGTCACAGGCAGAAAGGGAAGCAGAGGGTAAGGAGACCTGGCTGGCTGTGCCAGATGCAGATCTTACCTGTCCTGCTTAGAACACTCAAAGCTCAATTGGTTAAACAAAAAAAGGAAAAAGACAGTAAGGAGTATAACACTCCCCAGATGCAACTTAATCTAACACTCTATACTTTAGATTTTCTAGGCATACATAGAAATCAGACCACTACTTCTGCAGAACATTTTACTGGTAAAAAGAATAGCCCACATGAGGGAAAACTGATTTGGTGGAAAGACAACAAAAACAAAACGTGGGAAATAGGTAAAATGATAACATGGGGGAGAGGTTTTGCTTCTGTTTCACCTGGAGAAAATCAGCTTCCTGTTTGGATACCCACTAGACATTTGAAGTTCTACAATGAACCCATCAGAGATGCAAATGAAAGTGCCTTCGTAGAGACAGAAAACCCGCAATCGAGCATCATCGACTCGCAGGGCGAACAAAATGGTGATATCAGAACCGATGAAGTTGCCATCCACCAAGAAAATGGCACATGTGGAGAGCCAGGGTGAGGAATAGAAAGAAAAAGAGACAGAGAACAGAGACAGACACAGAAAGTGAGACTGGGGAGAGAGATAGTGTAAAAGAGAGAGAGAGAGACCATAAGAGAAGGGAGACAAAGAGATAAAAGGCGCGAGTCAGCAGGTGAGGAGAAAGACTGAAAACTATGAGAAACAGCAACTAAGACACAAAGGAGGTGGGAGACTGCCCGGGTGCCGCAGCACCCACACCGTCCTCTTGCCCACTGTCACTTGGGTTAAAACTACCGGAAATTCCACTATTGCAAATTTCTTATTAATCCTTGTATGTCTGTCTTTTCTATTGTTAGTCTACAGGTATATCCAGCAGCTCCAGAGAGACAGCGACCAGCGAGAAGGGGCCATGATGATGATGGTGGTTTTGTCCAAACGAAAAGGGAGATATGTAGGGAAAAGAAAGAGAGATCAGACTGTTACTGTGTCTACATAGAAAGGGAAGACATAAAAGACTCCATTTTGAAAAAGACCTGTACTTTAAACAATTGCTTTGCTGAGATGTTGTTAATCTGTAGCTTTGCTGCAGCCACTTTGCCCCAACCACTTCGACCCAACCTGGAGCTCACAAAAACATGTGTTGTATGAAATCAAGGTTTAAGAGATGTAGGGCTGTGCAGGACGTGCGTTGTTAACAAAATGTTTGCAAGCAGTTTATTTAGTAAAAGTCATCGCCATTCTCTAGTCTCAATAAACCAGGGGCACAGTGCACTGTGGAAAGCCACAGGGACCTCTGCCCTTGAAAGCTGGGTATTGTCCAAGGTTTCTCCCAATGTGATAGTCTGAAATAGGGCCTCGTGGGATGAGAAAGACCTGACTATCCTCCAGCCCAACACCCATAAAGGGTCTGTGCTGAGGTGGATTAGTCAAAGAGGAAAGCCTCTTGCAGTTGAGAAAGACGAAGACCACTGTCTCCTGCCTGCCCCTGGGAACTGAATGTCTCTATATAACACCCAAAAGTACATTTGTTCAATTCTGAGATGGGAGAAACTGCCCTATGGTGGGAGGCGAGACATGTTTACGGCAATGCTGCCTTGTTATTCTTTACTCCACTGAGATGTCTGGGTGGAGAGAAACATAAATCTGGCTTACGTGCATGTCCAGTCATAGTACCTTCCCTTGAACTTCATTATGACATAGATTCTGTTGCTCACATACTTGTTGCTGACCTTCTCCTTATTATCACCCTGCCCTCCTACTACATTCCCTTTTGCTGAAATAATGAAGATAATAATCAATAAAAACTGAGGGAACTCAGAGACGGGTCCCAGTGCAGGTCCTTGGTATGCTGAGCGCCGGTTCCCTGGGCTCACTGTTGTTTCTCTATACTTTGTCTCTGTGTCTTATTTCTTTTCTGTCTCTCATCCCACCTGACTAGAAATACCCACAGGTGTGGACGGGCAGGCCACCCCTTCAGTATGAGATTACAGGCATGAATAACCCCACCTGGCCACCTAACTCAGTCTTGAGAGGCCAGAAGTGATGCTGGAACTTTCTTCCTCTGTGGGTTAAAAAGGGAAAATTAGGAGAACACAAGGCATGAGAGATGCAGCGATGAATACGTCTATATGGAGCTTCTGTCTGCATCCAGTAGAAAATGCATTCCTAGGCACCAGGTTTAAGAGCTAAAACCTGGAGTCTTGTCTGTTAGCATTCTCCTTCCCCACAAACTGGAGAGAGAATCCATTTTGCTCCAGCACACCCAAATTTAGGAAATGTCACATTCCTATTTCTGTAACTGCAGTTAAATCTACTCTGAGTCCCTGGATGCCTGGCAGGTGGAGAATGCAATCTTGTCGTTACGAGCATTCCTTTCCCTTCTCCATGGGCTTATGTAAGAATTCTGGGCTTACACACTGTTGGAAAGCCAGGTAGGAACTACATCCCCCGAACTCTCCATTCTTCCAGCTGCTCATGATCCGTCAACATCCTTTGGGCCATCTGCTATAACAAGACCGTCCTCACAGCATCATTCCACTGACCCACAGGCTCAGCCCCAGGGACCCTCACTGTAACAGGTCTCCACTATGCATAGGAACTCACAAAACCTTCTCTTCATCTTGGCATCCTCTGACATCCAGCCACTCCTCTGCTTCTCACCTTAAACATAGATGGCAACTCCTTCCCATCGTTGCAAACCTGGGTGATTGTCCAGCCAAATTCTCTTCAGACACCAAAGCTCACCCGCCCTTTTCAGGGAGATGATGCAAGGACATCTGAGATCTTTGGAAGCCCAATTCTGGCCTCTCTTTGGGGTGGGCTGAGAGTGGGAACTAGACTCTCTTTTCCAAGTGCCATGTTTATCTTGTTCATCATTATATTATCTCCAATGCCTGGCACATAGTAGGCACTACAGACTGACACATAGTAGGTGATATTAGTATCTGTATATTGGCACCCTTGAGGTTGAAGCTATTAGCAGAAACCTGCCAAGGAATAGGATGGAAAACCGACCAAAAAAAAAAAAAAAGATGAAAACAATCGTGGCTTTGAGCTCTAAACACACAAGGCACCAGCCCAAGTTTGGGCAATTTTAATACAACAGCCATTTTGCCTCCAAACAAACTGGCACTGGAAACCTCCCTCTGCCTCTTAAAGAGAACCATTTTCTCTTTCTCTAAGTGGGCAGCATTTCTCCCCGGAGGCAGTACCCA
Organism: Pan paniscus; assembly: GCF_029289425.2. NCBI lineage: Eukaryota > Metazoa > Chordata > Mammalia > Primates > Hominidae > Pan > Pan paniscus. The sequence continues at coordinate 31,001,870 of NC_073256.2, read as the reverse complement.
GCCCACTGCCACCAGCAAAGGACTGCATCCAGGAGCCAAGAGCTTGATAGTTTAAAGAATATATTTTATAGGGAAATACAAAGTAACATCCACATAAATCTGGAACTACCACCACTTTCCAGAGGCCAAATCCCATTTGTGGAATCTCTTGCGTGTCAAGCACCTTGCAGTCAGCTCAACTACATACTTTTGGGATTCGTTGCAGAGAAGAGTGCAGGTTATCTGCAAAATAAAGGAACTAGGGCTCAGAATTCCCAGAGCAATCCATCACAGAGGTGGTGAGTAGAAATGGGCAGGGTGAAGTCAAATGAGAGAAGTCAATGAGTTGGCCAACACCAAGCAAGGATCATGGGACCCTCTCCACTCTCCATGGCCCCACATCTCAAATGATGTCAACAAAACCCATCAATGCTTGGTGTAAGTGTTGTATGCTCCTGGAAATGAAAGCAGGGGCCACATTTCAGGTCAGTAGGGTCGGCGGTAGAGGCAGCGGTCATGGACTTGTGGGCCCTGGAGGATGGGATGATTCTGAGACATTGAATCCCTACACTGATCTCAGTAGAAATCTCAGGTAGGGCTTCAACATTCGTGCACCAAGGACTCTGCGGGCCTGAGAGCAACAACCTTGGTGCGTGTCCCGGCTCCATCAATCCCAACTGGGGCTTTGAACAAGTTACTTATTTTTTTAACTAATGTTATTTTAATTGACAAATAATAATTGTACACATTTATGTGATGTTTTGATATGTGTATACAATGTGGGATGATTAGACCAAACTAATTAACTTGTCCATCCCCTCATTTACTGACAATTTTTATGATGAGACATTTGAAATGTACCCTCTTAGTTATTTTGAAAGATATATTATTATTGACTATAGTCACACTGCTGTGCTATAGATTTCAAAGCATATAATCCAGCAACCCAAATTCTGGGTATAGACAAAAAAAAAAAAATCGAAATCAATATGTCGATGGGATCCCTGCATTCCTATGTTCACTGCAGCACTATTCACAATACCCAAGATATAGAATCAACCTAAGTGTCCATCAATGGATGAAAGGATAAAGCAAATGTACTATATACACACAAGGAAATACTATTAACCCTTAAAAAAAAAAAGAAATCCTGTCATTTTCAAAAACATAGATGAATCTGAAAGACATTGTGTTAAGTGAAATAAGCCAGGCACAGAAAGACAAATACTGCATGATTTTATTATATGTGGAATCTAAAGAAGTTGAACTCACAGAAATAGAGAGTAGGACAGTGGTTATCTGGGGCTAGGGTGGAGGAAAGGTAGGGGATAGGAGACACTGGTCAAAGGATACAAAGTTTCCAATAGGAAGAATAAGTTTTGAACAAGGTAAACTCCTCTGAAAGCTCAGTTGCTCATCTGTAGAGCGGGGACACATCGACCTTCTAAGGATGTTGCTGTGAGAGTAAGAGATGATGTTCAGAACAATACCTAAAGCAGTCAGTTCTCCTTAAGCTTGAACCTGCGTCGCCATGACCTCTACATCACAGGACAGAAAGGCTCACAGCCAGTGTCTCAGTTCCCAATGAAAAGTGGATCCCAGACCAGGCTGAACAGCAGGATCCCTAGGGGATACCCCACCCTACTGAGTCAGAATCACTGGAGGTAGAGCCTGGGTATGTATGCATGTGTGTGTGTATGTAAGTATGTATAAGAGACAGGGTCTTGCTCTGCAGTCCAGGCTGGAGTACAGTGTCACAATCATAGTTCACTGCAGCCTCAAATTACTCCTGCCCTCAAGCCATCCTCCCACCTCAGCCTTCAGAATAGCTGAGACTACAGGTGAATGCCACCAAGCCCAGATCCTTTTTTTTTTTCTTTTTGGAGAGAATCTCACTCTGTTTCCCAGGCAGGAGTGCAATGCACTCACTGCAACCTCTGCCTCCGGGTTCAAGTGATTCTTGTGCCTCAGCCTCCTGAGTAGCTAGGATCACAGGCATGCACCACCACACCAGGCTAATTTTGCTTTTTTCACTGTTGTTCATTGTTTGTTTTTCACAAGTAGGACTTTTTATTTGCCACTATTATAAGTCTGAACTTTAAACAGATTCTTGGGCTGGTGGTTCATATCCATCAGCTCATTCAACTTTAGCGTGTGTCTCGTCCCAAGTGGGTTTTCCAGAACTACTACCTTCACCACGAATCTCCATGCCTTTGAAACACAGGGTTTTCCAGCATTTTTACTTTTCTAATGAAGACATCATGGAGAGGATAAATTGGCAAGCCTTTTCTACATCTTTTCTAATGTGTGTGGAATCAATTTATTGACCACTTCTTTCAAGTCATTTGTCTGCACCTCTCAGGTCATGATTTCCATCATTTTCTTCTGGATTTGGCAGACTGTTGGTGCTGAGCATAAGAGGTCTTCCATATCTGATTGTTGCGTTTTTTAGTAAAACCAACACAAAACAAGATGAAAGAAGTAACCATCGTAGTCTTGACATCAACATGAGCTTCAATCATTGTTCAACATTTTTCAGCCATGGAACATATTTTGTCACAGGTAAGACCCATGCCATAGAAGATAGTCAGGCAGTTTTTGCCCTGAACATCTTCAGTAATCAGCTTGAATTTTCTAAATGCAATTTCATTATTCTGCAAATCAGCAAGACTCACTTCAAACACAAGACCCTTGAGACCATCAGATGCAATTTGGGTTCCTTGGGTCCTGGTGACCAAGTCTTTCCAATATTTCTTATATTGAACATAGGAGGTGCTTTCACATCATACTAATCTTTCTTAGAAAATGGATCAACTACTTTCTTCTTAACTCCCTTTTTGCCACCTTTCATAAGGCACTTGTTCTTAACAAACGCCATAGTGCTGCTTAGAGAACCAAAAGGCTAAATTTTATATTTTTGGTAGAGATGGGGTTTCACTATGTGGGCCAGGCTGGTCTTGAACTCCTGATGTCAGGTGATCTGCCCGCCTCAGCTTCCCAAAGTGCTGGGATTACAGGTGTGAGCTACTGCACCCAGCTGATATTTATTTTTTCTTTTTTTGTAGACACAGGGTCTTGCCATGTTGCCAAGGCTGGCCTGGAACTCCTGGCCTCAAGCAATCCTCCCACCACAGCCTCCCAAAGCACTGGGATTTCAGGTGTGAGCCACCATGCCCAGCCTGGAATCTATTTTTAAAGCCAATCAAGTGTTGAATAAAGTTGCAACTTGGGCTGTTTTTTCTTTGCATTTTTTACATTTCAATGGTTTTTTAATATATTCAGAGATATACAGAAACATTACCAGTCAATTTTAGAACATTTCATGACCTCAAAAAGAAACCTCATACCCTTTAGCTAAGACCCCCATCCTCCCATGCCCCTACCAGCCCTAAGCAACCACTAATCGACTTCCTATTTCTATAGATTACCATCTGAATGAAATCATGTAGAATGTGATCTTTCATCTGTTTTGAAGGTTCATCCACGCTGTAGCATATGTACTTTGCTCCTTTTTGTGATCAAATAATATTCCACCATTTGAGTAGACAACATTCGGTGTACCTCTTCATCTGGTGTGGGCATTTGGATTAATTCCATCTTTGGGTTATTAGGAGTGATGCTACTGTAATTATTCATGTACAAATTTTTGTGTGGACCTGTGCTTTCATTTTTGAATATGAAAATATGGCACATCTTCAAGGAAGACATACAAGTGGCCAATAAGCACATGAAAAGATGCTCAATGAAATTCATCATCAGGGTAACAGAAATCAAAACCACAATGAGATACCACTTCACACCCATAAGGATGACTGGAATCAAAGATACAGAAAATTGGCCTGGTGCGGTAGCTCATGCCTGTAATCCCAGCACTTTGGGAGACTGAGGCAGGCGGATCACCTGAGGCCAGAAGTTTGAGACCAGCCTGGCCAACATGGTGAAACCCTGTCTCTACTAAAAAAATACAAAAATTAGCCAGGCATGGTGGCGGGTGCCTATAATCCCAGCTACTCGGGAGGCTGAGGCAGGAGAGTAACTTGAATCTGGGAGGCAGAAGTTGCAGTGAGCCAAGATTGTGCCACTGCACTCCAGCCTGGGTGACAGAGCAAGGCTTCGTCTCAAAAACAAACAAACAAAAAAATACAGAAAATAGCAAGTGTTGAGGATGCACAGAAACTAGAACCTTCATACACTGCTAGTGGGAATTAAAATGGTGTAGCCACTGTGAGAAACAGTTGACAACTTCCCAAACAATTCCACATAGAGTTACCAAATGACCCAGCAATTGTACTCCTAGGTATAGGCCCAACTTGGGCTCTTTTAATCTATGGAAAATGAACTATGGGTACTTGGCAAGAACAAAGAGGGAGAGAGGCAGAAATGGAGCCATGAGGGCACAGTGATTGGTCTCTAGTACACAGGGCTCCTACTGCAAATGGTCTCTAAATGACTTCATCAGTTGCTCATAAAAAAAATTACCCTCTGCTCCAATCGTGGAGGAAGAAGTGTGGATTGGACCTGGTGAGCCACGGTAAGACTGACTGCTAAACTTTATGAATGATGAGGGGATTTGCATGTATAATCTTGACTGTACTAATTTTTTATTTTATCCACTATCTTTGAAAACTTAACTCTTAAGGACTGACTTTCCAGTACTTGTTTTTGACTCTAAGTAAATTTCCAATTCCTCAAAGTCCAAAGATAATGTACTGAGAAATCTCTCAAAGGAAAAATGCTAAGAATACAGGCAGAGTTATGCGGCAAATTTTGCAGAATTAACACAAATTGCCCCTGTAGGTATGAAGCACAAAACATTTTCATGGATAAAGAAAAAAGTGTTCTTCATTCTAGTAGAGGCTGCAGGATGAAGCCGATCCAGCTGCTTGCCCAGCCAGACCTTGGGCTCTTACCTAATTTGTGTTAGAGTCAACCTTGATGGAGTCTGTATCTCAGTCATCTTTTTTTTTGACATGGAATCTCGCTCTGTCTCCCAGGCTGGAATGCAGCGGTGTGATCTCAGCTCACTGCAACATCTGCTTCTTGGGTTCAAGCGATTCTCCTGCCTCAGCTTCCCAAGGAGCTAGGACTACATGTGCATGCCACCATGTCTGCCTAATTTTTGTATTTTTAGTAGAGATGTTTCATCATGTTGGCCAGGTTGTCCTCAAACTCCTGACATCAGGTGATCTCCCTGCCTTGGCCTCCCAAAGTGCTGGGATTACAGGCATAAGCCACCATGCCCGACCTCAATCATCTTTTTATTCTCCACACCTGGCAAGTTCTAGACACACTGTGGTTCGATACAAATTTGTTGAATAAACAGGAGACAGATAGAAAGTGGGAACTCTGGAAGTAGAGAAGATTCCAGAAATTGTGCATATTACCCAGAGACAGTGGCCCAATCCCTCAGTCCTGCCAGAATTTTCTCTATCTCAACTCAAACCTTATGTGTGGGCCCAGGCGCAGTGGCTCACACCTGTAATCCCAACACTTTAGGAGGCTGAGGTGGGCAGATCACTTGAGGTCAGGAGTTTGCGACCAGCCTGGTCAACATGGTGAAACCCCGTCTCTACTGAAAATACAAAAATTAGCCAGGCATGGTGTTGTGCACCTGTAGTGCCAGCTACTCGGGGGCCTGATCCACAAGCATTGCTTGAACCCAGGAGGTGGAGGTTGCAGTGAGTCAAGATTATGCCACTGTACTCTAGCCAGGGCAATAAAGCAAGACTGGCCTAAAGAAAAAAAAAAAACCCTTATGTATGAGCCTTGTTACAGAATTAATGTTTATATGGACAATATGTACATGGGTATATGTTAAGAGCATGAGTCATCCACAAGATTTTAGCAAAGTCCATTTGGAAAGCTCAATGCTTTGGGCTTCCACTTGCTTTGCTGCCTGTGTCCTCAGAAGGAGGCTTCATCCTTCCATGTAACCAGCAAATCCTTTATGCAGAGATGTACACAACACACTCCTCTCCTTGGCTATGACACCTTGAAAGGCTCTCCTTGGTGGCCCCTGGTGCTCATTTCAGAGTAGTTCAAATTAAGGTGATCAGCTTTCATGCCAATCACTCTACAAATCACTCCTATTATGACCAATTTTTCTAAAGGCTTTACTGAATTATTACTTAAAGAAATGTGCACATAGAAGAGGCCAACACAGTGCTTTTCTTACAAACTGAACATACTGGCCAGACGCAGTGGCTCATGCCTGTCATCCCAGCACTTTGGGAGGCTGAGGTGAGCAGACTGCTTGAGCCCAGGAGCTTGAGACCAGCATGGGCAACATAGTGAGACAACCCTCTCTACAAAAAATAAATGAATAATTAGGCAACAGTGGTGGCACATGCTTGTAGTCCCAGCTACTTGGGAGGGCTGAGCTGGAAAGATTGCTTGAGCCCAGGAGGCAGAGGTTGCAGTGAGCCATGACGGTGCCACTGTGCTCCAGCCTGGGTGACAGAGCAAGATCCTGCCTCGGAAAAAAAAAAAAAAAAAAAACTGAACATATCCATATTACCGACACCCAATTCAAGAAACAGAACATTACAGCCCCTTCCAGGATATTCCTGGGGTCTCTTCCATCTCTACAATCCCCTGACTACAAACAGCCTCCACCTATTTCACCTGACAGTGTACTTTATGAAAGCAGCAGTTCTCAGTTGGGGGCTATCTTGCCCCCTGGGGACATTAGGCAATATCTGGAGACACTGGGGGTTGTGTCTACTTGGGGAGAGTTGTGTTACTGCATCCAGTGAGTCCAGGGATCCAGGGATGCCGCTCAACATACTAAAATGCAAAGGAAACCCCCACACATACAGAAGAGAAATTGCTGAGCCAAAACGTCAGAAGTGTCACAGCCGAAACGCTGACATACACAGAATCACACAGTATCTGCTCTTTCGTGCTCACGATCTCTTTCATTCTGATCATTGCATAGGAAACAGAAATGTCATTTGGAGGCAGGTAGAGTCCAAAACAAAGAAAATCTAGAGTTTTTTTTTTTCGTCAGCCTGGTGCCTTTAGAGCTAGGGTTTAGTTTCCATTCTTTCTGTCTAATTTTCAAGTGATTTTTCTTCAAATGGCATCTGCTGGGCTCAAGACCTGGAGATCCCCACAAAGCTGAGATTCACATGGGAATTTTGTACACACCCACACAGGTATACACTGCCATTTACATGCAGACATCCACCCACAGATACACACATCCGGAGACCAAGACAGTAAGCAAACTCCACCATAAAAGCACAGTCTTCTGAACAGGAGAAATGCACTATTCACTCCAGGGAGGTACCTATTGGTTTAATTCAGCCTCTGATAGGCTGTTGCCAAGCCCAGCTCTGAAAGTCTTCCCCTCTAGGAAAGAGAGATGGATTTTTTCTTTACTCAAGAATATAGATCTAAAAAAAACAAACACTTCTGCATCTCAAAGCAGGCTCTACCTCCTGAGCTATACATACTGATCAGCATTTTATTGTCAATTTTCTTTTATTTGAACTGGAGAAAAATATAATCGAATTATGCTCTTACTGAAAGTTGGGAATCAGTCACACTAAATCCAATTATCTGGGTTCTCATGATTAAGGTGTTTAATTTGGGGGACAACAAAGCAAAAGCATTGGTCATGTTTTCATATAATCAGTACAGAATATATCTAAGGGGTTCAAGTATCACTGTAGCAACAAGCTCATTCTGCAGTAAAAGGGGGATTCTGCCACTAGGATTGAGTTAGGGTGGTTCATAGCTGCACTGTTTCATCAATGTCTCCTCAAGAGTCCATGGAATGTGGAATGGGAAAGACTGAAATAATCCAAGTCTTGGCTAAGCTTCTATAAAGTGGTGTCAGGAGCTGATAAAATAACCTGGTCTTTACAGACATCCCACACTGAGTTCTCTAAGCTACAGATTCTCAGATTTTTCTATTTTATAAACAAGTAAAAATATTTATTTTTAAATTTGAGAACCAACATAAGGTTGTTATTTTTTTTTTCTTTTTGGTAAGAAGGAACTTTTTTAAACTACCAGTTACACACACACACACACACACACACACACACACACACACACACACAGAAATTCCACCATGATTGGTCAGAATAGGTTAGGTTTTGCTGCAGTAACAAACAACTCCTAAATCTTGGTAACTTCAAACATCAGAAGTTGTTTTTCTCACTCATGCTACATCAGCAGGGAAGTGTGGGGTGCTCTGTTTTCCATCAAACTTGCCCTAAGACTAAGGCTAATGGGGGTTGCATTACCTCGAGTATCACCAAGCAGGAAACAGAGGGAGAAGAATGCTAGAGAGCCTTGTACTAAGAATTAAATGCTCAAGGCCAGAAGTCTCACATTGCACCTCTGCCCCCAGCCTGTTGGCCAGTACTAGCCACACCCCCTCCCCCACCACACTGCAATGCATGGAGACAGGAGAACTGGATACATTACAAATTTCTACCCCATGGCATTTCATAAAAGAGAAAAAATTACAAATAAAAAATGTTGTAATAGAATAGAATATACACATTTTTAGAATAAAGAACAATCTTCCAAAAAGGACAGCTGGTGGTCTTTCAACAATGGGCACATTTCTCTGACATTGTCTCTGTTTTTCCATTTTATCCTTGACTTATGAACATTTCATGCAGATGGTCCAAAGAACACCATTTGGGGACCACTGCTCTAATCAGGTGATGAAAACGGCCCCAAAAACAGAGCACAGTCTCTTTAGCAAAGACCCAGCAGGGCCAGGATGACCATCTTCTCACATCAATGTGCAGACATCCACCTGCAGCATCCTCACATCCCAACATCAAACAGTGGCTCTTTATAGCTTGATTCTAATGCCCTTTGATCTTCATCATCATTGGAAAGCTCTGTGGCCCCAAGATCTAACATCACCACTCTAGCTAAATCCTGCAACTGTTCACCTCTCCTGCCTACTCATCCCTCTAAACTTCTCTTCACAACCTCATGTCTCCTTCTTGCTTTACCTTCCTGCGCAGCCTGGACCTTACAGTCACCTTCTTGTAATGTGCTCCTAAACGCGTTCTTCCCTGCCTTCAACCACACCCACCTGGAAAATCTTGTGCACCAGCCTTGTGCACAGGAGGATGCTGGGATTCCTCCTGCAAGTTTAGCGCAATGCAGCCTATTTTACAAGGTCACAGAAGCTCAGAGAGGTAAACCTGCCCAGGTTCTCATAGCTTGTAACTGGCAAAACCTGCCCACATCTCTGTCTCTAGAGATATTTCCACTTGCTTCAACTCTGGAGCTGTCTTAGTTGTAAAGACGACAGATTCCACTCATCACTCACTTTTGTTTGCAGATATTGCCTAAGGTCCCTTGTGAATATTTAGGTCAGGGTTGTTTTTTTTTGAGTGTTTTATTTGTTTGTTTGCTTCTTGTTTTCTTAACAAAGCAATCTTGTGGAAAGAACCCAAAGTGGCTCCCCGTTTTAAGACTCTGTAAACAGGGAGACGAGAGTCTGGAGTCCTGGTCTGGTTTCCACACCTTCCTTAGATTTCCCTGTGTGTAAAATCCAACAACAATCTTTGACAAATTGCCTCCTCCAGGGGAGAGATGGAGGAAGTGTTAACTTTGCTTTTTTTTTTCTTGTTTCAGACAGAGCCTCACTCTGTTGCCCAGGCTGGAGTGCAGTGGTGCAATTTTGGCTCACTGCAACCTCTGCCTCCTGAGCTCAAATGATTCTTGTGCCTCAGCCTCCCGAGTAGCTGGGACTACAAGCAGATGCCACCACACCTGGCTAATTTTTGTATTTTTAATGGAGATGGGGTTTCACATATTGGCCAGGCTGGTATCGAACTCCTGGCCTCAAATGATCCACCCCCCCTCAGCCTCTCAAAGTGCTAGAACTACTATAGGCATGAGCCACCATGCCCAGCCACTTTGCTATTTTTTTAATAGACAGCTTCGAGGTACAGTATGATTTCACAGATTGGGAAACATCACAGGCAAAGAAGAACACTTTGCATTCAAATAGTAGAATGTTTTTATTTTCAAGGAGCTCTCACCTGCCATCTAATCTTGTCTTCCTAGCAGTCCTGGGAGAGAAGCAGATGTGGTTTCCAATCCCACTTTCCAAAAGAGAAGACTGAGGCAGAGGCTTTGCAGATACACAGAGGATATGTGAGGACAGGTGAAGGTCATGATCATTGTCAGCGCCCTCCCCCAACTTGAGATTCCCAGACCTAGTGGACTTCCAAACACAGGAAACAGAAGAACTGATCAATCAATTCTGCCATGGGTGCCAGGACCCAATTTTTCCCTGGCTAACTCGGTCACATCCTGTCTGGGATCTCCAACTACTACCCATCCCACAAGTCTCAGCTAAAACAGGAATTCAACGGGGAACATTTTTCTGAGGCTCCAGGATTGGGCCAGGCCCTCTCCATGGCTGTCTGACCTTCCCTTACTGCAGAACTTAGCACCTGTATGTCACTATTTGTTCAAACATGTGTCTTTCGTATTCTCTCCACGTTATCTGCAGCATCTGCCAAGAATAATAATGAATGGTAAAACCTAATCTCTATTCAGTGTCGATGATGCACTTTTAATGTGACATCTTATTTAATCCTCACTATATCTGCAAAAGTAGAAGCTATTAATAGCCAAGTTTCAGATAAGAAAGTCAAAGCACAGTTTCTATAACTTACCCAAGCAGCTAGCTAGGAGGCAGCTCAGTTTGAGCCCAGGGAATCATATTCCAGAGATCATGTTCTCAATTACTAGAGCAGGTACCTCTCCAGAATCTAGCAGGTGGTTAAGGAGTCTTTGTGGAATAAATGAACAGAAGGACAACAGATGGATGGATACATAGGTGGATGGGTGGATAATGGGTGGGCGGGCAGGTGGACGAATGAATGGATGGTTGAGTCAGTGAAGGGATGGCTGAGTGGGTGGAGAAATGGATGAGTGGGTGAGGGGTTGGAGGGATAAATGGATGGATGGGTGGGTGGATAGATGGTTAGTTGAGTGAACGGGTGGATAGATGCATGGGTGAGCGGATGGATAGATGGGTTGGTGGGTGGGTAGGTGGATGATAGCTGGGTGTATAAGAGAGTGGGTTGTATGGATAGATGGGTGGGTGGGTAGATAGATGGGTGGGTGGTTGGATGTATGCATGTCTGGATGGATGGATGGACGGATGGAAGGAAGGAAGGGTAGATGCATGGATGGGCAGATGAACAGATACACTTGGGCATTTATTCGGGTTCCTCCAAAGAATTGAGTGATTTCCCTAGGGTGTCTCGTCACCTGCAGGTAGTGGGCAAGGGGGCTTGCCTCTGTAATACTCATGATTATAGGTAGTGCTCAGCCTTAGTCACCACTCTCAGAACACTTTATTGACTAGGAAAGTCAAAACTGGCATTGATAACTAATGGAAATTGCAGCTATAACTAACAGAAGATGTTGAGCTGATGACAGCTGGGCAACCAATAATCAATAATTTGGCTCTGTCATATTACTGTCATGTTGGGCAGGTAGAACCAGGGGTTCCTTAATCTCTCCATCACATTAAGGATGCTTATCAAGACTTCCCCAACCATGGGGACAGGGATATTATCAAATACTTGCAGTTCACCCCAAAAGGCTAACCCTCTTCGTTCCACCTGCACATGACCTTCAGCTCAAAGACATTTCCAGTCCTCCAGGTCAGCCCTTCTTCCAGCCTTTGAATTAACCCTGATGACTGCCTGCCCATTAAGTGTCTTCAACTTTCATCACACAGCCTTTTCCAAGGCTTTCCTTCAATCCAGCCCTCACTAAACGCTGGAACTGTTGTTGACAAAATCCAGAACAAGCTGCGTGGGGGATGCAGTTCGGAAGCAGGCTGTAGTAATGGGGAAAAATTCTAAGCAATCTCGAACACAGAAAATAAACTGAACAGGTAAGAGAGAGGCAGTCAAGAGAACAAGTGTGAATTTTGCATAACTGAAGCTGAAGAAGAGCGGGGAGCATGGCAGACCACAAGATAAATATGATATAGACTCCTTTTTAAAAAAGTATAAACGTCCACCCTTTCCTACTGACAACTGTGCTTCAAATATTGCTAAGGTCTTTACTAAGGGTGAGTCAGAAAAACTGGGTATTTTATGCAATACAGTAAGAAGGCCCATAGGCAAGTATGTTCCTGACACCACCTTCTAGGATAACCCCTGGGATTCTGGTTACACCTGTCCTAAAGTTGTCTCTCACTCCTGCTGTTGGAGAACTACCATGAGAGAAGAACCACAGTGAAGTGGTTAAGAGTGTGCACCCAGCGACCGGCCAGATGGCTACAAACCATCCCTATCTAATACCGAGCAAGTTACATAATGTTCCCGAACCTCAACTTTCTCATCTGTAAAATGGGTATGTTGTCATTCATTAATCAAATTCTAGGTGAGCATATACTAAACACCAGAGACACAAATGAGAATCAGAACAGGCATGTCCCTGGCCCTTATGGTGACCACAGTCTTGAAGGGGAAGGATGACACGCACAGACATAGGAAGCCGTAGCTGAGCTAGTGTCTACCACAGAGAGGCACCTGGTGTCATGAAAGCAGATAACAGGGGGTTGCTGTGACTGAGTCAGTGTGGCCAGACGTCCCTGAGGATGTAGTGACTCCAGTGTCAGATGAGACCGTGACCAGGTGAAGAAGCAGGGAGAGGGAAAATTTTTCCAGGCAGAAAGAGCAGGATGTGCAAAGACCCTGTGGCAGGAAAAGAACAAAGGAAGTGCAAGAGCCTGAAAGAGGCCAGAGAGAGCAAGTGAAAATGGGGATAATCACAGCACCGACCTCATACAGGACTTGCAAGAAATCGAGACCCTGTCTGTAACAGATTCAGCAACGACTAAATAGAAACTATCTCCTAAAAGCACACCACGAGGCTCCTTCGTGGTATTTCCCACATGAGGCTGCCATGCACTCAGAGGCCAAGTTCAACCTGCCTGTAGACAACCTCCAAGCCAGCTGGACACACATAAAAACTCAGGCTCAGGATACCCAGGACAGAGTCCTGGATGCTTGGAGTCATGATAAGTATCCAGAATGACACAGAATTCCAGACAGGCGTGGTGGCTCATGCCTGTAATCCCAGCACTTTGGGAGGCCGAGGTGGATCACCTGAGTTCAAGACCAACCTGGCCAACATGGTGAAACTCCCTCTCTACTAAAAATACAAAAAAATTTAGCTGGGTGTGGTTGTGGGTGCCTGTAGTCCCAGCTACTCAGGAGGCTGAGGCAGGAGAATCGCTTGAACCCAGGAGGCAGAGACTGCAGTGAACTGAGATTGCACCATTGCACTCCAGCCTGGGCAACAAAAGTGAAACTCCGTCTCAAAAAAAAAAAAAAAAAAAGACACCGAATTTGCTAAAGGGGGAGAAAGGGCTTTCTTCCAAAGCTGGGCCTGGTTTCTACAGAGAGTCTTTCACATGAAAATTAAGCAGCTCTTTGCAAGCACCTCAGAGGAGAACCCCTCACCCTGATGAATCAGGCACACGGGCGGATCCAAGACAACTGGCTGCGTGCATGTGAACAAGCCTATGGTGGAAATGCAGTGCTTTATTGTTTGGGGTGGTTTAATCACCCAGGAGGGAGAAGCTTCTAAAGCAGCATTCAGAGGTGGCTGTTGCCTGGGTTTTCTGGAAGGGAGAGGCGGTGAGGATGAGGGCTTCCCTTTCATCTGCAGGCCCCTTGCAGAAGGAGCTGGGGAAAGCTTTGCAACCCTCTGCACACTGTTTGCCCTCTTGTCTGGCTGGGACGCCGAGCTCCAGATGGGGGCGGATGGGATAGCTCTTGCCACCGTATTTGGAGAGAGATGGCAGGGAAGTCAGCCCCCGTGGAGAAGACAGGAGCAGGCACGTGCTGGACAGTGCTGCCCAGGTCCCTGGGGCTGAAGTGTCCAACCCCACAGCATCTAGGTGCCACTAAAGCAGCCTGAGAGGACCTTCTCTGTCCATCTCCATCCTGGCACCTACAGACACTTGGAGAAAGTCCTTCACACGGGAACTCACAAATGCACACTGATAACCCCCAGACGGAACTCTCATACGTAGCAAGTGAAAAGACAGGATGCCAGTTTAACTTGAATTTCAGATAAACAACAAATCATTTTTTAGGGTAAGTAGGTCCCAAATATTGCATGGGATATATTGGCACTAAAAAAAAAAAAAAAAAAAAAAGGTTAATGAGAAATTCAGGTTTAATTGGACCTCCTGTATTTTACCTGGCAAGCCTAACCCTGCATAAAAGCAACCTCGAGCTTGAAACTCACAGAGAAGACACGGCCGTGCTCACACACGTGCACAAACCCATATGCCTTACAGAGTCAAGGGCTGTGATGAGGGTCCAGACCCTTGCACACTTATCTGTCCTCTGTCTGGGCTCAGAATAAACAGGGGGTCACCGGGAATCAACGTCTAAGCTGGGCTTGGAGGTGTCCTAATGAAGCAGGATGCTGACATGCACTTCCCCAGCTCAGCTAGGAATGTAGCCAGGCCTAGCTTCCAGTCTCGGGCCTAGAACACACAGCACAGCCCCAGACCTTGGCAAGAAGGTTTCATCTCAAGGGCCACTGGTGTAGGAACTATTAGAAGCCCCACTTCTTTCCTCTGTTTCTGCTGCCATTGCCCCAGTCTCTGACCCTGACACTCAATCACTTTATAAACACAGCAGGTACTAGGGGTGGCTAGAGGCTCAGCACTAAAGACAGTGACCCTGGTAAAGCCACAGTCTAGCAGTGATAGTCAACCACGTATCGCAACAACCCTGCCCCACACGTGCTGACTGCACACAAGGCCGGCGCTGTGAACGTTCTCTCAACAGTGATCTCACTGAACCCTCATGGCAGCTCTAGGATGCAGACAGTAGCATCACATTATCCCCATTTTAGTTTTGAGGAAACTGAGGCCTGAAGAAGGCAGATGCAGGCCTCAAGATTTGCAGTAACATTGCCAGGAATGTTTGAGAAAGCAAACTTCTCCAGAGTGAGGCAGTCTGCCAGAGCTCAGAAGCCAGAGTCCCTGTTAGCAGGGGCTGGTGCACTGTGGGTTGGGGGCAGACACGTGGGTAGGGGATGGAACCCCCAGGACACCAGGGTGCAAACTGGTGTGAGTAAAAGGAAGAGGGGCTGTCATGCCATCATCTGCAGAAGATGATGTCTACAGAGGACAGTACCATGTGAGCCCTTGGAGAGCTGGATGACCGGATGGAATTTTGCACAGGATGCAAATTGAGCACAGATCCCCCACTGATCTAGACAGCCCACCTCCAGGAACATCTCACGGAATTGCAGGCACAGAGCACCAAGTGATGTGTGTGAGGAAATTCATCAGAACACCGTCTGTGATTGGGAAAAGGCGGAAACCATCCAAAGACGTATCGGTGCAGGGCTGGTTAAACGAAGCAAGGTGCATCCACACGTCAGAATAACTGCTGGGAGAAGGTAGTACCTAGGTTCCAACGTGAGACAATGTCAAAGACATGCTGCCTGAAAAGCAGGCTTTCCAAAGAATAAATATAGCATTATTCCATTTTTACTTTTTTAAAAAGATTACAATAAACACTTATGTGCAAATACATGTGCTTGCATGCACAGAGGAAAATGGTGTGGACAGAAACAGAAAACCAAACACGGTGTGTTCTCACTCGTAAGTGGGAGTTGAACAATGAGAATACATGGACACACGGAGGGGAACATCACACACCGGGGCCCATCGGGGGTGGGGGACAAGGGGAGGGAGAGCGTTAGGACAAATACATAATGCATGCGGGGCTTAAAACCTAGATGACGGGTTGATAGATGCAGCAAACCACCATGGCACATGTATATCTATGTAACAAACCTGCACATTCTGCACATGTATCTCAGAACGTAGAATAAAAAATAAAAAGAAATCAAAGAAAAAGGTGTGGAGAGGTATACCCCAACCCTTCCCGGTGTTACCTCTGAGACGCAAGATCAAGAAAAGCAAATCAAGAGGTAGTTTTGCTTTTTGTTTTCTATATAATTTTTTTTTTTTGGAGACATAGTCTTGCTCTATTGCCCAGGCTGGAGTCCAGGGACACAATCTCGGCTCACTGCAACCTCCTCCTCACTGCAACCTCCTCCTCACTGCGACCTCCTCCTCACCACAACCTCCTCCTCGCCTCAACCTCCCCTTCACTGCAACCTCCTCCTCACTACAACCTGCTCCTCGCTGTGACCTGCTCCTCACTGCAACCTCCTCCTCACTGCAACCTCCTCCTCACTGCAACCTGCTGCTTCTGGGTTCAAGTGATTCTCTTGCCTCAGCCTCCCAAATAACTAGGATTACAGGCATGCACCACCAAGCCCGGCTACCTTTTGTATTTTTGTAGAGACAGGGTTTCACTATTTTGGCCACCTGGTCTCAAACTCCTGGCCCACGCGCCTTGGCCTCCAAAAGTGCTGGGATTACAGGTGTGAGCCACCATGCCTGGCCTGCATTGCTTGAATTCTCAGACCACATGGACCCTCTCATCTGGCCCAATTGCAAGAGTCCAAGGCAGGAAAGGTAGAAGGCAGGGGCTTACCCCTCCATCAGGACAACATAGAACAGAGTCAAAAAAGAAAAACATGAATGGATCAGTCAAGAGGGCCGTGCACATGCCCTCCCAGGCACCTACACCTTGCAACTTAAGCCGACAGCCTTTCAAGCCACAGAGTCTTCCTCCCCAGATACTAGCAAGGACACAAGCCCTGGCCAGGCCCTTCCAGGAAGATGTTCTGAGGGATAAGGTGGGGGGCACATTCAGGGGTGGCAGGAGGAAAGGGGGACACGAAGCCAAGGAAACCAGGGCACTCCATGCTTCCTGAAGGCAACTAGAACAGGGCGCCACACAGAGCCCCTGTGTACCTGTTTCTACAACTGTCTGAACACAAGGAAAAGGAAAACGAGGAAAATACACAAAGCCCAGCCTCACCAGGAGCAGGTTAAATAAAGGTGTGTGACTTTTCTTCATGTCCTTTGGAATTGGAAATCCAAGCTTCCTCTTCTGTGCCTTTAAGGTCCTGGCCGCTGCCCCACAGCTCCCTTCTCTTCCCTCCTCCTCCTGTCCTATTTTTTTTTTTTTTTTTGAGATGGAATCTTGCTCTGTTGCCCAGGCTGGAGTACAGTGGCACAATCTCAGCTCACTGCAACCTCCACCTTCCGGGTTCAAACAATTCTCGTGGCTCAGCTTCCCGAGTAGCTGGGATTATAGGTGTTACCATGTCCGGCTAATTATTGTATTTTTAGGAGAGACAGGTTTTCACCATGTTGGCCAGGCTGGTCTCAAACTCCTGGCCTCAGGTGATCCGCCAACCTCGGCCTTCCAAAGTGCTGGGATTACAGGTGTGAGCCACCATGCCCGACCCTCTTGTCCTAACTCTGCCATCTCTTTGCAGTCTCCCCCGAGCAGCTTTTCCTGGGCCCGCCTTGCCCCGCTCCAGAGCTGCACTCTCAAACCACCTCCCAATGCCCCCTGGCCCTGGCTCCTGCCCCGGGGCTCTGATCCTCAGCTGGTGAGGTCTAGAGGGTCAGAGGGAGTCAGATTCCTTAGAGAAGCTAAGGCGGGAGACCTGTGCTGGGCTGTGGGTAACCTGCCCCCTTCCAGCTGGGGCTGAATAGAAGGTGAAAGGCTGCCCCCAGAATACAGGGCCCTCAGAGGCCCTGGAGATCTGTGCTGGCAGTCAGGAGGACTGTCACCTCAGCGCAGTTGCCTGCAAGGAGGGCTGTGCAGGAAGCTGCATGTTGCTCAGAGAACAAAAAAAGGAAACGAAATGCACCATCTCGTTATTAGCATGAGCTTTTGAGGCAGACAGTTAAATATGCATGCCTAGACATTGTAAAACTTGGGAGAAATGTTAATTTCAATACCGCCACTTCTTGTGCTTGCAGAAACCATTCTTTTATCTCCATTCCTAGTAATTTGGGGGCTCCATCCGTCAGAGTGGCAGCGCCAAGACAGCTGGCCACACAGGGTTTTGTAAGCTGTGCAAGGTGAGATCCCAAGCCCTTGCCTGGAGACCCATCTTAGGAAAACGTTAGAACAGGGCAACAAGTTGCCATTTCCTCCCTCCTTTCTCTTCCCCATACAAAAATCAGAAAGCACCCTTGCCCAGTGCCCAGCCAGAGTGGGGAAGAAACCCCACACAAAATCCTGGGTTGTGCCCCTGATACCAAAGACCCGCAAAATTGGGCCTCACCTGCTGCAACCCCAGCCCAGACTTCTGTACATTTCAAGGGTGGCTGGACTCATGGCCGCCTGGGACGTCAGAGTGGTACAAAGTCCTCTTAACCTAAGACTGTCAGAGTACAAGGATCAGCATTTTTTTCCTTTATCTCGAGGGCTAGATGGTAAATAGTTCAGCTTTGCAGGCCATAGGTCTCTGTCCCAACTATTCAACTCTCCATTGTAGCAGGAAAGCAGCCACAGACAATATGCACTGAAATGGGTGTGACTGTGTTCCAATAAAACTTTATTTGTGTGAACAGGCAGGGGGCTGGTTCTGGCCTGTGGGCAATAGCCTGCCTCCTCAGCTACAGGGTGATCTCCAAGGACCCATCCATCTTGTAGACCAGCAGCTGGCACACAGGAGCTGCTCAGATACTTGAAGGAGGAATGGAGAAAGCAAACAGCCCCCAGTGTGCAGATGTGAGGGTCTCCCAGCGGCACCATCCTTTGCCATCTCATGCCGAGGGACAAAGCCAGAGCAGGGCTCTCCACCAAGGCTGGCTTCTCCTCCAAGGAAATGTGATAACAGGACAGAAAGCATTGTGGAAGGATAGGGGCTTTGGAGTCCCACAAACCACAGTTTGCAAGACCAGGAGCATCCTGCACTTCCTTGCACACATCGTGGGTGGGTGCTGGAGCACCTAGACTTAGAGTGAATCTTTTCCCCCTCCTCCCCCAACTGGCCTCCATTACACTTCCAGAAACAATGTAGTGTGCATACACAATGGAATACTATTCAGCCTTCAAAAAGAAGGAAATCCTGCCATTTGAGAAAACATGGATGAGCCTGGAGGATATTATGTTAAGTGAAATAAGCCAGGCACAAAACGACAAATACCACATGATCTCACTTATATGTGAAATCTAAAAAAGTTGAACTCGGCCAGGCATGGTGGCTCATGCCTGTAATCCCAGCACTTTGGGAGGCTGAGGCCGGCAGATTGCTTGAGCCCAGGAGTTCGAGACCAGCCTGCATAACATAGCAAGACCCCATCTCTACAAAAAAATACAAAAATTAGTGGAGCGTGGTGGTGTATGCCCGTACTCCCAGATACTCAGGAGGCCGAGGTGGGAGGATTGATTGAGCTTGGGAGGTCAAGGCTGCAGTGAGCCAAGATCACACCCCTGCACTACAGCCTGGGCAATAGAGTGAGATTGTCTCAAAAAAAAAAAAAAAAGAAAGAAAGAAAGAAAGAAAGAAAAAGAAAAGAAAAAAGTTGAATTCACAGAAGCAGAGTAGAATGATGGTTGCCAGGGTGGGGAAGTGGGCAGATGCCAAAGGACACAGAATGTCATTTTTAGAGAGGAAGAATAAGTTCAGGATATCTATGGGACAACATGGTACCTATAGTTAATAATAACATATCATACACTTGGAAATCACTAAGAGAGTAGATTTTTTAAGTGTTCTCACCATAAAAAAATAAGTCTGGGAGGTGATATGTTATTTAGCTTGATTTAGCCATTTTGTAATGTATACGTACTTCAATCACATCATGTTGTTCCCTCTTGTACATAATTTTTGTCGTTTCAATAAATTCAACAACTCCAAAAAACAAGACATTCTTTTTACAAAATAATTATTAAAAATAAAATTCAGAATTCTATTTTATTTATTTATTTATTTTTGGAAGAGTCACGCTCTGTCACCCAGGCTGGGTGAAGTGCAGTGGTGCGATCTCGGCTGACTGCAACCTCTGTCTCCCAGGTTCAAATGATTCTCCTGCCTCAGCCTCCCAAGCAGCTGGGATTACAGGTGTGTGCCATCACACCTGGCTAATTTCTGTATTTTTAGTAGAGACAGTTCCACCATGTTGACCATGCTGGTCTCGAATTCCTGACCTTAGGTGATCCGCCAGCCTCGACCAGCCAAAGTGCTGGGATTAGAGGTGTGAACCACTGCTCCTGGACAGAATGTAAAAGATTGTTTAATTCAACTAAAACATTAAAACATAGATTATTTCTATAAGTGGTAATTGTTCTAACATGTTTTGGTCAGAATAGTTTCCTTACTCATCCACAATTAAATGGTTAATTGACATTTGATTGGATTTTGATAAAGTTTTCAAATCATGATTGACTTTTCCAATGTACAATAAAATGTGTTTGAAAATATTTCATAAAAATTAATATTTAAAAATGGTCAGGCATAGTGGCTCATGCCCGTAATCCCAGCACTTTGGGAGGCCAAGGTAGGCCGATCATTTGAGGTCAGGAGTTTGAAAGCAGCCTGGCCAAACCTCATCTCCACTAAAAATAGAAAAGTTAGTCAGGCATGGTGGCGCACACCTGCATTCCCAGCTACTTGGGAGGCTGAGGCAGGAGAATTGTTTGAACCTGGGAGGTGGGCTCCCCAGGCTTAGAGCAAAACCCCCATCTTGTCTGTCTCCACTC
The DNA here is from genome assembly GCF_029289425.2 of Pan paniscus. Lineage (NCBI taxonomy): Eukaryota > Metazoa > Chordata > Mammalia > Primates > Hominidae > Pan > Pan paniscus. The sequence continues at coordinate 30,981,261 of NC_073256.2, read as the reverse complement.
TCATCTCAGGCAATCACAGTCATTTCCACAGCCTCAACCACTGTCTACGTGGGATGCCTCCCAAGCCCGGGTCTCCAGCCCAAACCTGCCTTCCTAGGCCCAGACCCATCTGTCCTGGCACACGTTGCCCCCTGGGTCCCAAGCAACCTCAGCCAATGAGTCCAACGTCAACTTCCTGTCCTTGCCTGACACTGCCAGCCCTGAGAACAGACTTGACCATTCACCTCCAGTACCTGATAGGTCCGTCAGTCGTTTGGAACATATCCCACGAACATTCCCCAAACCAGGCACCGGACTCCACACATCAACACCATCATGTGAGGCACCAGCATCCCTGGCAGGGACCCCTGTCCCAGCCTCCAACTCATCTCCTTCCTGTCCCTTGAGTTCTGTGTCACATTCCAGAGGCCACAGTAAGAAAAATGACAACCTTAATGAAATTAAAAGAATTGAGAAGACATTGCCGTATGGTCCAAAGTCTTTCCAACTGAGAAACACATATCAAGATCCAGCCTGCCAACCCTGTGGTTAAATGTTCCTGAAATAATTAAAGCCCAGGGCAACACAGCCCCCACTCCACAAGTACTCCCAGCATAGTAAGACTTGCTTCTCTGGAGGGGCTTGAAATGTCCAGTGTGTACCCTGCCCCTCTCTGTCGTAGCTAACAGGAATGTGCTCCGTGTCTTCTTCCTGCTCAAAGGACCATCCACCAACCTGCGCAGGCAGCACTTTTGGCCAGGGGGTGATGCGAGAACTTCCTACCATTTCCCACTTATGCACTGCATTCCTCAGGAGCCTGCCTCACAAATTACAAGAGCGCCACGGCAGACACACGACGTTCCAGTGGGTGGCCATGTCTTTATGTCAGCTTGAAAGATCATCACCAGGGAAATATCTATATCTCGGCAGAGAAAGCTTCAGCCTGTGTAGTCCAGCTGTGCTCAAATGGAAATCCAGAAACCCAGATGTTGGTCCAAACATCCTGTCTCGGACAGCCAGCTCTGCAGGTCCCCAGCGTGGGAGTGAACTGGGTGGGCCACCAACCCTGCCTGCCCACATCCCTGCCTCCTGGAATCCTGGACCCTGAGAACCAGGGGGATGCGGTGGGCAACAGGCAAGTCTTGTGCAGAAAGCCAAGATGCCAACCAAATCCACTCTGCAGTCTAGGTGGGTGATATTCTGGTCTGCACCACACCAGTGCATGAGGGGATGGAGGATGGAGTCTAGACAAGCCAAATGTAACAAGATATTGCCCAAGTATTTTGTGCTTTGTGTGTGTTACAATGCTATGCCCAGCCCAGCGTGGTGGCTCACACCTGTGATCTCAGCACCTTGGGAGGCCAAGGCAGGTGGATCACCTTAGGTCAGGAGTTTGAGACCAGCCTGGCCAACATGGTGAAACCCCATCTCTACTAAAAATACAAAAATTAGCCAGATGTGGTGGTGGGCACCTGTAATCCCACCTACTCAGGAGGCTGAGGCAGGAGAATCACTTGAGCCCAGGAGGTGGAGGTTGCAGTGAGCAGAGATCATACCACTGCACTCCAGCCTGGGCAACAGAGTAAGATTCCATCTTTAAAAAACATAAAAAATAAATAAATGCTATGCCCAGCATTTTTCATGTACTGTCTTATTATCTCAGTAAATCCCATATAACCTTCCTATGAAAGTGTATCTCATTTATCTCCATTTTAGAGATGACAAAACTGAGGCCCCTGGAATACTATTAATTTTCCAAGACCGCATTGCTCATAAAGAGTACAGCAGGGACCCAAGCTCGACACTCTCACCCTCAAACATTTCCACAAGTGTAGACCAATGGCTCTCAACTGGGGTGGTTTTGCTCACGTACCACTCCCTTGCTCCATGGCATTTGAAACCGTCTGGAGGCATCTGGGGTAGCCACAGCTGGGAGGGTAGAATGGCACCTAGAGGATGGAGACCACAGATGCTGCTAACCACCCTACAATACACAGGATGCCCCCCCCCACTACCACGAATGGTCTCACCCCAAGTGTTGTGACTGTGCCAAACCTGAGAAAGCCAGGCTTCTCCTCAGCAAGAAGGAAAATCCCTGCAACGTGGATGCACCTCTACAGGAGCCCCAGGTTGACAATAACCTTCCTTATCTGGTTTCAACCCTGGATGCTTTTACCTGGTCCGTCCATCAGGGATTCCAGGGACGCCAGTGAGTTATCACCCTTGAATGCTCAGTTCTGCCTGACAACCCAGAAATCCCTGCCGAGGTGCCTGGTCTTGGGGAAGGCTCAGCAAATGGTTGAGGTTGATAACCAAATACCTAGGAGAGACTTCTCTCCCTCCAGGAAGAGCTGTTGGTCAGACACACACTGGGATCATTCACAAGCGGTCAATAAAGGCTTGGGGAGGGCCAGGTTTTCTAGGCCTTCTCAATGGGATGAATGTTTGTGGATACACAAGAAGCCTGTGAAACTTCTGATATTGGCAGGAAATCAATGTCCCCCACCCTCCACCCCCCGCCTCCCCATCAAAAACACATGCCCTGCAGCAGGACTTGGCACTCAGGGGCTCCTGGGGTCCCGAATTACCTGCTAAAACATCCTCTAGCCACCACCGAATAAAGCAACCCCTTGCCACCCAACCACGAGATCACAGCCTGGGAGCCACTCCAAGGGACATCCAGTCACATTAAAACCTCAGCCATCCAGAGCACCAGGCCTGGTGATGAGAAAGAACATTTTATCCTTAAAAGCATCTGAATGCCCATGCTGCTTCTTGCAGAGAAATGTCCAAAATAATCTGCTATTAAAGAACGAGGATGGCTTTGACATTTTTACCAAGCTAATGGTCTACACAGACAAAATCTCATAAAACGGCACTCTGTTCTTCTTGATCCACTCAGACATGGCCTGTGAGTGAAGAAACGGGCTCTCCTCCTCAAAGAAATCACTGCTGATTCTCACACCAGCCTGACACTGCTTCATGGGTTCTTCAAAGAGAGTATTCCCATAGAAACTAAAACGGAAGATGAATGGGTCTGGCGGGCATTGTGGGCAGCAGTGGGCTTTGGGCCAAATTTTAAGTTTGAAAATCAGGATTTCCTCTTTTCGAGGGGCCGCCGGACTGAGCAGATACAGGCACCGTGAAAAGAGGGTGCCATATTCAGATTCAGGAAACAAGGATGGTTTCTTTTCAGTTCCTCCATCATCCTTCAGGTCATGCGATTCCCATTTCCCTCTGTGGACCAAACAATTCAGTGGGGTGTCTGCCTTTTAAATATTTCATTATCAAAATATCATCCTTTTAGCCTCCAGAAAGCATTTTAACATGGAGATTCTGGCTTAAGACTCTTGTGGGTCTGTCTGTCTCTCTCTCTTTTCCTTGAAACGGTCTCACTTTGTCACCCAGGCTGGAGTGCAGTGGCATGATCACAGCTCACTGCAGCCCGACCTTCCAGGCTCTAGCAATCCGCCCACCTCAGCCTCCAAAGTACTTGGGACTACAGGTACACACCACCATAACTGGCTTTATTTTTTATTTTTATTTTTGGTAGATATGAGCCTTCACCATGTTACCCAGCTGTTCTTAAACTCCTGGGCTCAAGAGATCCTCCTCCTTTCGGCCTCTCCAAGTGCTGGGATTATTGGCTTGAGCCACCATGCCCAGTCAAGAACCTTGTCTCTTGTGATGCACCCCAGAACAAAACATCACTGCAAAAACACACGAAGGCATGAGTTTTAGTCCTAAGTCCCATTTATCCACCATACACTATGTGCCAGGCACAACGCTAAGTGCTTCTATGGACGAGCTTCCCTTAATCTCAGCAGTAACAACCCCAGGCTATGGGGCCTGTTGACAGATCCATTTGCCACTGAAGACAGTAAGGCTCAGAGAGAGAAAGTGGCTTGTGCCATGTCAGCCAGCTAAGGAGGGGCAGAACCAGGATGCGAACCCCAGCCGCCTGGCTCCAGACTCGCATTCCCAAGGTCCCACTACACTTGGTCACTCCACTGCATTCTGGTATCCTGGTCTTTGGCAGAGTCCACGTAAAAGAAGGAGGTAGAGGGAGTGAGAGGGACTTCATGCAATAAAGTTTCCCGGCGTTACACTGTCACCGTAATTGTGTCCCCAACCAGGACCTCTCCCTTCTCATCCTTTCCGTCATGGGCCCTGGACAACCTTCCAAAGAACTGTCCTTCCCCGGGATGTCAGAGAAAATTCGCCTGAGCTCAGTGTCCAGGTGACCCAAGCTCTGAATGCGGTAACGTGCACGGGGAGATGAGGATGTCACCATGAGCAAGCCTCCCAGACAGCATCCAGGAACAACCCCAAGACTGGGCAGGAGGGCTCTGATGCCGGCCACGGCGAGGAGGGCGGCCCGTGCTGCCTAAATGGGTTCAGAATGAAGGCCGCCCTCTCGCCCATATGGCGCTCATTAACCACGAATCCAATTATTAAGACAAGCTCAGCTGAGCAAATGGTCAAACATAAAAACATGTGGAAGGAACAAAGAGGTCAACCCCATTATCCATCAAAAACCATCAAGGTGGCGGCCCTCACTGAGGGGTACAGCTCTCCAGTGGGCCCTCATCTGCCCTCCAAACCCATGTGCCTCCTCAGTGGAAGGCCAGCAAAGCCACACAGGAAGAGTTGGCGTAGGAAAGCAGAAAGTGAACCCCAGGAGGCCAGGTAGGCCACGGAGCCCCATCCCACACACACACAGGCCCGTTGACTCAGGGGCTCACGTGTGCAGGACACCGGGAGCTCACAGGGACAGCGCCCCGGGGGATGGAAGGAACTTTGCCCCTCTGTCCCTCTCTGTAGGGATGGAAAGAGGAGAGCGATTTCTGGGATGGAAGCCATCTGCCTCCTCTCAGCTCTCGCTGCCCAACCAGAAAGGGAAGAAAAAGGAAGATGCGGGACAGGTGAGGAGCTGGGTGAGCGCCGCCAGCCCCCAGCCCAGCAGAGCAGGGCTTGGCCAAGCATGGCGCCAGGGACTTCCCCCCTACCCCCACCACAGGCCCCTCTCCAGGTGAGAGGCACCAACATAGTCCCAGACAGATGCCCCAGACAGGATGCCCAGCGCAACCCCTGCCCCTTCCCCTGCTAGGGGGCCCCAGGACGCGGGGTTCCCCTTCCCCTTTTGGCCAGCCGCAGAGTCCAGCGGGTCTCCCGGCCAAGGATGTCGTGGGAGAATCAGGAAGTCGAAGCCACACAGCCGAGAAGGGGCAGCTGGCGTCTCGGAGGCCATCACGAGCTGTCACTCCGCGCCCGCCGGAGTTGCCGCTCAATTACCAACTTCAACCGGGGGCCGGCCACGGAGCCTCCCGCCGCCCCTACCCCGCGCCCCTGGCACCTCCGGACGTCCGCGCCCGCGTCACTTACTCTGCCGTCGCCACCTGTCTGGGTCCCGGTCTCCTCCCTGCCCGGCCGCGACGCGTCCTCCCCGTCCTCGCAGTCCTCGGGCTGTGCGCTTCCCCCTCCAGCAACAGCCGCAGCCTCTTCTCTTCGGGAGGGACGTCGTCCTCCTCCCTCCTGGGCCGGCCATCCCTGCCTCGGGGCTTGCCAGTGGCTTCAGATCTGCCGGAAGGGCTGGCCATGGCTCCGGGGGCTCTGCCTGCACCTGGGGAAGAGGAAGGACCCGGCGCGAGTGGCCTGTCGGCGGAGGTGGGGCGTCTGAGCGCGGGCTCGGTGGGTCCGCGCCGCACGGAGCTGGGCATCTGGGCCGGCGCGGGCTCGTCCGCGGGCCGCTCGTGGCTCTCTGGCGCCCTCTGCTGGCGGCTCGCGCGCACCGCGGACACGCCGGGCTCGGGCCTGCGCTGCGCTCACCTGCCCAGGCCCAAGCAGTTGCTGTCCCATGCCTGTGGCCATGTCCGCTCTGGCCAGACCCTGAACCTCCTCACCGCCCCAACCAGGTTGCACCCCGATGGTCTCCCTGCCCAAGGAGGAGAGAAGAGAATGGACACCCCGAGAGGGTGGACATCGGCCACAGCCACCTTGTCTTTGCTCTTACCCTGTGTCTTCCATGATTTGGAGGTGGTGGGAAAACTGAGGCTGCTCAAAACTCGTGGAGAATTCTGCCTGCAGGATGACATGAATGCACCTTCGCATTGCCTACCAACAGATCTTTCTTGAGCATCACTGTGGACCAGGCGTAGTGATGGGGGAGGGGATATTGTGGTGAACATGACAAACATTCCCTTCACCCAGTGGGGCTCAGCGCTGGGTGAGAAGGCATTGAGAATGGACATTGTCAATTGGGCCAAAGGAGGCCAAGGAGAAGTGCTGGGGGCATGGGAACTGAAAAAGACAGGAGGCTCAGCAGGTCTTGGAGCTGGGAGAGGGACAGTAGCAGCGGCTGTTCCAAAGGAAGCAACAGCTAAGAGAGGTCTCAGAGAGTTGTTCTCAGCCCAGTGGAGGATGTTCATGCAGAGGGAACAGCGTGTGCAAAAGCCCAGAGGCTGGGAAAGAAGCAGAAAGAGGACTGTGGGGCTGGAGCGTGGTGGGCAAAAGGAGAAAGGTGTGGTGGGCAGACAGATTGCCTGGGACCCAGCCGTGCAGAGGAGATAGGGGATCCTTGCTGGCCCCCAGCCGGGGCTGAGGCACAGAGACAATGCAGATGGGCAAAGGGAGGAGACGTGGAGAAATATTTTGGAGTCATGTCCTGATGAATGAGCCCAGGATGCACCCTTAGTGTCAGTGTGGAGCTCCTTCCTTGGCTGTGTTAAGAACTGAACTCGGGGGTATTTTCTGGACATTGAGGTGCTACACCCAGAGTCCAGGAAAGGCTAAGTGAGCACCAGCAGCTCCTGGCCCACCTCAAAAGAAGGAGAGACAGGGGAGACTAAGGAGGCTGGGGTGGGAGGGGAAGCCAGGAAGGCAGGAGAGGCCACAGAAGCAGAGGAGGCCAGGGAGGCAGTGGAGGCAGGAGAGGCTGGGGTGGCTGTGTCCTTTCCATGATTCTGCCCAGGATCCTAGGCCCCTGTACTCCCTGAGCTTCCCCACCCCAAGTGCTGGAACCATGCTGCACAATGGTCTTCCCACTAAGCTCCTGATGGCAGCCCCTACCCTGCTGTGCTCCCTATTTCAACCCTAACAGCTCTCACAGTGGGCAGCACATAGTAGGTGCTCAGGAAACACTGGTGGGAGAGCACATGGGTCTGCTCAGCACCTTCTTCTCTCCTCCAGCTCTCCCCTGTCATGAAATAATTCTGATAACGACACATGGGCTTTGAGACCCTCTTCTATTACTTTCCATATGCTGATCTATCTATACCTCACAGCAGCCCTGGGGGTTGGTGCAATGAGGATGCCCATTTTATGGAGGAGGAAACTGAGGTATAAAGAGGGTAAGTGACATAGGCACACTACAGGGGCTGGGGCCAAGTGATCAGAGCACTCAATCCCCAAAGGCAAGGTGGATGCAGTTACCATAAAAGACAGCAGAGTCAAAGCTGCAACCAGAATAGCCTGACTCGCAGAGACCTATGGTGCCAGCTGATCGTGGCTTTCCTAGAAGTGAAATAGATAAGAAGCCTGCACATTTTTACTGGATCTGTGTTTGCAGAAGAGTTCTAGGTCAGGTGAGCAGAAGTCTAATCTGAATCATAAAAACAGAGTCACAGTCCCGCGTCAATTCCCAGACATAAGCCAGTTCACAGACCCGGAGTCCCTTGTCTGAATGGGAAGCCAGGTCCCCTCCAGAAAGGACTCTGCTCCACTGTCAAAAATTTATACTATCAATCTTTCTCCCAGCCTGCCCCCAAGGGAATACACAGCCTTTTACCAGGATGACTGAACAGGAGAAAAGGAAATAATGAGACCTGTGCAGGATCACTGGACACAGGCTCTGAACTGGCACTTGGCTGAGACTAGGGTCTACCAGTCAGAATAGGCATTTTGGAGGTCAGGTGATTTTTGGTGCAAGTTCATGTCATGGTACATCCATTGGGTCCCCAAATCCATCCTCTGGTTATATACAAAGCGGCAATGCTGAGATTCAAATTCAGGGCATCCAGCATAGAGGCTGGGCTCTTACTCATGAAACATTCTGACACTAGTAACCAATTTAACAATGCAAACACCTCCTGGGGCTAGCCAGAGTCCTCCAAACAGTCATGTAAATTGGTTCTGTCAAAGATTTCCTCCCACCCCCTGCTGAGAGCCAGTTGCAAGGAGAGACTAGGGAAGGGCATTGGGTTACTTTGTTGCTAAAAACTCTTCTGGATAAAGACATTTGGGAAAAGAAGCAAATAGAGTGCAGCAGAAGAGGTAAGAAAGTAAGTTTATGTTTGACCAGGCATGGTGGCTCACGCCTGTAATCCCAGCACTTGGGAAGGCCGAGGCGGGCAGATCACGAGGTCAAGAGATCGGACTATCCTGGCCAACATGGTGAAGCCCCGTCTCTACTAAAAATTCAAAAATAGATGGGCATGATGGCGCACGCCTGTAGTCCCAGTTACTCGGGAGCCTGAGGCAGGAGAATCACTTGAACGCAGGAGGCAGAGGTTGCAGTGGGCCGAGATCATGCCACTGCATTCCAACCTGGTGACAGAATAAGACTCCATGTCATAATACAAAACAAAAGAAACAAAAAAAGTAAGCTTATTTTTAAGCCTTAACAAGTGTAGTGGTTTAGGGGTTCTGCAAAAATGGCCCCAATCAGGCTACAAGATGTTGTGGCAGCAATAGTTACACCCAGTCACTCCTGGCCCGCAGAGCCACTTTTCAAAACACCCTTGCAAGGTTGTGCAGAGCGGCTGGCTCCACTGGCAGCCAGCAGAGCCATAACTCACACTGTCACCACTGCCCTCAAACCCCTTCGGTAAGCACTTTGTTTTTTTGAGACGCAGTCTTGCTCTGTCATCCAGGCTGGAGTGCAGTGGCACAATCTCAGATCACTGCAAGCCCCACCTCCTGGGTTCGTGCCATTCTCCTGCCTCAGCCTCCCAAGTAGCTGGGACTACAGGCGCCCGCCACCATGCCAGGCTAATTTTTTGTATTTTTCGTAGAGACGGGGTTTCACCGTGTTAGCCAGGATGGTCTCGATCTCCTGATTTTGTGATCTGCCTGCGTCGGCCTCCCAAAGTGCTGGGATTACAGGCGTGAGCCACTGCGCCCGGCCTGGTAAGCACTTTTAATCAATGCAACAGGAATAAACGGTTGCTGCAGAGCGGCAATGTGCAGGGAGGAACATGCTTCCACTCAGGCTCAGAAAGCAAAACCTCCTGGCTGTTTGCATCTATGCAAGAGCTCGCAGGAAAAGCCCTCTGTGTGGCTGCCAGCCTCACATACTCCCCCAAAGGGGTGAGTTTCTCTTTCCGTGTTAATCTATGCTCTGACGTGCCATCTGTCAACCACCACACCATTCTCAGTTGCCATTTCTAAGCATCTTTCCCCTGTGAATGGTCACCGGACCTGCCCTGCAAGCCCCCAGGTGACATTGAACTTAAATGAGAGAGAAAAGAGGTTTCGGGGTGGATTTCAGTTCAGCATCTTGGAGTCTCTGTGTGGACATGAAATCTGTCTCCCCAGCTGTGGGCTGCATCTTTGTTTGTCATCTGGTTTGGTTCTTGGGGACTTGGAAACTCGTGGGCACCTTTGCAATTTGTCAAGAAGCTGCACGGCCCTTCCAACAAAAGCAAGGATTACGAACAGAAGCCCAAGGCTTCAGATCAAGGTGCAACTTAAAGCAGCCTCAGTGCAAAAGCGAACAGGAGTCAGACGGATGCCTAAGGCAGAGTCTAGTTCCCAGGGCAGCTATAAGGCAAAGAGAAAGAGAGAGAGATACAGAGACAGAGAGACAGACACAGAGAGACAGAGAGAAATGGGAGGAGACATGAGGCACCCAGGCCTCTGCATCAAAATCCCTACAAGAGAGGCCTCCTAAAAATGCAGGAGGCTGAGGTGGGTGCACACAGAAGTTCAAGACTAGCCTGGGCAACATAGCAAGACCGTGTGTTTAAAAAAATACAACAATTAGCCGGGTGTGGTGGTGTATGTCTGTGGTCCCAGTTACCCAGGAGGCTGAGGTGGGAGGATGGCTTGAGCCCAGGAGGTAGAGCTGCAGCGAGCTGAGATAGCACCACTGCACTCCAGCCTGGGCAACAGAGTGAGACTTCATGTCAAACAAATTTAAAAATTTTTGAAAAAAGTATCACCCTGGCTACTTGAATGGGTAATAAGAAGGTAAGAGCAGAAGCAAGGAGACCAGCAGGGACATTCTGCAGGTGGGAGTCCACAGAGGCTCAGACCAGGCTCACGCTGAAGACTGGCTGAATTCTGTATATATTTTGATGATGAAGCAACTCACCGACTCTTGAAGAGTGGGCTCTAGGAGACTGTATTTTTAACAGGCTCTCAGAGGATTTTAATGCAGGCTGAAGTTGAAGAACTGGTTTAGGTGAAGGTTCTATTTCATCCTTGGGGAAGTACCTACTGACTTTTCTCTAAGCCACCTCAAAAGAGGTGCTAGACAAGATGTGCTCCAATGTCTGAACATGTGTGCACAGCTCTAGAGCCAACCTCAGGATACTGAGTCAAAGGTTAGGAGTACAACAGTGAACAACCACTGTCCTCTTTTCAATGAGCTTTGCATTTAATGAGAGAAATAAAAAGCAAAAAAAAAAAAAAAAACAAAAACATTTTCAACTCAGAATGGTAAGAGTTACGGTGACAGTATGCCTGGGGCAATTGGGGCAAATAGAAGGGGCACCCGATTGGCCAGGTGTAGTTGTTCATGCTTGTAATCCCAGCACTTCGGGAGGCCAAGGTGGGTGGATCACTTGAGGCCAGGAGTTCGAAAACAGCCTGGCCAACATGGTGAAATCCTGTCTTTACTAAAAATACAAAAAAATTAGCCAGATGTGGTCGCGGGTACCTGTAATTCCAGATAGTCAGACGGCTGAGGTGGGAGAATTGCTTCAACCCGGGAGGCGGAGACTGCAGTGAGCCAAGATCGCTCTGCTGCACTCCAGCCTGCATGGTCAGAGAGAGACTCCGTCAAAAAATAAATAAATAAATAAAAGCCCGGAGGTGGGTGGGCATGCAAACTCTATCAGGTGGTGAGAAATCCTTCTCCACCACAGGACTCCTCAGTTGAAGACTAGAAAATGGTAGGAACTAACCAGGTCGATAGGAGAGGTGTGGAAGATCATTCCCAGCAGAGGGAAGAGCATGTGCAAAAATCGAGACGTGAGAGGGTGAGGAGCTGAGAGATGTTCATATAATTATAAAAAGTGACCAATACAGAGGTAAGTTGGAGCCAAATCTTAAAGGCTCTTTGTCGTGTTTATCCTGTAGACAAAGGGAGACAGTAGATGTTTTTAGGCAGGGGAGTAATGATCCACTTTGTGCTATCAAAAGAGCAGTCTGGCTGGAAGAGAGTGGGACGTGAGTAGACCAGGTAGGAGGCTGCAATACACCAAGTGAGACAAGATGGTTGGCTGGACAAAGGCTGTGGCAGTGAGGATGGAGAGGAGACAGTAGACTAACTTGACTGAGAAAGAGGGAGGAATGAAGGAGGAGGTCCAGGTGTTTTGGAAGCTGGGTGGATGGTGGTGTGAATCTGATGTGGTGAGCCCAGGCAGAAGAGGAAATCAGGAGAGGCAAGGTAAGATGAGGTCAATGCAAGAAAGACAGCCAAGTGGAGATAACAACTGGGCCGTTGGATTCATCAGCCTGGAGTTATACAGAGAGCTCTGGAATGGAAATAAAGAGGAAAGGACTTTGGGAATAGGTGAATCCTCCCAGAATAATGTGTAGAGAAAGGAGAATAGAACACAGGGGACAGAAAAAGGGAAGAGATTTGTTATTAAAACCAACCATCCATCAGACATCTTCCAATAAAACACTTGTTAGAGGTTTCCTCAGTGTGAGTTATTCAGGACCAGAGCTAAAGATCATATTCCCAATAAAATCACTGGTGGGAAGGTCTTCATGAAAACATTTAATGCTGCTCTTAAAACAGCAACAACAACAAAAAGGCTTTAGCTACTGCACAGATCCTGGAGCAATTTTTCGTCAAGAGTCTATCAAACACGAATCTGATCTGACTCAAGGAGGTGTCATATCAAGTGTAAAAATCCAATTCCAATGTCCATAAGAGCCTTTCTGCCAGGTACAAGACCCTAATCCAGTTGAAGTGATTTTCTATTGATTAACAGTCTGGGAATACACAGGTTGTTGGTTTCTGAGATTTCCCTCCCTGTGCCTTCATGCCAGCTGTGAAAGAGTCAAAAGGCTCCTAACTGTCAAAATAAAAATGGCACTTGGTCACGGAGGAAACAGATTATAGGTCAATCACATTGATGACTTTTTAACTATGAGAAGCCATTAATGTTACTGAATAAGCAAATCTGTTTGCATAACCAGATTTTTATAGGCTACTGGGAATAAAGGTTTTCCTAAGTGGGTGATTTGTACAACGATAGCCTTTGGGTCTCTGATGGAACAGCTCTGATGAGGAAATGTTCCTTTAATTATGTGGAAGGCCAATTGCCACATTATAGCCACATTGTTTTGCAGATTGCATATAATTTCACCATTTCCATAGCTTCAGCACTATAATTCTGGAGAAAATTCAGGCACCAAGGAGACACTTGAGGTACACTATGCTGGAGACAAAGATGTTTTAACGAATTCAATTTAAGCTTCAACATTAAAGTTATTTTGCTGAATAAAACATAATGGAATAATGAACTTGTGTATGTCAACTCTATATTGCAGGTAATAATAGCTAGAGAAAGCATGTCCCATCTCCTCTTTTTAATGCTCATTCGAGTAATACATAATGCTATAGAGAGAACCTTTCTCTAATATGAGCTTCATCTCAGGCTAAGCGTGTTTTGGGCAACTGTGCTTCATGAAAAAAAAAGATAAAGGATCTAATTTTGGAGCCATTCACAAAAGTGCTACCACTTGATTTTTTTTTATACTCTGAGATTTCTTATTCCCAGTGCCTACCAGGAATGGACTTTCTGGAGAAGCTCAGATTAATCACTCCTTATGAGAGGTGAGAGCATGCTGGCAGCCCTCACAGCCCTCGCTCACTCTCGGTGCCTCCTCTGCCTGGGCTCCCAATTTGGCGGCACTTGAGGAGCCCTTCAGCCCGCGGCTGCACGGTGGGAGCACCTGTCTTGGCTGGCCAAGGTTGGAGCTCACTCCCTCAGCTTGCAGGGAGGTGTGGAGGGAGAGGCGTGAGCCAGAAATGGGGCTATGCATGCTGCTTGCCTGCCGGCTGAAGTTCCAGCTAGGCATGGGCTTGGTGGCCCTGCACTAGGAGCTGCTGGCCGGCTTTGCCTCCAGCCCTTCTGGGGAGTCCCCAGGTCCACACCTCGGGTTAGGCCCAGTGACAGCTGCCGCCGCCATAGCTCCAACTGCAGCCCACAGGTGTAATTTTTATATTTTTAAGTTGGATACATGGAGCTACTTGGCTTTTGCTTTCATCACATCGTTGAGGAAAGAGGTGGTTGCTTATGGTACCCCTGTTTTTACTGCATCCTGTAATGGATGAGAACCTTCCTGTTGCAGAGAGCAAAACACTGAACTAAATTGTGCTGTAACACTGCCCTGTGATGGGGGATTGCGAGTGATCCTGCAAACGGTTGCAAATTTGCACAGTGACAGAGACAATCGTTTGGGCAGCTGTTCACTATAGGAAAAGGCAATTGACCAAAAGCCACTTACTGAGCTATCTCAATACTTTCATTTTATTTTAACTTTTGGCAACAGGGTGCAATTAAAGCAGAGAAAGAAAACAAAGTGATAAGTGTAAGATAATGTACACACATGTGTAAAAGAAAATGACAAGACAGGATGACTATTTGTCTCTTGGTTAGCTCCTTGGGCTCTATGTCTCCTTCCTCAGAGAACCTCGTTTTCCTTTGTCCAGATTTCTTAGGGTGGATAATCCAGGCGCCTACTCCCCCACGATGGAGGCCAAAGACGTCCCTGGAGCCGCCACCCACTGCATCCTTTCCTGCACTGCCCACATGGACACAACTTAGCCGATTAGACTTCCTCTCAGAACTTTAGTCTTGAGCAAAGAGATTAAAGGGTGAAGTGACTGAAGGTATGCCCTTCCAAAGTGGTACGTGAGCTAATGGCTAAAAGTTTGCCAAGCCCATCCAAGAACTTTTCTTCGTAATTTTTATTTACTTTTTTGTGACAGAGTCTTGCTCTGCTGCCCAGGCTGGAGTGCAGTGACGTGATCTCGGTTCACTGCAACCTCTGTCTCTCGGCTTTAAAGGAGTCTTCTGCCTCAGCCTCCCCAGTAGCTGGGATTACAGGCATACGCCACCATGCCTTGCAATTTTTTTTTTTTTTTTTGTATTTTTAGTAAAGACAGGGTTTCACCATGTTGGCCAGGCTGGTCTCGAACTCCTGACCTTGTGATTCGCCTGCCTAAGCCTCCCAAAGGGCTGGGATTACAGGCGTGAGCCACGCGCCCAGCTTCAAAAAGTTTTAAGCAGAGCTCAGAGGTCTTAACCACAAGCACATCGGAGGAGCATTTTTGAAATATTTTCCAGCTTCCTCAGTAGGAATGGAAGCCAAACTCCGAATTGATGACTCCTTTGAGGAAGTCGAGAGCTGTAAAGAAAGCCAGGAACAGGGGCAAGGGAGAGATGCGTCCCGAATGATCCTGTGCCAATTCTTTCTGGAATCCATGATGTGATCTCAGCTGCTCTTTCTATACATGACACAGTGATTGTGGCACCCACTGGCCTAGCTGTGGTCTACAAGGAACCCCCAAAGGGAAGGGCACAGTGAGCAGGGGCATCGACCAGAGTGACAAGGATTAGACAGGGCAGGTTGGATGCAGGGAGAGGACTGGCCATATGCCATGTGTCTGGACGTAGACTGACTGGTTCAAATTGGACTTCGCCTTTTTTGACTTCGTGATCTGGTACAAGCTACATGAAAATCCGTTGCACCTTTTCTAGTCTGTAAAATCATCCTGAAATGTGCACTAATAACGTAGAGACTACGCAGATGAAATGAAACAAGCTGCATAGAGACAGAGCTCAGAGCCTGGCCTTTAGGAAGCCTTCAGTAAGGGTTCATGATGCCATGGTGTCTGTCGTCATCCTCTTTATCCTCATCATCACCTTCATAATCTCTTTGTTGTTCTTAGGGAACAGCTTAGAGGGACTGATTCCCTGCTATCATGGGTGAGATGTCTATGAAAAGGACAACCAGTGGGGGAGGAAAGCAAAATTTTGAATAAGATTTCTGAGACCCCCAGCACAACGAAGAACAGAAACTCCACAGTCTGCTGAGCAGATAGTTGCATATTGGTCTCCTCCCATCTACCCACCGCACTCTCCTGTTTGTCCTGAGGATGAGGAAACAAACAAGGCTCCCGACCGCCCCTCAGCACTCACTTGAAGGGGTGGCCTCCCCCTCCACACCTGTGGGTATTTCTAGTCGGGTGGGATGAGAGACTGAGAAAAGAAATAAGACACAGAGACAAAGTATAGAGAAACAACAGTGAGCACAGTGGACCGGCACTCAGCATACCAAGGATCTGCAACGGCACCAGGCTCTGAGTTCCCTCAGTTTTTATTGATTAATATTTTTATTATTTTAGCAAAAAGGAATGTAGTAGGAGGGCAGGGTGATAATAAGGAGAAGGTCAGCAACGAGCATGTGAGCAATAGAATCTATGTCATAATGAAGTTCACGGGAAGGTACTATGACTGGACGTGTACTTAAGCCAGATTTCTGTTTCTCTCCACCCAAACATCTCAGTGGAGTAAGAATAAAAAGGCAGCATTGCTGTAAACACGTCTCGCCTCTCACCATAGGGCGGTTTTTCTCCCATCTCAGAACTGAACAAATGTACAATCGAGTTTTATATCGATACATTCAGTTCCCAGCGGCAGGCAGGAGACAGAGGCCTTCCTCTCTCTCAATTGCAAGAGGCTTTCCTATTTGACTAATCCCCCTCAGCACAGACCGTTTACGGGGGTCGGGCTTGGGGACGGTCAGGTCTTTCTCATCCCATGAGGCCACTTATCAGACTATCACATGGGGAGAAACCCTGGACAATAAGCCTCTTTCAAGGGCAGAGGTCCCTGCGACTTTCCACAGTGTATCTTGCCCCTGGTTTATTGAGACAAGAGAATGGCGATGACTTTTACCAAGTATACGGCTTGGAAACATCTTGTTAACAAGGCATGTCCTGCACAGCCCTAGATCCCTTAAACATTGATTTCATACAACACATGCTTTTGTGAATGAAAGGAGCCGGGCACATTCCTCAACCCTGGGCTCAAAACAAACAAGCCCAGTACAAACACATCCCATCCTCCCATCCCACCACATATCGCCATATATCTCTCAAACTTCCTGAGCCCAGTACAAACACCACCAGGAAAGTCTCCGATAAGGGGACAGCTGTTCAAAGTTTTACTGTAAGAGCGGGAACCAAAAGAATTCCTTTGTTCCCCTGTAATTTTCAGGCTATAAAAAGCAAACACTCGCATTGTTCAGGGCCCTCTTGTATGCTGTGGAATGGAGGGACCAGGTTCGAACTTGTAGTAAAGATCCTTGCCGCTTGACTTTGACTCTGGACTCTGGTGGTCTTCTTTGGGGAACTAACGGTCTGGGCATAACAGTGAGCTTCAGGTTGGGTCAAAGTGGTTGGTTCAAAGTGACTGGGGAAAAGCTATGGATTAACAACATCTCAGCAAAGCAATTATTGAAAGTACAGGTCTTTTTCAAAATGGAGTCTCTTATGTCTTTCCTTTCTACATACACACAGTAAGTGTCTGATCTCACTTTCTTTTGCCTACATTCACTGAACTGCCCTTTCCCTCTGCTGGGCCATGACCACAGAGAACATGTCCACTGTCCTCCCTGCGTGGTGCACCATGGAGGCTCAGACTCCATCCTCAAGGCTGGCAGGAAGACAGGGTGAGACATCAGACCGCTGATAAAGGTGACGGGAGTGCAGTCCACAGGACCGCAACCTCACACTGCAGGGCGGGAGGCACAGACCTACTATTTACTGTTCTGTGGCCTGGGGGGCTCAAGGCACAGAGCTCCTCATTAGCCAAAGTCGCCCAAGTTCCCCAACCTCTAAGGATTTCCTCATAATATTGCAAGAAGAAGAAGAGACAAGTGAGTGTCTATAGAAGCTTTGGGGCTCTTCCTCTAATCAGGAGAAAGCTGGTGGGTATTCTTCGCTTCTTTCTTTTTTTTTTAAACATCCAACTGCTGCAATTTCCGTCTTGTATTATGAGAAAATATACCACGTATAAATATTAAAAATTATAAATACATATTAGTTCATAGAGAACGGCCAGTATAAACATTTACAATTTCCACTCTTTTTCAGTTTACAGTTTAACGACATGAAGTATGTTCACATTGTTTAGCAACCATCACCGCCATCGTCTCCGGAACAGTTTTATCTTTCAAAATGGAAATTCCACCCATTCACCAAGCTCTCCATTCCTTTCCCTCGCCCACACCTGGGGGCCACCTTTCTAGTTTGCAACTCTATGAGTTTAACTACTTTAGACAATTGATAGATAAGTGGAATCATACCGTGTTTAATTTTTTTTTGGAGACAGAGTCTTTCTCTGTCACCCAGGCTGGAGTGCAGTGGCATGGTCTGGGCTGACTGCAACCTCCACATCGTGGGTTCAAGCGATTCTTGTGTCTCAGTCTCCCAAGTAGCTGGGATTACAGGCATGCGCAATCACGCCCAGCTAATTTTTGTATTTTTAATAGAGACGAGCTTTCACCATACTGGCCAGGCTGGTCTCGAACTCCTGACCTGAAGTGATCCGACTGGCTCAGCCTCCCTAAGTGCTGGGGTTACAGGTGCGAGCCACTGAGCCTGGGCCTGTTTATCCTTTTGGGATTTATTTATTTCACTGACGAAAATGTCCTCAAGTTTCATCCATGTTGCGGCCTGCGTCAGAAGTCCCTGTCTCTTTTTTTGTTGTTGTTTTTGTTTGTTCGTTTGACTTTGTTTTGTTTTGTGTTTCCATGGAGTCTCACTCTGTCCCACAGGCTGGAGTGCAGTGGAACAATCTAGGCTCACTGCAACCTCCGCTTCCCGGGTTCCAGCGATTCTTGTGCCTCAGCCTCTCTAGTAGCTGGGACTATAGGCACACGCCACCACTCTCCCCTAATTTTTTTCATTTTCAGTAGAGACAGGGTTTCACCAAGCTGGCCAGGCTGGTCTTGAATTCCTGATCTCAGGTGATCCGCCCACCTCGGTCTTCCAAGACGCTGCGATTACAGGCGTGAGTCACCGCACTGGCCAGAAGTGCCTGCCTTTTGAAGGCTGAATAGTCTTCCATTGTATGTAGGAACTGCAGTGTGTTTTTTCATTCATCTGTCCACGAACCCTTGGGTTGCTTCCACATTTTGGCTGTTGTGAATAATGCTGCTATGAATATGGGTGTACACAAATCTGTCTTCCACTCCTGGCTTCTAATTCTTTTTGGTAGGTACCCACAAATGCAACTGCGGGAACATCTGATCATTCTGTTTCTAATTTTTCCAGTAGACGCCATACTATTTTCCCCGTTCCTTCATGGTTTTACATTCCCTCTGATCAGATTCGAGCATTCCTACTTCCCTCTAGTCTCACCAATCCCTGTTTGTTTATCATATCCATCCTAATGTGTGGTATCACATTCTTGGTTTGATTTGCGCTTCCCTATGATGAGTGATTTTTAATATCATTTTAGATGCTTATTGGTCATTACAATATCTTCTTTAGGGACACGTCTACTCGAGTCTTCTGACCATTGTTGATGGGATGCTTTGGGTTTCTTGTTGTTTAGTTCTAGCTGTTCTTTATATATGACGGATATCAGCCTCTTTTCAGATACATGCTTTGCAAATATTTTTCCTAATCCATGGGTTATCTTTTCATTCAGTTAAAAGTGTTTTTTGCTGCACAAAAGTGTCTGTCATTTAGATGTAATCCAAGGAATCTAATTTACTTCTGTTGCCTATGCTTTTGGTGTCATATCCCAGAGAACATTGCCCAATTTGATGTCATGAAAGTGTGGCCAATGTTTTCTTTTAGGCGTATCATACTTTTAGCGCTTGGGGTGAGGTCTTTGATCCAGTTTGTGTTAATTTTTGCACCTGGTGTGACATAGGGTCCACCTTCATTCTTCTGCATGTGGAAATCAAGTTTCTCCAACACCATTTCTTGAAAAGGCTGCTTTTCCACCAATGAGCTTTCTTAGCACTCATGTGAAAAATCATGTGAACATATAGGTGAGAAGTTCTTTCTGGGCTCCGTAGCAAAAAACAACAACAACAGACAAAAGATAAGGATACAGCATGGGCCGGGCGCGGTCGCTCACGCCTGTAATCCCAGCACTTTGGGAGGCCGAGGCGGGCGGATCACCAGAGGTCAGGAGTTGAAGACCAGCCTGACCGACAGGGAGAAA
The DNA here is from genome assembly GCF_029289425.2 of Pan paniscus. Classification (NCBI taxonomy): domain Eukaryota; kingdom Metazoa; phylum Chordata; class Mammalia; order Primates; family Hominidae; genus Pan; species Pan paniscus. The sequence continues at coordinate 30,961,855 of NC_073256.2, read as the reverse complement.
CCCCCGTCTCTACTAGAAATACAACATTAACTGGGCGTGCTGGCGCATGCCTGTAATCCCAGCTACTCGGGAGGTGGAGGCAGGAGAATCGCTTGAACCCAGGAGGCAGAGGTTGCAGTGAGCCAAGATTACACCATGACACTCCAGTCTGGGCAACAAGAGCGAAACTCCATCTCAAAGCAAAAAACAAAAAACAAAAAACCAGCATGATTTCAAGAGCAGAAATAGAAGAGCTTAAAAACCATCATAATGAGAAAGTTAGGAAGCTTCTTACCAAAGCATCTGGAAATATGCAAGCAATTCTTGTGAACTAAAATTGTCATACTGTACTATCAAACACTAGCACTCACTCATTCCATCTTTCTGTATTTTGAGACCCAATTATCCATTTGTCTTCATTCCCTATCCCACCCCTTTTCTTCCTAGCATCTGCTAACCAACTTTATACTCTCCACCTTCCTGAGATTCCTTTTGTGTGTAGGTGTGTGTGGGATGGAGTCTCTTTTTGTTGCCCAGGTTGGAGTATACAGGCACAATCCAGGCTCACTGCAATCTCCGCCTCCCGATTTCAAGCGCTTCTTGGGCCTCAGCCCTCGGAGAAGCTGAGACTAGAGGCACGCGTCACCACGCCCGGCTTATTGTTTGTGTTTTCCGTAGAGACAGGGTTTCACCATGTTGGCCAGGCGGGTCTCCAACTGCTGGACTCAAGTGATCCGTGCGACTCTGCTTCCCAGAGTGCTGGGATTACAGGCCTGAGCCACCACACCGGGCCAATGTTTCCTTTTTTCTTCCTACGTAGAAGTGAGGACATGAAATATATGTCATTCTATGCCGGGTTTCTTTCATTTAATATACAGGCCTGCAATCTCATCCATTTTGTCTGCAGCGGAGAGGAGTTTCTTCCTTTTTAGGCTGAATAATACTTCACTGGGTGTGTATACCACAGTTTCTTCATTGAAACAAATTTCTGAAAAACAAATATTTTTAAAATGTCTCGGAATGTGAAACTTCAGGGATACTGTGCCCATTTTATTCTTTTCTATTTCCCATCTTATGTATATGCAAGTGTATAACAAAGCAGCAATCAATGTGTGTATAAATCTACATCTACCACAAATGTAAAATGTAAATGCTAAGTGGTGGCTGGGCGCGGTCGCTCATGCCTGTAATCCCAGCACTTTGAGAGGCGGAAGCGGGCGGATTACCTGAGGTCGGGGGTTCAAGACCAGCCTGACCAAAATGGAGAAACACTGTCTCTATTAACGGTACAAAAAAAAAAAAAAATTAGCCAGGCATGGTAGTGCATGCCTGTAATCCCAGCTACTTGGAAGGCTGAGACAAGAGAATTGCTTGAATATGGGAGGCAGAGGGTACAGTGAGCCGAGACCGTGCCATTGAACGGTCTTGTGGCCTGGGCCACAAGAGTGAAATTCTGACTCAAAAAAAAAGGAAAAGAAAGGAATAGAAAATGCAAAATGGTAAGAAAAAACAGCATAATAAACATTTGTATGGTGTTGATGGACAATGCATTTGAAGATAATATTTGAAGAAATCATATTACAATTAATTTCTGTTCTTACTCATTGGAGCTTGATGCCTCTAAGAACTTCGTCATTGGAGCCAGCTCTGGTGCTTTAAAAGAAAAAAAAAAAAAATCCACACACTCAAACAGGTGCAAGGAAATCAGAATCTCAGGTATTGAGACCCAGGCCTCATCATTTGTAAGTGCCCCAGGTGATTTGACTCAAAGCCAAGATTGAGGAACGGCGACATGGATCTCTCCACAGAACCTGCCTAAATAGATTCTCTAGAAGCAGTTTATAAACAAATTCCACATGAACTGTGGAAGAGGATATGGACTTGATGTACAGTATGTCCTCACTTAACATCTTTGAAAGTCTCTTGGAAACTTCACCTTGAAGCAAAATTATGTATAGAGAAACCACTTATTTTTCATCAACAGTATAACTACACGACTTTGAACAGCCAATGCTGTTGGAGGACCTCCTGTACATTGTTTCCATAAAGTCCGTTTTCAGGGAATTCCAAAACGAAGTGAGGACTTCGTGTATATAAAAAGATGGTAGTGATTCCACCTGGATGACAGGGTTATTGCTCAGAAACTAAAAGAGGCCACCTAGGTATAGAGGATTCTGTCATGAGGTTTCTGCTAAACCAAGGATCCCAGAATCTTCACCCATTCCAGTTAAAGGCATAACGAAGAAAGCAATATGCACAAAGGAAATGCGGAACGGAATAAAAGCCATCAAGCCACAAAAATAATGTGACTAAGGGGCAGGATTTGCAGATGTAGAGATTTAATGTGGTTGCCCTTTCTCACCCACACAAGAAAAAGGATGGAACAGATCATGAGATTCGAATGTTCTGCTGCGCAGGCTCCGCAGGGCACTTTGTATGTCCCTGTTTCTGAGGCTGTAGATGAAAAGGTTGAGCATGGGGGTGACCACAGCGTACATCACTGATGCCACCACACCATTCCTGGGGGGTGGTGTCACAGCTGAAGTCAGGTACACACCAATGCCTGTTCCATAAAATCAGCAAACAGCTGCTAGGTGAGAGCCACAGGTGAAAAAGGCTTTATACTTCCCATCTGACGATGAAATCCTTAGAATGGAGGGGCCAATTTTATAGTAAGACAAAAGGATCCCTGAAATGGGAAGAAAACCAAACACAGTATTATCAAAATATATAAATATGCTATTGATAACGCTGTTAGAACAGGCAAGGTTGAGAAGTTGAGAGGGGTCACAGACAAAATGAGAGATTTCCGCATTCTTGATGCTGGTCAATTGTAACCCAATCCAACTGCGCAGCTGCGAATCCAACAGGCTAAGGAAAAAGGACACCAAAACGAAGAAGACACAGAGGTGAGGTTTCACGATGACTGGGTAGTGCAGAGGGCGACAGATGGCTACAAAGCAGTCATAGGCCATCACAGTCAGGAGCATGCCTGCTATACATGCAAAAAGGACCAAGAAAGACATCTGTGTCAGGCAGCCCGCATGAGAGATGACTCAGCTTTGCGACTGCGTGTCCACAATCATCTTGGGAACCGTGGCCGAGGTGAAACCGATGTCAGCCCAGCACAGGATGGAGAGGAAGAAGTACATGGGGGTGCGGAGCGGGGAGTCAGAGCTGACAGCCAGGATGCTGAGCAGGTTCCTCAGCACCATCACCATTTACATGGACAGGGACAGGGACAGCAAAGCGAGGACTGGCTGCAGTTCTGGATCCTCTGAGAGTCCCAGGAGGAGGATTTCTCAGACACCTGTGAGATTTCGTGGCTCTGTGTGTCTTGGACACCTTGAGAAGGAAAGAGGATTGGAAACACAAAAGATAAAAACGAGCCCTTAATGCTGGATGCAAGCAATTCACAAGGAACATCTTCAAACTTGCGGACCATACACCACCAGCAATGTTTCTCAGTTGTGACAATTCCAAAAATCTCAGAATTATTACGTGACTTACTTTCTTGCTATACGAGGCTTTCTCTACATACTACTTTAGAGAAAATCCACTGAAGAATATTAGAAGACCAAAAGGTTAGATATAAAAAATCCGTGATCTCAGTAAAATACGGCCTACTCTTTTCAGAAAAAATACAATGCAATGAAAATGTCCTTCTCTCTTTTAGAAAAAGATCTCAGTCTAATTGAAAGAAAATAAGAAGACGTGAAAAACACTCTACTTTATTCTGACACGGTGCTACAACTTCCATTGATGTAGAATATGTAAAAGGATGACACAAGAGCTAGGACCCCATTATCTGAAAACGAAATCGAAACTTATAGTTCTCAATCGGAAGAACTTTTCACATGCCTGTTACTTTTCATATTTATTATCATCCTTCGGTTTTCTGACATCATTTCTTCATAAAAGTACATGCACACTCAAAAATGGGAGCTGGGTTTCCAAATGAATAGAATCTATAACTCCTGGCCCAGCACCATGGCTCACACCTGTAATCCCAGCACTTTGAGCGGCCGAGGCTGACGGATCCCCTGAGGTCAGGAGTTCCAGACCAGCCTGGCCAACGTGGTGAAACCCCGTCTCCAGTGAAAATAAAAAGAAAATTAGCCGGGAGTGGTGGCGGGTAACCCTAGCTATGACAGCAGAGTGGATGTACACCCTGTGATATTATTTGTAATATCCTAGAAAGATATTGCTCCTCATATCACGGTGGCTCTACACCCTGTGATCTTAATTGTAATATCCTACAGAGATCTTTCTCCTAATAATACAGTAGGTGTACAACCTGTGATATTATTCATAATATATTACAGAGATACGACTCCTGATATCACAGTGAGTGTACACCATGTTGGTACACCCTGTGATCTTATTTGTAACAACTTAGAAAAATATTACAGCTAATATCAAAGTGGGTGTACACCCTGTGATGTTATTTGTTATCTCCTAGGTAGATATTACTCCTAATATCAGAGGGAGTGTACACCATGTGTGTACAGACTGTGAAATGATTCGTAACACCCTAGGAAGATATTACTCCTCTTTTCACAGTGGGTGTACACCGTGATAATTTTTTCTAATATCCAGCGGGGGAGAGGATGATATTGCTTCCAATATCACAGAAGGTATACACCCCCCTTTGATATTGTTCCTAATTTCCAGGGAAGGAGAGGATGACATTATCCGCAATATCACTGGGGGCGTAACAGCTCCCGCCAGGATATTGTTCTTAATATCCGGAGGTGGAGAGAATGATGTGACTCCCAATATCACACGGGGTGTAAACCACCCCTGTTTATAAACACCCCCTGTGATATGGTTCCAAATGGCCTGTGAAACAGTAACCATGACTCCCATTATCGCGGGGGGTGTTCAGCCCTGATGATACTGTTTTCTAACATCCAGGGAAGGAGAGTGTGCTATTAGTCCCAATATCGCAGGGGTTGTACACCCTTTTGTGTTTTTGTGCCCAATATCCAGGAAAATAGAGGATGATATTATTCCCAATATCGAAGTAATTGAACAGCACCCCCGTGATATTCTTCCTAATATCCAGAAAGGAAAAGAATGATATTATTCCCAATAGCAAAGGAAACATATACCCGCGCTGTGGTATCTTTCCCAGTATCCAGGTGGGGAGAGGATAATATTACTTCCAATGTCGCAGAGTGTGTACACCCCCTCTGTGATCTCGTTGCTAGCATCCAGGTTTGGGGAGGACGACATTACTCCCAATATAGCAGGGGGAGTACACCCCTCCGTGAACTTGTTAGTCATTTCCTGGGTGGAGAGGATGATCTTACTCCCAATATAGCAGGGAGTGTACACACTCTTGTGAAAATCTTCCTATATTCAGAGAGAGAGAGGATGATATTACTCCCAGTACCGCAGATGGTTTCCACACCTCTGTGATACTCTTCCTAATATCCACAGGGAGAGAGGATGATATGATTCCCAATATCGCAGGGGGTGAACACCCCTCCTGTAATATTGTTCTGAATACCCTGGGAGGGAGAGGATAAGGTTATGTTGAATATCGCAGGGAATGTACACCCTCCCCCTCTGATACCCTTCCTAATGTCCAGGGGAAGAAAGGAAAATTTCACTCCCAATATCACAGAGGGAGTACACCCCACCCGTGATGTTGTTCCCAATATGAATAGGGGCAGAGGATGATACTACTCTCAATATCGCAGGGCTCTTCACATCCCCAGTGACATTTATTCCTAATATCTAGGGGAGAGACAATTCTATGACAGCAAAGGTCGCAGGGTCTGTACATCCCTTCCTGATATTGTTCCTAATATCCAGGGGGAAGAGGATGATATCAAATATGAAAGGGAGTGTACATCCCCCACCCCTACGATATTGTTCTTAATGATTGTGAGGGGAGACGATGATATTACTCCAAATATCGCAGCCGTTGTTCACAACCCCCTGTGATATTGTTTCTGATATCCAGCGGGGGAGAAAATCATATTACTTCCAATATTGCAGGTGGTGTAAACCCCACCTGAAATATGGCACCGAATATCCAAAGAGGGAGAGGATGGTATTCATACCAATATCGAAGTGTGTGTACAAGACCCTTGTGATATGGTTTTTAATATCCAGTGGGCGGGAGGATGATATTAGTCCCAACATCCCAGAGGGTGTACACTACCCCTGTGATATGGTCCCTAACTTCCAGGGGGGAGAGGATGATATCACTCCCAATATCTCAGAAGTTGTACATCCCTCGTGATATTGTTCGTCATATCTAGGGAGGCGCAGGATGACATTCCATTGAATTTCACGACAGGCGTACACTCACAGTGTGATATTGTTCCTTATATCCAAGAAGGGAGAGGATGATATTACTCCCAATAAAGCAGTGGGTGTACATCACCCCTGTGTTATTATCTCTAATATCCGGGGCCGGGGGAGCTGGGGAGAGGATAATATTCCCTCAAATTTATCAGGTGGTTTGACGCCCCTTGTGGTGTTGTTTTAAATATCCAGCGGGGAAGACAATAGTACTGTTTTTGATACTCCGATTCATCCGCTCCACCTTTCCAGAACGCTGAGGCCAGGAGGCGGCATGTAGTTTCCGTGTGATCCCCAATGCCTTTGCTGTCTTCTGTATCAAGGCAGCCAAAAACGCAGGCCCGTTGTCTGAGCCGATCCGTAAGGGCGGTCGATATCTAGGCAACAAGTCTCGAAGAAGCACAGGGGTTACTTCACGAGCTTTCTCAGTTCGTGTTGGATAGGCCTCCACCCACCCAGAGTAGGTACGCCCAAGAACTAGTACATACTTGTTACCTCCACACTTTGGCACCTCTGTGAACTCCACCTGGAGACCTTCAAAAAGGGCTGCTCCATAAGCTTGTATGCCGGGCGGAACGGCTGGACCTTGCCTCGCATCGTGCTGTCGGCAGGTAACACACCGCTGCCTCACCGTTTTGGCAAGGGCTGACAAAGGCGAGATGTAGAAATACCGGCCTAACAACTTTTCCAGTGACTCCTGACCTCGATGGGTGGTTTCTTGCACAGCCAGTACAACTGCAGCTCCTAGCAGCTGTGGCACAGCTACTCTCCCATCTGGTAACCGAATCCATCCTTCCTCCATCAATTATTCTTCCGTCTACCTGGAGAAATTCCTCTTCTTCTTTAAAAGAAGCAGGTCCAAGGTCAGGTGCTTGAGGGAGCACTGATGCCCAGAAGGGGGCAGATGCTGCTTTTCGAGGCTCTGAGTCAGCGCGGGAATTCCCCAAACCCAGCAAGCTGGAAGCTCGCTGCTGTCCTCTGCAATGCGTAACTGCCACCTTGTGGGGTTTCCATACTGCTTCTAATCATTGCAAGATTTCTTTTTTGTATTTTCTGTCTTTTCCCCCAGAGTTCAATAGGCCCTTTTCTTTCTATCACGTTCCATGTACTTGAAGGGTTAAAAAGTCATACCGAGAATCAGTGTAAATGTTGAGAGTCTCACCCTCACTGAGTTCTAAGGCCCCAATGAAAGCAATGAGTTCAGCTTTCTGGGCTGAAGTGGCCTGGGGCAATGATCTGGCTTCAACAACAGGGTCCAGGGTTATCACTGCATACCCTGCACCTCTCTCTCCTTGGGGGTTGAAGAAGCTGCTCCCATCCACGTATAGTTCCCAGTCTACTGATGCCCAAGCCTGGTCCCGGAGGTCAGGTCTGCTAGAGTCAATTGAGTCCAACACTTCTACACAATCAGGCTCGACAGGCCTCTCTGATACCGGCAGCAAGGTGGCGGGGTGTAGGGTGTTGCAAACTTCAATGGTTATACAGGGATTTTCGCAGAGCAGTTTGGTACTTGGTGAGTCTAGCATTCGTTAGCCAATGATGTCCTTTAGTATTCATTAAAGTCACCACAGCACGGGAGGCCTTTATGTTCAGGTTTTCCCCAAGTGTCAGCTTATTTGCTTCTTGTACTGGCAGGGCAGATGTTGCCAAGGCCTTCCAACAGGAGGGCCATCCTTTAGAAACCCCATCTAGTTGTTTAGAGAGGTAGGCCACCGGCCTGGGCCGGGGCCCCACAGTTTGGGTTCAAAGTCCAGCTGCCATCTTTTCTCTCTCTGATGCATACAATGGAAAAGGCTTTGTCACATCGGGTAGCCCCAGGACTGGGGCAGCTAGAAGATTTTCCTTTAACTCATGAAAGACTTGCTGTTGTTGGGATCCGCATTCCAAAGTTTCCCTGTCCCCGCCCCCTTGGTGACCTCATTCAAAGGCTTGGCTAACAATTCAAAGTTTGGGATCCTTAGTCTACAAAACCCTACAGCTCCTAAGAATTATCTCACCTGCCTTCTGCTCTTAGGCTCCGCTAGATGGCAAATGACCTGCTTTCTTTCTGATCCCGGGCTGCGTTCCGACCCCTGTGGAATAGTAAATCCCAAGTAACGTACCTGCTGTCAGCAGATCTGAGCTTTCATCTTGGACACCTTCTACCCACAGTCCTCCAGGTGCCGGTGTAGGGCATCATTTCCCTTGGCACACCCGACTGCCATGGGGTGTCCCAGCAGAAGGTCATCAACCTACTGGAGCAACACGCAGCCTAGGTCTCTGCTGGGAAACTTCTGGAGGTCTCGAGCCCACGCCTCCCCGAAGATGGTGGGGGAGTTCTTGAACCCTTGGGTAAGCTCGGTCCAAGTGTACTGAGTAGTGACACCTGACTCCGGAACTTCCCACTGAAAGGCAAACAGCTTCTGCCTCTCAGGGGCTAATGTGATAGGAAAGAAAGCGTCTTTCAGGTCCAAGCAGGTGAACCAGCTGTCCTCAACTGGTGGCAACCCCAACAATGTGGACGGGTTAGGTACTGTTGGATGTAAAGTTAGTGTAGCTTGATGAAGCAAGCGCAAATCCTTTACCGGCCGATAGTCCTTGGTCCCTGGCTTGGGAACAGGCAGGAGGGGAGTGTTCCATGGAGACTGACAAGGAACAATCATTCCAAAAGTTCTTAGGTGCTTGAGACCGACCTGGAAACCTTGAAGGGCTTCTCTGGGGACCAGCTCCTGTTTTTGCCTCACCGGCTGGGCCCGTCTTAACTGGCCAATCCCGGAGGGTTGTCTTCTGCCGCACTCTTGGCCACCGCTTAGCCACAGCTGATCTTCTCTCTTGGCAAGGCTCAGTTCAGAAAAGTCTCCATTCCTCCTCTCGGGGGACCATAACGGTCATAATGACACCCGTTCTGGGTAACCTTAGCAACGAAGAGCCGTGCTCTCTCAAACAGATAGTGGTTCTCAGCTTGCTGAGCAAGTCTCTTAAGGAAAAGTTCAAGGGACAGTCAGGCATGTACCAAAACTGATAAATGACTTTATGTCCTCCTACAGTACAAATCCGAGGCAAGTAGAAAGCTTGCTTTGCTGAAACCCCCGTGGCTCCGATGACGTCAATGGTCTTTTTGGATAAGGGGGTGACCGGGGCGGTTACTAGCGAATGTTCAGCACCGCTATCTACAAGAAAGTGAATGTCTCCACCCCCGACTGTCATTCTGACCGGAGGCTCTTTGGGGACGCTTGAGCCCGGTCTCCCTCAGTCCAAGAAGCCTTCTGCCAGGTTGAGCAGGGCCCCCTCTTCCTTGTCCGGGGCGTCCTGCTCTGAGTCACCTTGTTTTCTTTTCAGCTGAGGGCATTTGTTCTTCCACTGTCCTATTTCTTTACAATAAGCACACTGGTTACGCTGCAAACTCTGACAGCCAAGCTGAGTTTCTTTCCCAGGGCCCCCCTTCCCTTGCCTCTTTGGGGGGGGGGGCTCTGATTGCTGCAGCTGACACACAGGTCGGCGTGTCGCCGGGCTTGACCTCCATTCTCTTTGCCGTTTTCCTTATGGCTTACTGCATCCCTGTTTACAAACACCTGGCTAGCTATTTCTAGTAATTGGGATGGATTCATCCCTGCAAGCCCAGCCTGCTTCTGCAGTTTTCTTCTCATGTCTTCTGCGCTTTGACGGACTGAAGCCATGGGAATCATGCGCTGATTTTCAGGGCTATCGGGATCAAAGGGAGTATACATACGATAGGCATCACACAATTCTCTCTCGTAAAATTGTGCTGGACTTTCTTCTTTTCCCTGAATGAGCTCAGAGACCTTGTTAACGTTTGTGGCCTTCTGAGCTCCCCTCATTAATCCTTCCAAGAGAGTTTCCCTGTCTCGGTTTAGCCTTTGCATATCCTCTCTTTCCTGTGGGTCCAAGTGGGGGCCGGTTCCTGGCAACTGGGTCCTTCCATACTCTTGGGGGTTTTGATAATCAGCTGGTGCATGTTCCTCTAGCCACTTAGTTGCTGCTTGGAGGACTCTCCGCCTTTCTTCGCTGTTAAAGAGGAACATGAGCAACTGGTGCCAATCAGCCCAGGTGTGGTTGTGGGTCTGGATAACGGTTTGGAGCAAATCAATTAGGGCTTGTGGCTTTTCGGTATAGGGCAGTGTATTGTTTTTCCAGTTGAGAAGGTCAACGCAGGTGAGGGGCTGGTACCCAAAAACACACCTCTCCACCACGTGACCATCCTCATCTATCCCAGTGTACCGCTGCTCCCTCAGGGGCATTTTTGTCCCCATTTTGGGTCGTAAACGAGCTGCCGAGGGAGGGGTGGAATGGCGCAATGCGACTTACCGCAATTAATAATCTCAATTATTAATTGACACTAATAATTATCAATACTAATAACCCATAATATAATTTTTAAAATCAATACCTATAATAATGATAATTAATGTTAAATAGTTATACTAACCATAACAATACCTGATAAATATGAATGATTAATGATGTCTGATATTAATAACTGATATTGATCTTATTCATTAGAAAACAGAAATATTAACTTCTAATAATTCATATTAATATTAATATTCTGAAAACTTTTTATTAGCAATTATTTCTTAACATTAATATTAATATCGGTCATTCATATTCATGTTAATAATAAATGAGGTATAATTCATACTAATATTACGCCCTAATACCTCAGTGGGTGTACACCCACCTGTGATATTGCTCCTAATGTCCAGGGAGGGAGAGAGCATGATATTACGTTCAATATCGCAGTAGGTGTACACCCAGCCGGTGATATTGATCGGAATATAATCTCCAGGGGGTGGAGTATGATGTTACTCCCAATATAGCACTGGGTGTGCATCCACCCGGTGATTTTGCTCCTAATATTCACGGAGGAAGACAATGGTATTACAACCAACATCGCAGGAAGTGTACACCCCTGTGTGAGATGGTCCTTAATAACATTCCAAGGCGGAGTGGGTGATAGGACTACATATGTGGCAGAACGTGGATACCGCCAAGGATATTGTTCCCATGATCCTGGAGGGAAGAGTATGATATTACTTACAATATCACAGAAGGTGGACACACCCCCAATGATACTGTTTCTAATTGCAACATGGGAGAGGAGGATATGACACCCGATATCCCAGGGAGTAGAAACACCCCTGTGATACTGTTCTTAATATTCAGGGAGGAAGAGGATGATATGACTCCCAATACAGACGGCTGTACAATCTCTCTATACCCAGGGTGTACACCGGTTTGTGGAACAGTTCATAATCTCCTGAGCGGGAGATGATATTACTCACAATATGATAAACAGGCTGTGAGGCCACCGCGGATCCTAAAAACCAGGGGGACAAGAGGGGCTGGCTCTTACTCCCCGCATCGCGGGGGGTGCCTCACCCCCGTGCGATGGGGGGTCCTAAGAGCCAGGGAAGCAAGAGGGGCTGGCTCTTACTCACCGCATCGCGGCGTCGCCTCACCCTCGTGCGATGGGAGTCCTAAGAGCCAGGGGGGCAAGAAGGGCTGGCTCTTACTCATGGCATCGCGGTGGGTGCCTCACCCACCTGAGATGGGTGTCCTAAGAGCCAGGGGGCAAAAGGGGCTGGCTCTTACTCCCCGCATCGGATATAGTACTATGGGTGAAACAACAATGTGGCTGTGGATGTAAATTAAGGGAGTTAATGTTAAAATGCACAAATGAAAATAGAGTGTAAGCATTTATAAAATTTATATTCATTTTCACCTGACCATCTAAACATGCAATTATAATAATTTTCATCCATCATGTTAATTATTCATAGATAAGAGAGTTTAAGACATGTTTTTGCTCCTGGAGTCTGAAGAAGATGGAGTTAGCATTTTCACCACTTCTTTTGTCCATCAATTTCAATGATCTTCAGTTTGCAGCAGATGCTAAAATCAGCACAGTGTCTAATTGTATGTTCATCAGCATTGCACTTCAGTCTGCAATGATAATATTCTGAAGGACATTCATCATTAGAAATGAAGCTTCCTGCTTTAAGAGGAGAAGACAAGTTATATGACACAATATTACTTACTTTTTATTTTTAAATGTCTGAAATGTTTCATAATAAATTAAAAACATTAAAGAACTTTCCCAGAAAAACAAAAACAACAGCAAAAGAATGCAAGAGAAAAAATGGAGATGCTGAATAAAGACAAACGATGCTTTCTTCTATAAAGAGAGTAGTAAATGAGGCAGTAGCTGGAAATGTACAGAATTTTAAATGAGAACTATTACCACATATTTCTACCTAAAATGAATTATCCTGCTTGGGGGTGGTGTAGAGATTCATAATGCAGGAAATAATGTTTAACTTCTGGAGTTAAATTCTTGAAAAAGTCATTGGGGTGGAATCTAGTGTAAGTGGAGGGGTTGGCCTTGAATGAGAGAGTGAAGAGAAGGTAGATTATGGATAAAGATAAAATTATGTGAAGAGATATGGTGGTGGAAAAATAGAAAAGCTATCTTTGGTTGCTTCTCTGTTCTTGGTGAAATGAGAAAAAAGAATCCTTAATTGAGGGAAGGGGTCAGAAGGAGTTGAGTCTTAGTTCCAGCTTCCCAGCGTATTCGGGCTCAAGGCCATGTCTCCTTTACTGAGGAAGTTACTGAGATATGCACAGGAGCCTATAACCCATAATCTCCCATAAATATTCCCTTTAAACCTACCAGTCCTTCCCAAATTCTTTTGTTACAATTTATAAGTTAAAATAATTGCCATGACCAACATCATGAAAGTTTCTCCTTATGTTTTCTTCTATAAGTTTTACAGTCTCAGGTAATTATGTTTAAATGTGTAGTTCATTTTGAGTTGCTTTTTGTGTGTAGTGTAAGATACCGGCCCAGTTTTATTCTTTTGCATGTGAATATTCAGTTTTCTCAGTACCATGTATTGAAGAAACCATCTTTTCCCCATTATATATTCTTCGCACGTTTGTTGAAGGCCAGTTGACTGTATAAGTGTCGGTTGATTTCTGGGCCCTCTATTCTCTTCCAGTGGCCTATATGTCTGTCTTTATGCCAGCAGCACACAGTTTTGTTTACTCTATCTTTATAATACATTTTGAAATTAGAAAATGTGATGCCCCTAGCTTTGTTTTTCTTGCTCATTGTTTTGACTCTTCTGGGTCCTTTGTGGCTTTATATGAATTTTAAGATTGTTTTTTCCATTTCTGTCAAGAGTGCCTTTAGGATTTTGATAGGGATTGTATATAATCTATAAATTGCTTTGAATAATATGGATATTTTGATATTATTATGTCTTCCAATTCATGAACATAGGATATCTTTCCAATGATTTGTGTCTTCTTTAATTTCTTTCATGAATGTCTGCAATTTTTAATGTACCAGTCTTTCATCTTTTTGGTTAAGTTTATTCTTAAGTATCTTATCCTTTTCTTGCTATTATGAATGGGATTTTCTTTACTTGCTTTCCAGTTGCTTGTTGTTAATGCTATAGAAACACAACTGATATTTGTATCTTGATTTTCTATCCTGCAACTTTACTGAATTTGTTATTAGTTGTAATAATTTTGGGGGAGTGAAGTTTAGGGTTTTTTACAAAAAAATTATGTCATTTGGAAAGAGATAATTTTACTCATTCCCACCCAACAACAGTTTGGATGCCATTTATTTCTTTTTCTTGCCTAATTGTTCTTGCTAGAACTTTTTGTATCATGTTAAATAAATGTGGCAAGAAGGGGCTCTTTTGCCTAGTTCCTGATCTTAGAAGAAAAGCTTTTAGTTTTTCACCATTGAGTATGAGTGAAGAATTTCTTTTTACTTTTATTGAAAGGTAGGACTACTGGTGACAAACTCTATTTTTGTTTACCTAAGAAAATTATGTATTTTTACTTTAATTTAAAGGGTAGGCTGGGTGCGGTGGCCTGCACCTTTAATCCTGGCACTTTGGGAGGCCAAGGCGGGCGGATCACCTGAAGTCAGGAGTTCGAGACCAGCCTGGCCAACCTAGCGAAACCCAGTCTCTACTAAAAATACAAAATTAACCAGGCGTGGTGATGGCTGGCTGAAGCACGAGATTGCTTGGACCCAGGAGGCGGAGGCTGCAGTGAGCCAAGGTCACTGCCACTGCACTCCAGCTTGGGTGACAAAGTGAGACTCTGTCTAAAAAATAAAAGATAATTTTGCTAGGTAGAGAGTTTTAAGATAGTGTTCTTTTTTTTTAACATTTTAAATATTTCACTTTCCTCTCTTTTTGCTTATGTGGTTTAACAGAAGTCTGATGTAATTCTTATCCTTGGTTTTCCATAGATAAAGATTTTTTCCCCTCCTGGCTTCTTTTAAGATTTTCTTTTTGTCTTTGATTTTTGGCAGTTTCAATATAATATGCCTATGTTTAAATTTTTTGTATTTGTCTTGTTTGGTATCCTCTCAGCTTCCTAGATATGTAGACTTTGTTTATTTTCAATTTTGGGAAAATCTCAGTCAGAATTTCTTGAAATATTTCTTCTATTCCTTTCTTTCTCCTCCTCCTGATACTTCATTACACATATATTTTTCCTTTTGCAATTGGCCTACACTTATTAAATATTCTGTTCTTTTTAATTCTTTTTTCTTTGCTTTTAAGTTTTGGAAGTTGCTATTTAAACTTCTTTAAGCTCACTGATTCTTTCCTTGATCATATCAGTCTATTGAGGAATTCATCGTTATGGGCTAAGCAGTATTCCTCCAAAATTTGTATGTTGAAGTCCCAATCTTTAGTATCTCAGAATGTAATCATATTTGAAGATAAGTTTTTTTCTTTTTTAAGAAGTGATAAAGCTAAAATGAGACTCCCAGGGTATGGCCCTCGTGCAATATGGCTGATGTCCTTATTAGAAGAGGAAGAGACACCAGGAATGCATGTGCGCAGAAAAAATGCCACAAGAGGACATAGCAAGAAGGCAAGCAGCTGCAAGCCAAGACAGGCCTCAGGAGAAACCAAATGTGCTGACATCTTGATCTTAGACTTATAACTTCCAGAACTGTGAGAAAATGAACTTTTGTTATTTAAGGCACCCATTCTGTGGTACTTTCTTATGATAACCCTATAGCAATGCAAGAATGACCTAATACATCTATATTTATATTGGACAAAATTGACTTTAAGTGAAAGAACATAAAAAGAGACAAAGAAGGCCATCATATAATGATAAAAGGGCCAATTCAGCAAGAGGATATAAAAATTCCAAATATGTATATATATGTACCCAGTAGTGGAATATTTAGATATATTAAAAATGTCATTAGAGGTAAAGAGAGAGATACACCTCAACATCATGATAACTGAGGGCTTCAATACCCCACTTTCAGCATTGAACAGATCATCTAGGTAGAAAGCTAACAAATAATCATCGAATTTCATCTGTACCGCAGACCAAATACACTTAACAGACATTTACAGAACATTTCATGCAATAGCAGTGGAGTACACATTCTTCTCCTCATCACATAGAACATTCTCCAGGCTAGACCATATGTTAAGACACAAAACAAGCTTCAACAAATTTTGGAAAACCAACATTATATCAAGTATATTCTAGTCAAAAATAGAATAGAACTAGAAATGAATACTAGGAAGAACTTTGGAAACTATACAGATAACACGGAAATTAAACAACATGCTTCTGAACAACCATTGAGTCAATGAGAAAATTAAGAAGAAAATAACAAATGTTCTTGAAATAAATGCAAATGGAAACACAACATACCAAAACCTATGGAATACAACAAAGACAGTGCTAAGAGAGAATTTTATGCAATAAATGCCTACTGCAAGAACATAGTAAGATTACAAACAAGCTACTATGCACCGCAAGGAAAAAGAAAATCAAGAAAAAATGAAATCCAAACTAAGGAGAAGGAAAGAAATAATAAAAATCAGAGCAGAACTCAGCGAATTCGAGATTTAAAAAATGCAAAGAATTAATGAACACAAAGTTGACTTTTGGAAGAGATAAACAGACTTTATAAACTGTTAGCTAGACTAACCAAGAACAAAAGAGAGAATGCCAAATAAATAAAATCAGAAATAAAACAGGAGACATTACAACTGATATAAAAGAAACACAATGGATCATTAGAGTCTGTTATAAGCAACCATATGCTAAATAATCCATACGTTGAAATTTTTTTTACCAACACCAATAATCAATCTAGCTTTCGAAATTAATTTTAAAATCCACCAATACTTTATAATAAATACATATTAAACTGTGGTTTATACCTGAGATTTAGATTATCAATTGACTTATTTATCTTTTCTGAGGCGCATATTACCTCAGAGCACATTTTAAAACGTATTTCAAGATTCCATCATTTATATAATTATATAGAATGATACTTTTCCTCCATGAATGTTGGTGTTTTATATTTTTATTGAGATAGAATTCACTATACAATTCATTCCTTTAGAGTGTTCCATTTAGTGAGTATCAGTGGATTCTTAAAGTGGGATATACTGATGACCAGTGAATGAAGGAATGAAGTACGAATATATGCCACAACATGGATGAATCTTGAAAACATTATGCTAAATGAAAGAAGGCAGACATGAAGGATCACATAATTATTCTTCTGTCCATAGTAAATGTCCAGAATAGGAATATGCATAGAGACAAAAATTAGATCAGTTGTAGCTAAGGACTGGGAGGAGGAGAGATTTCTTCTTGCGGTTATAAACATATTCTGGAATTAGATAATGGTGAGGGGTGCACAATTTTAAGAATACACCGATAACCACTGAATAGAACACATTAAAGCAGTGAATTTTATGGTAAATTGTATCTCAATAAAAATATAAACAACCCACTAACATTCATGGAGGAAAGGCATAATTATTTATAATTATATAAATAAGGGAATCTTGAATCATGAAGTATTAGATAAATGAGGGAATCTAGAATTGTGAAGTGTTATTTAGCTTGATTTAGCCATTTCCATCATGTATACATACTTCAATCACGTCAGTTTGTATACCCCCTTGCACATATTTTTTGCCAATTCAATAAATTCAACAACTCTAAAAAACAAGACATTCTCTTTACTAAAATAATTATTAAAAATAAAATTCAGAATTCTATTTTATTTATTTATTTATTTTTGAAACAGAGTCTCGCTCTGTCACCGAGGCTGGCTGAAGTACAGTGGTGCGATCTCGGCTGACTGCAACCTCTGTCTCCCAGGTGCAAACGATTCCCCTGCCTCAGCCTCCCAAGTAGCTGGGATTACAGGTGTGTGCCATCACACCTGGCTAATTTCTGTATTTTTAGTAGAGACAGTTTCGCCATGTTGGCCAGGCTGGTCTCGAACTCCTGACCTTAGGTGATCCACCAGCCTCGGCCTCCCAAAGTGCTGGGATTACAGGTGTCAGCCACTGCGCCTGGACAGAATATAAAAGACTGTTTAATTCAACTAAAACATTAAAACATTAAAACATAGATTATTTCTATAAGTGGTAATTGTTCTAACATGTTTTGGTCAAAATAGTCTCCTTACTTATCCACAATTAAATGGTTAATTGATATTTGATTGGATTTTGATAAAGTTTTCAAATCATGCTTGACTTTTCCAATGTACAGTAAAATGTGTTTGAAAATATTGCATAAAAATTAATATTTAAAAATGGTCAGGCATGGTGGCTCATGCCTGTAATCCCAGCACTTTGGGAGGCCAAGGCGGGCCGATCACTTGAGGTCAGGAGTTTGAGACCAGCCTGGCCAAACCTCATCTCTACTAAAAATACAAAAGTTAGTCAGGCATGGTGGCACGCACCTGCATTACCAGATACTTGGGAGGCTGAGGCAGGAGAATATCTTCAACCTGGGAGGTGGGCTCCCCAGGCTTTAAAGCAAAACCCCCATCTTGACTGTCTCCACTCTCACCCAGGCAATCACGGTCATTTCCACAGCCTCAACCACTGTCCACCTGGGATGCCTCCCAACCCCAGGTCTCCAGCCCAAATCTGCCTTCCCAGGCCCAGAACTATCTGTCCTGGCACACATTGCCCCCTGGGTCCCCAGCAACCTCAGTCAATGAGTCCAACATCAACTTCCTGTCCTTTCCAGACACTGTTAGCCCTGAGATCAGACTTGACCATTCATCTCCAGTACCTGATAGGTCCGTCAGTCCTTTGGAACATATCCCACCAACATTCCCCAAACCAGGCACCGGACTCCACACATCAACACCATCACGTGAGTCACCAGCATCCCTGACAGGGACCCCTGTCCCAGCTTCCACCTCATCTCCTTCCTGTCCCTTGAGTTCTGTGTCACATTCCAGAGGCCACAAGAAGAAAAATGACCACCTTAATGAAATTAAAAGAATTGAGAAGACATCTCCCTATGGTCCAAAGTCTTTCCAACTGAGAAACACATATCAAGATCCAGCCTGCTTGCCCTGCGGTTAAATGTTCCTGAAATAATTAAAGCCCAGGGCAACACAGCCCCCACTCCACAAGTACTCCCAGCATAGTAAGACTTGCTTCTCTGGAGGGGCTCGAAATGCCTAGTGTGTACCCTGCCCCTCTCTGTCATAGCTAACAGGAATGTGCTTCATGTCTTCTTCCTGCTCAAAGGACCGTCCACCAACCTGCGCAGGCAGCACTTTCGTCCAGGGGGTGATGGGAGAACTTCCCACCATTTCCCACTGATGCACTGCATTCCTCAGGAGCCTGCCTCACAAATTACAAGAGCGCCAAAGCAGACACATGACATTCCAGTGGGTGGCCATGTCTTCATGTCAGCTTGAAAGATCGTCACCAGGGAAATATCTATATCTCGGCAGAGAGAGCTTCAGCCTGTGTAGTCCAGCTGTGCTTAAATGGAACTTCAGAAACCCAGATGTTGGTCCAAACACCCTGTCTCGGACAGCCAGCTCTGCAGGTCTCCAGCGTGGGATGGAACTGGGTGAGCCACCTACCGTGCCTGCCCACATCCCTGCCTCCTGGAATCCTGGACCCTGAGAACCAGGGGGATGTGGTGGGCAACAGGCAAGTCTCGTGCAGAAAGCCAAGATGCCACCCAAATCCACTCTGCAGTCTAGGTGGGTGATATTCTGGTCTGCACCACACCAGTGCATGAGGGGATGGAGGATGGAGTCTAGACAAGCCAAATGTAAAAAGATATTGCCCAAGTATTTTGTGCTTTGTCTGTGTTACAATGCTATGCCCAGCCCAGCGTGGTGGCTCACACCTGTGATCTCAGCACCTTGGGAGGCCAAGGCAGGTGGATCACCTTAGGTCAGGAGTTTGAGACCAGCCTGGACAACATGGTGAAACCACATCTCTACTAAAAATACAAAAATTAGCCAAGTGTGGCGGTGGGCACCTGTAATCCCACTTACTCGGGAGGCTGAGGCAGGAGAATCACTTGAGCCCAGGATGTGGAGGTTGCAGTGAGCGGAGATCATGCCAGTGCACTGCAGCCTGGGCAACAGAGTAAGACTCCATCTTTAAAAGACATAAAAATAAATAAATGCTATGCCCAGCATTTTTCATGTACTGTCTTATTATCTCAGTAAATCCCATATAACCTTCCTATGAAAGTGTATCTCATTTATCTCCATTTTATAGATGAGAAAACTGAGACCCCTGGAGTACTATTAATTTTCCAAGACCGCATTGCTCATAAAGGGTACAGCAGGGACTCAAGCTCGACACTCTCACCCTCAAACATTTCCACAAGTGTAGACCAATGGCTCTCAACTGGGGTGGTTTTGCTCACGTACCACTCCCTTGCCCCACAGCATTTGAAACCATCTGGAGACATCTGGGGTAGCCATAGCTGGGAGGGTAGAATGGCACCTAGAGGATGGAGACCACAAATGCTGCTAACCATCCTACAATACACAGGACAGCCTCCCTCCCCCCACCACGAATGGTCTCACCCCAAATGTTGTGACTGTGCCAAAGCTGAGAAACCCAGGTTTCTCCTCAGCAAGAGGGAAAATCCCTGAAACGTGGATGCACCTCTACAGGAGTCCCAGGCTGACAATAACCTTCCTGATCTGGTTTCAACCCTGGATGCTTTTACCTGGTGCATCCATCAGGGATTTCAGGGACTCCAGTGAGTTATCACCCTTGAATGCTCCGTTCTGCCTGACAACCCAGAAATCTCTGCCAAGGTACCTGGTCTTGGGGAAGGCTCAGCAAATGGTTGAGGTTGATAACCAAATACCTAGGAGAGACTTTTCTCTCCCTCCAGCAAGAGCTGTTGGTCAGACACACCCTGGGATCATTCACAAGTGGTCAATAAAGGCTTGGGGAGGGCCAGGTTTTCTAGGCCTTCTCAATGGGGTGGGTGTTTGTGGATACACAAGAAGCCTGTGAAACTTCTGATATTGGCAGGAAATCAATGCTCCCCACCCTCCACCCCCCCCACATCCCCACCATAAACACATGCCCTGCAGCAGGACTTGGCACTCAGGGGCTCCTGGGGTCCCGATTTACCTTCTAAAACATCCTCTAGCCACCACCGAATAAAGCAACCCCTTGCCACCCAACCACAAGAGCACAGCCTGGAAGCCACTCCAAGGGACATCCAGTCACGTTAAAACCTCAGCCATCCAGAGCACCAGGCCTGGTGATGAGAAAGAACATTTTATCCTTAAAAGCATCTGAATGCCCATGCTGCTTCTTGCAGAGAAATGTCCAAAATAATCTGCTATTAAAGAACGAGGATGGTTTTGGCATTTTTACCAAGCTAATGGTCTACGCAGACAAAATCTCATAAAAGGGCGCTCTGTTCTTCTTGATCCACTCAGACATGGCCTGTGAGTGAAGAAACGGGCTCTCCTCCTCAAAGAAATCACTGCTGATCCTCACACCAGCCTGACACTGCTTCATGGGTTCTTCAAAGAGAGTATTCCCATAGAAACTAAAAGGAAAGAGGAATGTGTCTGGAGGGCATTGTGGACAGCAGTGGGCTTTGGGCCAAATTTTAAGTTTGAAAATCAAGATTCCCTCTTTTCAAGAGGCCGCCAGACTGAGCAGATACAGACACCGTGAAAAGAGAGTGCCATATTAAGATTCAGGAAACAAGGATGGTTTCTATTCAGTTCCTCCATCATCCTTCAGGTCATGCGATTCCCATTTCCCTCTGTGGACCAAACAATTCAGTGGGGTTTCTGACTTTTAAATATTTCATTATCAACATATGATCCTTTTAGCCTCCAGAAAGCATTTTAACATGAAGATTCTGGCTTAAGACTCTTGTGGGTCTGTCTGTCTGTCTCTCTCTCTCTTTCCCTTGAAACGGTCTCACTTTGTGACCTAGGCTGGAGTGCAGTGGCATGATCACAGCTCACTGCAGCCCGACCTTCCAGGCTCTAGCAATCCTCCCACCTCAGACTCCCGAGTACTTGGGACTACAGGCACACACCACCATACCTGGCTTTTTTTTTTTTTTTTTTTTTTTTTTTGGGGTAGACAGGAGGCTTCACCATATTGCCCAGGCTGGTCTTAAACTCCTGAGCACAATCAATCCTCCCCTTTTGGCCTCTCAAAGTGCTGGGATTATTGGCTTGAGCCACCATGCCCGGCCAAGAACCTTCTCTCTTGTGATGCACCCCAGAACAAAACATCACTGCAGAAACACACCAAGGCATGAGTTTTAGTCCTAAGTCCCATTTATCCACCATACACTATGTGCCAGGCACAACGCTAAGTGCTTCTATGGATGAGCTTCCCTTAATCTCAGCAGTAACAACCCCAGGCTATGGGGCCTGTTGACAGATCCTTTTGCCACTGAAGACAGTAAGGCTCAGAGAGGATAAGTGGCTTGTGCCATGTCAGCCAGCTAAGGAGGGGCAGAACCAGGATGCAAACCCCAGCCGCCTGGCTCCAGACTCGCATTCCCAAGGTCCCACTACACTTGGTCACTGCACTGCATTCTGGTATCCTGGTCTTTGGCAGAGTCCACGTAAAAGAGGGAGGTAGAGGGAGTGAGAGGGACTTTATGCAATAAAGTTTCCTGGTGTTACACTGCCACCGTAATTGTGTCCCCAACCAGTACCTCCCTCTTCTCATCCTTTCCGTGATCGGCCCTGGAAAACCTTCGAAAGAACTGTCCTCCTTCTTTTGGGATCTCAGAGAAAATTCACCTGAGTTCAGTGACCAGGTGACCCAAGCTCTGAATGCGGTAACGTACACGGAGAGATGAGGATGTCACCATGAACAAGCGTCCCAGACAGCATCCGGGAGCAACCACAAGACTGGGCAGGGGGGGCTCTGATGCAGCCCACGGCGAGGAGGGCTGCCCATGCTGCCTAAACGGGTTCAGAATGAAAGGCGCCCTCCCAACTTCAACCCAGGGCCGGCCACGGAGCCTCCCGCCGCCCCTACCCAGCATCGCCGGCACCCCCGCGCCCGCTGCACCCCCGGACCCCCGGGCCCGCGACACTTACCCCTCTGCCGTCGCCACCTGTCTGAGTGACGGTCTCCCCCCTTCCCGGCCGCGGCGCGTCCTCCCCGTCCTCGCAGTCCTGGGGCTGTGCGCTTCCCCCTCCAGCAACAGCCGCAGCCTCTTCTCTTCGGGAGGGACGTCGTCCTCCTCCCTCCTGGCAGGCCATCCCTGCCTCGGGGCTTGCCAGTGACTTCGGAGCTGCCGGAAGTCCTGGCCATGACTCCGGTGGCTCTGCCTACACTTGGGGAAGAAGAAGGACCCGGCGCAAGCGGCCTCTCGGTGGAGCTGGGGCGTCTGAGCGCGGGCTCGGTGGGTCCGCGCGGGGCGGACCTGGGCATCGGGGCCAGCGCGGGCTCCTCCGCAGGCCGCTCCTGGCTCTCTGGCGCCCTCTGATGGCCGCTCACCAGCACCGCCGCCACGCCGGTCCCGGGCCTACGCCGGTCCCGGGCCTGCGCCGCTCTCACCTATCCTGGCCCAGGAGGTCGCTGTCCCTTGCCCGTGGCCAGGCCCTGCACCTCCTCCCTGCCCCAGCCAGGTTGCACCCCGATGGTCTCCCTACCCAAGGAGGAGAGAAGAGAAGGGACGCCCCGAGATGGTGGACATGGGCCAAAGCCACCTTGTCTTTGCTCTTACCCTGTGTCTTGCATGATTTGGAGGTGGTGGGAAAACCGAGGCTGCTCAAAACTCGTGGAGAATTCCTCCTGCAGGATGACATGAATGCACCTTCGCATTGCCTACCAACAGATCTTTTTTGAGCATCACTGCGGACCAGGCGTGGTGATAGGGGAAGGGATATTATGGTGAACATGACAGGCACTGCCTTCACCCAGTGGGGCTCAGCGCTGGGTGAGAAGGCATTGAGAATGGAAATTGTTAATTGGGCAAAAGGAGGCCAAGAAGAAGTGCTGGGGGCATGGGAACTGAAAAAGGAGGCTCAGCAGGTCTTGGAGCTGGGAGAGGGACAGCAGCAGCGGCTGTTCCAAAGGAAGCAACAGCTGAGGCCTCAGAAAGTTGTTCTCAGCCCAGTGGAGGCTGTTCAGGCAGAGGGAACAGCATGTGCAAAAGCCCAGAGGCTGGGGAAGAAGCAGAAACAGGACTGTGGGGCTGGAGCGTGGTGGGCAAGGTGAGAGAGGCGTGGTGGGCGGACAGATTGCCTGGGACCCAGCCGTGCAGGGGCAGAGGAGATAGGGGAACCTTGCAGGCCCCCAGCTGGGGCTGAGGCACAGAGACAATGCAGGTGGGCAAAGGCAGGAGACGTGGAGAAATATTTTGGAGGCATGCACTGATGAATGAGCCCAGGATGCAGCCTTAGTGTCAGTGTGGAGCTCCTTCCTAGGTTGTGTGATGAGCTGAACCCGGGGGTATTTTCTGGACATTGAGGTGCTACACCAAGAGTCCAGGACAGGCTAAGTGAGCACCAGCAGCTCCTGGCCCACCTCAAAAGCAGGAGAGACAGGGGAGACTGGGGAGGCCAGGGCAGAAGGGGAAGCCAGGAAGGCAGGAGAGGCCAGGGAAGCAGAGGAGGCCAGGGAGGAAGAGGAGGCAGGAGAGGCTGGGGCGGCTGTGTCCTTTCCATGATTCTGCCCAGGATCCTAGCCACCTGTACTCCCTGAGCTTCCCCACCCCAAGCTCTGGAACCATGTTGCACAATGGTCCACCCACTAAGCTCCTGATTGCAGCCCCTACCCTTCTGTGCTCCCTATTTCAACCCTAACAGCTCTCACAGTGGGCAGCACATAGTAGGTGCT
The DNA here is from genome assembly GCF_029289425.2 of Pan paniscus. NCBI lineage: Eukaryota > Metazoa > Chordata > Mammalia > Primates > Hominidae > Pan > Pan paniscus. Next base: position 30,937,406 of record NC_073256.2, on the reverse strand, counting down.
CAGGAAACACTGGTGGGAGAGCACATGGGTCTGCTCAGCACCTTCCTCTCTCCTCCAGCTCTTCCCTGTCACAAAATAATTCTGATAACGACACATGGGCTTTGAGACCCTCTTCTATTACTTTCCATATGTTAATCCATCTATACCTCACAGCAGCCCTGGGGGTGGGTGCAACGAGGATGCCCATTTTATGGAGGAGGAAACTGAGGTATAAAGAGGGTAAGTGACATAGGCACACTACAGGGGCTGGGGCCAAGTGATCAGAGCACTCAATCCCCAAAGGCAAGGTGGATGCAGTTACCATAAAAGACAGCAGAGTCAAAGCTGCAACCAGAATAGCCTGACTCTCAGAGACCTATGGTGCCAGCTGATTGTGGCTTTCCTAGAAGTGAAATAGATAAGAAGCCTGCACATTTTTACTGGATCTGTGTTTGCAGAAGAGTTCTAGGTCAGGTGAGCAGAAGTCTAATCTGAATCATAAAAACAGAGTCACAGTCTCCCGTCAATTCCCAGACATAAGCCAGTTCACAGACCCGGAGTCCCTTGTCTGAATGGGAAGCCAGGTCCCCTCCAGAAAGGACTCTGCTCCACTGCCAAAAATTAATATTGTCAATCTTTCTCCCAGCCTGCCCCCAAGGGAATACACAGCCTTTTACCAGGATGACTGAATAGGAGAAAAGGAACTAATGGGACCTGTGCAGGATCACTGGACACAGGCTCTGAACTGGCACTAGGCTGAGACTAGGGTCTACCACTCAGAATAGGCATTTTGGAGGTCAGGTGAATGTTGGTGCAGGTTCATGTCATGGTAGACCCATTGGGTCTCCAAATCCAACCTCTGGTTATATGCAAAATGGCCATGTTGAGATTTAAACTCAGGGTATCCAACTTAGAGGCTGTGCTCTTACTCATGAAACATTCTGACACTACTAACCAATTTAAAAATGCAAACACCTCCTGGGGATAGCGAGAGTCCTCCAAGCAGTCATGTAAATTGGTTCTGTCAAGGATTTCCTCCTAACAACCCCTTCCCCCCTCCCCCCCTCCGCCAGTTGCAAGGAGAGACTAGGGAAGGGCATTGGGTAACTTTGTTGCTAAAAGCTCTTCTGGATAAAGAAGACCTTTATCCAGAAAAAAGAAGCAAAATAGAGTTCAGCAGAAGTTGAGAAAAGAAGCAAATAGAGTTCAGCAGAAGAGGTAAGAAGGTAAGTTTATGTTTGACCAAGCACGGTGGCTCACGCCTGTAATCCTAGCACTTTGGGAAGCCAAGGCAGGCAGATCACGAGGTCAAGAGATCGCACCATCCTGGCTAACATGGTGAAGCCCCGTCTGTACTAAAAATTCAAAAATTAGCTGGCCATGATGACACACCCCTGTAGTCCCAGCAACTCGGGAGCCTGAGGCAGGAGAATCACTTGAACGTCGGAGGCAGAGGTAGCAGTGGGCCAAGATCATGCCACTGCATTCCAACCCGGTGACAGAACAAGACTCCATCTCATAAAACAAAACAAACAAAAAAATGTAAGCTTATTTTTAAGCCTGAACAAGTGTAGTGGTTTAGGGGTTCTGCAAACATTGCCCCCGTCAGGCTACAAGATGTTGTGGCAGCAATATTTACACCCAGTCACTCCTGGCTGGCTGAGCCACTTTTCAAAACACACTTGCACGGCTATGCAGAGTGGCTGGCTCCACTGGCAGCCGGCAAAGCCATAATTCACACTGTCACCACTGCCCTCAAACCCCTTCGGTAATCACTTTGATTTTTTGTGACGGAGTCTTTCTCTGTCATCCAGGCTGGAGTGCAGTGGCACAATCTCGGATCACTGCAAGCCCCGCCTCCTGGGTTCATGCCATTCTCCTGCCTCAGCCTCTCAAGTAGCTGGGACTACAGTCGCCCGCCACCATGCCAGGCTAATTTTTTGTATTTTTCGTAGAGACGGGGTTTCACCGTGTTAGCCAGGATGGTCTCGATCTCCTGATTTTGTGATCTGCCTGCCTCGGCCTCCCAAAGTGCTGGGATTACAGGCGTGAGCCACAGCGCCCGGCCTGGTAAGCAGTTTTAATCAATGCAACAGGAATAAACATTTGCTGCAGAGCGGCAATGTGCAGGGAGGAACATGCTTCCACTCAGGCTCAGAAAGCAAAACCTCCTGGCTGTTTGCATCTATGCAAGAGCTCGCAGGAAAAGACCTCTGTGTGGCTGCCAGCCTCACACATTCCCCCCAAGGGCTGAGTTTCTCTTTCCATGTTAATCTATGCTCTGACATGCCATCTGTCAACCACCACACCATTCTCAGTTGCCCTTTCAAAGCATCTTTGCCCTGTGAATGGTCACCAGCCCTGCCCTGCAAGCCCCCAGCTGACAATGAACTTAAATGAGAGAGAAAAGTTCCAGGGTGGATTTCAATTCAGCATCTTGGAGTCTCTGTGTGGGCATGAAATCTGTCTCCCCAGCTGTGGGCTGCATCTTTGTTTGTCATCTGGTTTGGTTCTTGGGGACTTGGAAACTCATGGGCACCTTTGCAATTTGTCAAGAATCTGCACAGCCCTTCCAACAAAAGCAAGGAATAGGAACAGAAGCCCAAGGCTTCAGATCAAGGTGCAACTTAAAGCAGCCTCAGTGTAAAAGCAAACAAGAGTCAGAGGAATGCCTAAGGCAGATTCTAGTCCCCAGGGCAGCTATAAGGCAAAGAGAAAGAGACAGAGAGACAGAGACAGAAAGACAGAGAGAGATGGGAGGAGACATGAGGCACCCAGCCCTCTGCATCAAAATCTATAAGAGAGGGGCCTCCTAAAAGTGCAGGAGGCTGAGGTGGGTGTACACGGAAGTTCAAGACTAGCCTGGGCAACACAGCAAGACCGTGTCTTCACAAAAAATACAAAAATTAGCCAAGTGTGGTGGTGTATGTCTGTGGTCCCAGTTACCCAGGAGGCTGAGGTGGGAGGATGGCTTGAGCCCAGGAGGTAGAGCTGCAGTGAGCTGAGATAGCACCACTGCACTCCAGCCTGGGCAACAGAGTGAGACTTCATCTCAAACAAATTAAAAAATTTTTTTACAAGGATCACCCTGGCTACTTGAATGGGTAATAAGAAGGTAAGAGCAGAAGCAAGGAGACCAGCAGGGAGATTCTGCAGGTGGGAGTCCATAGTGGCTCAGACCGGGCTCCCGCTGAAGACTGCCTAAATTCTGTATATATTTTGATGATGAAGCAACTCACCGACTCTTGAAGAGTGGGCTCTAGGAGACTGTATTTTTAACAAGCTCTCAGAGGATTCTAATGCAGCCTGAAGTTGAAGAACTGGTTTAGGTGAAGCTTCTGTTTCATCCTTGGGGAAGTACCTACTGACTTTTCTCTAAGCCACCTCAAAAGAGGTGCTAGACAAGATGTGCTCCAATGTCTGAACATGTGCGCACAGCTTTAGAGCCAACCTCAGGACACTGAGTCAAAGGTTAGGAGTACAACAGTGAACAACCACTGTCCTCTTTTCAATGAGCTTTGCATTTAATGAGAGAAATAAAAAGCAAAAAAAAAAAATCATTTTCAACTCAGAATGGTAAGAGTTATGGTGACAGTATGCCTGGGACAATGGGAGCAAATAGAAGGGGCACCCGATTGGCTAGGTGCATTTGTTCTTGCCTGTAATCCCAGCACTTTGGGAGGTCAAGGTGGGTGGATCACTTGAGGCCAGGAGTTCGAAAACAGCCTGGCCAACATGGTGAAATCCTGTCTTTACTAAAAATACCAAAAAAATTAGCCAGATGTGGTGGCAGGCACCTGTAATTCCAGATACTCAGAAGGCTGAGGTGGGAGAATTGCTTGAACCTGGGAGGCGGCGACTGCAGTGAGCCAAGATCACGCCACTGCACTCCAGCCTGCATGGTCAGAGCGAAATTCTGTCAAATAAATAAATAAAAGCCCAGAGGTGGGTGGGCATGCAATCTCTATCAGGTGGTGAGAAATCCTTCTCCACCACAGGACTCCTCAGTTGAAGACTAAAAAATGGTAGGAACTAGCCAGGTCGATAGGAGAGGTGTGGAAGATCATTCCCAGCAGAGGAAAGAGCATGTGCAAAAATCGAGACGTGAGAGGGTGAGGAGCTGAGAGATGTTCATATAATTGTAAAAAGTGACTAATGTAGAGGTAAGTTGGAGCCAAATCTTAAAGGCTCTTTGTCGTGTTTATCCTGTAGACAAAGGGAGACAGTAGATGTTTTTAGGCAGGGGAGTAATGATCCACTTTGTGCTATCAAAAGAGCAGTCTGGCTGGAGGAGAGTGGGAGGTGAGTAGACCAGGTAGGAGGCTGCAATACACCAAGTGAGACAAGATGGTTGGCTGGACAAAGGCTGTGGCAGTGAGGATGGAGAGGAGACAGTAGACTAACTTGACTGAGAAAGAGGGAGGAATGAAGGAGGAGGCCCAGGTGTTTTGGAAGCTGGGTGGATGGTGGTGTGAATCTGACGTGGTGAGCCCAGGCAGAAGAGGAAATCAGGAGAGGCAAGGTAAGATGAGGTCAATGCAAGAAAGACAGCCAAGTGGAGAGAACAACTGGGCCGTTGGATTCATCAGCCTGGAGTTATACAGAGAGCTCTGGAATGGAAATAAAGAGGAAAGGACTTTGGGAATAGGTGAATCCTCCCAGGATAATGTGTAGAGAAAGGAGAATAGAACACAGGGGACAGAAAAAGGGAAGAGATTTGTTATTAAAACCAACCATCCATCAGACATCTTCCAATAAAACACTTGTTAGAGGTTTCCTCAGTGTGAGTTATTCAGGACCAGAGCTAAAGACCATATTCCCAATAAAATCACTGCTGGGAAGGTCTTCATGAAAACATTTAATGCTGCTTTTAAAACAACAACAAGGCTACAAAAAGGCTTTAGCTACCGCACAGACATTGGAGCAATTTTTCGTCAAGAGTCTATCAAACACGAATCTGATCTGACTCAAGGAGGTGTCATATCAAGTGTAAAAATCCAATTCCAATGTCCACAAGAGCCTTTCTGCCAGGTACAAGACCGTAATCCAGTTGAAGTGATTTTCTGTTGATTAATAGGCTGGGAATACACAGGTTGTTGGTTTTTGAGATTTCCCTCCCTGTGCCTTCATGCCAGCTGTGAAAGAGTCAAAAGGCTCCTAACTGTCAAAATAAAAATGACACTTGGTCACAGAGGAAACAGATTATAGGTCAATCACATTGATGACTTTTTAACTATGAGAAGCCATTAATGTTACTGAATAAGCAAATCTGTTTGCATAACCAGATTTTTATAGGCTACTGGGAATAAAGGTTTTCCTAAGTGGGTGATTTGTACAACGATAGCCTTTGGGTCTCTGATGGAACAGCTCTGATGAGGAAATGTTCCTTTAATTATGTGGAAGGCCAATTACCATGTTATAGCCACATTGTTTTGCAGATTGCATATAATTTCACCATTCCCATAGCTTCAGCACTATAATTCTGGAGAAAGTTCAGGCACCAAGAAGACACTTGAGGCACACTATGTTGGAGACAAAGACGTTTTAGCGAATTCAATTTAAGCTTCAACATTAAAGTTATTTTGTTGAATAAAATATAACGCAATAATGAGCTTGTGTATGTCAACTCTACAGTGCGGGTAATAATAGCTAGAGAGAGCATGTCCCGTGTCCCATTTTTAATGCTCATTCGAGTAATACATAATGCTACAGAGCGAACCTTTCTCTAATATGTGCTTCATCTCAGGCTAAGTGTGTTTTGGGCAACCGGGCTTCATGAAAAAAAAAAAAAAAAGTAAAGGGTCTAATTTGGGAGCCATTCGCAAAAGTGCTACCACTTGATGCTTTTTTATACTCTGAGATTTCTTATTCCCAGTGCCTACCAGGAATGGACTTTGTGGAGAAGCTCAGATTAATCACTCCTTATGAGAGGTAACAGCATGCTGGCAGCCCTCACAGCCCTCGCTTGCTCTCGGTGACTCCTCTGCCTGGGCTCCCACTTTGGCGGCACTTGAGGAGCCCTTCAGCCCGTGGCTGCACAGTGGAGCCCCTTTCTGGGCTGGCCAAGGTCGGAGCTGGCTCCCTCCGCTTGCAAGGAGGTGTGGAGAGAGAGACGTGAGCCGGAACCGGGGCTACGCCCGCTGATTGCCTGCCGGCTGGAGTTCCGGGTGGTCGTGGGCTTGGCAGCCCCGCACTAGGAGCTGCCGGCCCCGGACATTGAGGGGCTTAGCACCTGGGCCAGCAGCTGCTGTGCTCGACTTCTCACCGTGCCTTAGCTGCCTCCCCGCGGGGCAGGGCTCGGGACCTGCAGCCCACCATTCCTTAGCCTCCCCACTCTGTGGGCTCCTGTGCGGCCTGAGCCTCCCCGACAAGCACCGCACCCTGCTCCTCCCCACCCAGTCCCATCGACCTCCCAAGGGATGTAGAGTGTGGGCACACGGAGAGGGACTAGCAGGCAGCTCCACCTGCGGCTCCTGTGGGGGATCCACTGGGTGAAGCCAGCTGAGCTCCTGAGTCTGATGGGGACTTGTAGAACCTTTATGTCTAGTTAAGGGATTGTAAATACACCAATCGGCACTCTGTATCTAGCTCAAGGTTTGCAAACACACATATCAGCACCCTGTGTCTAGCTCGGGGTTTGTGAATGCAACAATAGACACTCTGTATCTAGCCATTATAGTGGGGACTTGGAGAACCTTTGTGTGGACACTCTGTATCTAGCTAATCTAGTGGGGACGTGGGGAGCCTTTGTATCTAGCTCAGGGATTGTAAAAGCACCAATCAGCGCCGTGTCAAAACAGACCACTCAGGCTCTCTGTAAAATGGACCAATCAGCAGGATGTGGGTGGGGCCAGGTAAGAGAATAAAAGCAGAATGCCCGAGCCAGCAGTGGCAAACCGCTGGGGTCCCCTTCCACACTGTGGAAGCTTTGTTGTTTTTCTCTTTGCAATAAATCTTGTTGCTGCTCACTCTTTGGGTCCACACTGCCTTTATGAGCTGTAACACTCACGGTGAAGGTCTGCAGCTTCACTCCTGAAGCCAGCGAGACCATGAACCCACTGGGAGAAATGAACAACTCCAGACGTGCAGCCTTAAGAGCTGTAACACTGTCCATGAAGGTCTGCAGCTTCACTCCTGAGCCAGTGAAACCACAAATCCCACCAGAAGGAAGAAACTTCGAACACATGCGAACATCAGAAGGAACAAACTCCAGACACACCACCTTTAAGAACTGTAACACTCACCAGGAGGGTCTGCGGCTTCATTCTTGAAGTCAGTGAGATGAAGAACCCACCAATTCCGGACACACTTATACAGTTGGCACTGGGAGGTCTGTAGGGAGCAAGTGAACAAATCAGTAGAGTGAAGATAGAGGGAGAACAACATGATGGGGGAAAGCAAAGTTACTGCCATGTTGGTTTCAATTCTGCCACTCATGGGTGAGACCCATGACCTCCTGTCTCTAGGACTCTGTTGTTCTGATCTGTAGAGTGGAGGAATAGAAGGGCCTTTTAAAGTATTAACATTTCCTGACCTATCTGTAAAACATTTTCATTCAAACTGATGGGAATCTTGACTACTTTGCCAAGAGGACATAATAATCATCAAGCTGAATGTACCAAACAACATTGCCTGAAACTATCTAAGCAAAAACTAAGAAAGTTACACAGGACAGACAAACCTCCTGTGAGAGTAAGAACTCTTCAGCACATGCTTAGTGTGTCAAAGACAATGCTGTGTTCACACCATTCCTCTTCCTCTACATGCAGAAAGACTACATTTCCCAGCCTCACTTGCAGTTAGTTTCGAACCATGTGACTGCATTTCCACCAATAGGAATGTAAGAAATCACTTCTGGGCCAAGGTTATCAAAGGCAAGTGTGAGCTATGTTCCCTCTCTCCCTATCCATATGGCTACAAGTGATAATCTCTGAGATGGCAGAATTAAAAGATGGAAACCTCCAGAATCTCTGAATCACTGTTGGACAAGGGCCCCCAAGGAGAACCCCTGCCCTGCACCAGACTATGCTATGGGTGCCAACCCACTGAGAGTTCAGGGTTTATTCGTCTCAGCAGCAGTCTATTGTTACACTGACTAACATCCTAAGGTTTGAGAGATCTAGCATATTGTTAATTGAAGCTAGATTTTAATTACACTGAGAACCTTATGTATTGAAAAATAAAAACTCTCCTAAAAAAACAAATAATCCACATTCCTTTTAACCACATGTGGCAAATTTGCCAAAAAAAAAAAAAAAAAAAAAAAACTGGCCACATATTAGGCCATAAAGAAGTCTCAACAAAATCCACAATAGAAATTACTAAACATTTACAACAGAAAGAAAATACAACTTTATATATATATATATAATATATATATTTTTTGTGAGTCTTCCAACTTTGTTCTTCTTTTACAAGGTTACCTGGGAATTTCTGGGTTTCCTGCAATTCCTCATACAGTTTTATGCTGTTTGTCAATTTCTGTGGCTAGGATGAACTTATAGTAGTTCTCATAGACCAGGGTTTGCATGTCGCTGTCTAGAGCCCGGATCTGCTGCACCATGTCCGCCTCACTGTCCATCAGTTGGGCAAGAGGGCACTCTCTAGGCAGCTTGTCTAGGTAAATTTCCGGGTCGAAGTGCGCCCCGTTCAGATCGGTAGGGTCCAGCGGGTCAGGCCCCGCGGGAAGTCCCACCGCCTCCCCTCCCGAGAGGCCGTTGTAAAGCTTTAGCATCCTGTGCGCCTTCCGCCGACGCTCCGACGCTCCGTGAGCCTCCCCCTCCAGCCCTTCTGGGGAGTCCCCAAGTCCACACCTCAGGCTAGGCCCAGTGACAGCTGCCGCCGCCATAGCTCCAACTGCAGCTCACAGGTGTAATTTTTATATTTTTAAGTTGGATACATGGAGCTACTTGGCTTTTGCTTTCATCACATCGTTGAGGAAAGAGGTGGTTGCTTATGGTACCCCTGTTTTTATTGCATCCTGTAATGGATGGGAACCTCCGTGTTGCAGAGAGCAAAACACTGAACTAAATTGCGCTGTAACACAGCCCTTTGTTGGGGGATTGGGAGTGATCCTGCAAACGCTCGCAAATTTGCACAGTGACAGAGACAATCGTTTGGGCAACTGTTCACTATAGGAAAAGGCAATTGACCAAAAGTCAGTTACTGAGCTATCTCAATACTTTCATTTTAACTTTTGGCAGCAGGGTGCAATTAAAGGAGAGAAAGAAAACAAAGTGATAAGTGTAAGATAATGTACACACATGTGTAAAAGAAAATGACAAGACAGGATGACTATTTGTCTCTTGGTTAGCTCCTTGGGCTCTATGTCTCCTTCCTCAGAGAAACTCGTTTTCCTTTGTCCAGATTTCTTAAGGTGGATAATCCAGGCACCTGCTCCCCCATGATGGAGGCCAAAGACATCCCTGGAGCCGCCTCCCACTGCATCCTTTCTTGCACAGCCCACATGGACACAACTCAGTCGATTAGACTTCCTCTCAGAACTTTAGTCTTGAGCAAAGAGATTAAAGGGTGAAGTGACTGAAGGTATGCCCTTCCAAAGTGGTACGTGAGCTAATGGCTAAAGTTTGCCAAGCCCATCCAAGCACTTTTTTTCGTAATTTTTATTTATTTATTTTTTTGTGACAGAGTCTTGCTCTGTTGCCCAGGCTGGAGTGCAGTGACGTGATCTCGGTTCACTGCAACCTCTGTCTCTCGGCTTTAAAGGAGTCTTCTGCCTCAGTCTTCTCAGTAGCTGGGATTACAGGCATACGCCACCATGACTGGCAATTTTTTTTTTTTTTTGTATTTTTAGTAAAGACAGGGTTTCACCAAGTTGGCCACACTGGTCTCGAACTCCTGACCTTGTGATTCGCCTGCCTAAGCTTCCCAAAGGGCTGGGATTACAGGCGTGAGCCACGCGCCTAACTTCAAAAAGTTTTAAGTACAGCTCAGAGGTCTTAACCACAGGCACATCGGAGGAGCATTTTTGAAATATTTTCCAGCTTCCTCAGTAGGAATGGAAGCCACACTCCGAATTGATGACTCCTTTGAGGAAGTCGAGAGCTGTACGGAAAGCCAGGAACAGGGGCAAGGGAGAGATGCGTCCCGAATGATCCTGTGCCAATTCTTTCTGGAATCCTTGATGTGATCTCAGCTGCTCTTTCTATACATGACACAGTGATTGTGGCACCCACTGGTCTAGCTGTGGTCTACAAGGAACCCCCAAAGGGAAGGGCACAGTGAGCAGGGGCATCGGCCTGAGTGACAAGGATTTGAGAGGGCAGGTTGGATGCAGGGAGAGGACTGGCCAGATGCCCTGTGTCTGGACGTAGACTGACTGGTTCAAATTGGACTTCGCCTTTTTTGACTTCGTGATCTGGTACAAGCTACATGAAAATCCGTTGCACCTTTTCTAGTCTGTAAAATCATCCTGAAATATGCACTAATAACGTGGAGACTACGCAGATGAAATAAAACAAGCTGCATAGAGAGAGAGCTCAGAGCCTGGCCTTTAGGAAGCCCTCAGTAAGGGTTCATGATGCCATGGTGTCTGTCGTCATCCTCTTTATCCTCATCATCACCTTCATAACCTCTTTGTTGTTCTTAGGGAATAGTTTAGAGGGACTGATTCCCTGCTATCATGGGTGAGATGTCTATGAAAAGGACAACCAGTGGGGGAGGAAAGCAAAATTTTGAATAAGATTTCTGAGACCCCCAGCACAACGAAGAACAGAAACTCCACAGTCTGCTGAGCAGAGAGTTGCATATTGGTCTCCTCCCATCTGCCCACCACACTCTCCTGTTTGTCCTGAGGATGAGGAAACAAACAAGGCCCCCGACCGTCCCTCAGCACTCACTTGAAGGGGTGGCCTGCCCCTCCACACCTGTGGGTATTTCTAGTCGGGTGGGACGAGAGACTGAGAAAAGAAATAAGACACAGAGACAAAGTATAGAGAAACAACAGTGAGCACAGTGGACCGGCGCTCAGCATACCAAGGATGTGCACCGGCACCGGCCTCTGAGTTCCCTCAGTTTTTATTGATTATTATTTTTAATATTTTAGCAAAAAGGAATGTAGTAGGAGGGCAGGGTGATAATAAGGAGAAGGTCAGCAACGAACATGTGAGCAATAGAATCTATGTCACAATGAAGTTCACGGGAAGGTACTATGACTGGATGTGTACGTAAGTCAGATTTCTGTTTCTCTCCACCCAAACATCTCAGTGGAGTAAGAATAAAAAGGCAGCATTGCTATAAACACGTCTCGCCTCTCACCATAGGGCGGTTTTTCTCCCATCTCAGAATTGAGCAAATGTACAATCGAGTTTTATATCGATACATTCAGTTCCCAGCGGCAGGCAGGAGACAGAGGCCTTCCTCTCTCTCAATTGCAAGAGGCTTTCCTATTTGACTAATCCACCTCAGCACAGACCGTTTACGGGGGTCGGGCTTGGGGACGGTCAGGTCTTTCTCATCCCATGAGGCCACTTATCAGACTATCACTTGGGGAGAAACCTTGGACAATAAGCCTCTTTCAAGGGCAGAGGTCCCTGCGACTTTCCACAGTGTATCTTGCCCCTGGTTTATTGAGACTAGAGAATGGCGATGACTTTTACCAAGTATACTGCTTGGAAACATCTTGTTAACAAGGCATGTCCTGCATAGCCCTAGATCCCTTAAATATTGATTTCATACAACACATGCCTTTGTGAGCTTCAGGTTGGGTCAAAGTGGTAGGTTCAAAGTGACTGGGGCAAAGCTACGGATTAACAACATCTCAGCAAAGCAATTATTGAAAGTACAGGTCTTTTTCAAAATGAAGTCTCTTATGTCTTTCCTTTCTACATAGACACAATAAGTGTCTGATCTCACTTTCTTTTGCCTACATTCACTGAACTGCCCTTTCCCTCTGCTGGGCCATGACCACAGAGAACATGTCCACCGTCCTCCCTGCGTGGTGCACCATGGAGGCTCAGACTCCATCCTCAAGGCTGGGAAGAAGACAGGATGAGACATCAGACCCCTGATAAAGGTGACGGGAGTGCAGTCCACTGGACCGCAACCTCACACTGCAGGGCTGGAGGCACAGACCTACTATTTACTGTTCTGTGGCCTGGGGGGCTCAAGGCACAGAGCTCCTCATTAGCCAAAGTCGCCCAAGTTCCCCAACCTCTAAGGATTTCCTCATAATAATGCAAGAAGAAGAAGAGAAAAGTGAGTGCCTATAGAAGCTTTGGAGCTCTTCTTCTAATCAGGAGAAAGCTGGTGTGTATTCTTCGCTTCTTTCTTTTCTTTTTACACATCCAACTGCTTCAATTTCCATCTTGTATTATGGGAAAATATACCACGTATAAATATTAAAAATTATAAATACATATTAGTTCATAGAGAACGGCCAGTATAAACATTTACAATTTCCACTCTTTTTCAGTTTACGGTTTAACGACATTAAGTATGTTCACATTGTTTAGCAACCATCACCGCCATCGTCTCCGGAACAGTTTTATCTTTCAAAATGGAAATTCCACCCATTCACCAAGCTCTCCATTCCTGTCTCTCGCCCACACCTGGGGGCCACCTTTCTAGTTTGCAACTCTATGAGTTTAACTACTCTAGACAATTGATAGATAAGTGGAATCATACCGTGTTTAATTTTTTTGTTTTGGAGACAGAGTCTTTCTCTGTCACCCAGGCTGGAGTGCAGTGGCATGGTCTGGGCTGACTGCAACCTCCACATCGTGGGTTCAAGCGATTCTTGTTTCTCAGTCTCCCGAGTAGCTGGGATTACAGGCGTGCGCCACCACGCCCAGTTAATTTTTGTATTTTTAATAGAGAAGAGCTTTCACCATACTGGCCAGGCTGGTCTCGGACTGCTGACCTGAATTGATCCGCCTGGCTCAGCCTCCCTAAGTGCTGGGGTTACAGGTGCGAGCCACTGAGCCTGGGCCTGTTTATCCTTTTGGGATTTATTTATTTCACTGACGATAATGTCCTCAAGGTTCATCCATGTTGCGGCCTGCGTCAGAAGTGCCTGTCTGTTTTTTGTTGTTGTTTTTTGTTAGTTCGTTTGACTTTGTTTTGTTTTGTGTTTCCATGGAGTCTCACTCTGTCGCACAGGCTGGAGTGCAGTGGCACAATCTAGGCTCACTGCAACCTCCGCTTCCCGGGTTCCAGCGATTCTTGTGCCTCAGCCTCTCTAGTAGATGGGACTATAGGCACACGCCACCACGCTTACCTAATTTTTTTCATTTTCAGTACAGACAGGGTTTCACCAAGCTGGCCAGGCTGGTCTTGAATTCCTGATCTCAGGTGATCCGCCCACCTCGGTCTTCCAAGACGCTGCGATTACAGGCGTGAGCCACCCCACCGGCCAGAAGTGCCTGCCTTTTGAAGGCTGAATAGTCTTCCATTGTGTGAAGGAACTGCAGTGTGCTTTTTCATTCATCTGTCCACGAACCCTTGGGTTGCTTCCACATTTTGGCTGTTGTGAATAATGCTGCTATGAATACGGGTGTACACAAATGTGTCTTCCACTCCTGGCTTCTAATGCTTTTTGGTAGGTACCCACAAATACAACTGCGGGAACATCTGATCATTCTGTTTCTAACTTTTCCAGTACACGCCATACTATTTTCCCCGTTCCTTCACGGTTTTACATTCCCTCCGATCAGATTCGAGCATTTCTACTTCCCTCTAGTCTCACCAATGCCTGTTTGTTTATCATATCCATCCTAATGTGTGGTATCACATTCTTGGTTTGATTTGTGCTTCCCTATGATGAGTGATTTTGAACATCATTTTAGATGCTTATTGGCCATTGCGATATCATCTTTAGGGACACGTCTACTCTAGTCTTCTGATCATTGTTGATGGGATGCTTTGGGTTTCTTGTTGTTTAGTTCTACCTGTTCTTTATATATGATGGATATCAGCCTGTTTTCAGATATACGCTTTGCAAATATTTTTCCTAATCCATGGGTTATCTTTTCCCTCAGTTCACACTGTTTTTAGCTTCACAAAAGTGTCTGTCATTTGGGTGTGATCCAAGGAATCTAATTTTCTTTTGTTGCCTATGCTTTTGGTGTCATATCCCAAAGAACATTGCCCAATCTGCTGTCATGAAAGTGTGGCCAATTTTTTTTTTAGGCGTATCATACTTTTAGCTCTTGGGGTCAGGTCTCTGACCCAGTTTGTGTGAATTTTTGCACCAGGTGTGACATAGGGTCCACCTTCATTCTTCTGCATGTGGAAATCAAGTTTCTCCAACACCATTTCTTGAAAAGGCTGCTTTTCCACCAATGAGCTTTGTTAGCACTCAAGTGAAAAATCATGTGAACATATAGGTGAGAAGTTATTTCTGGGCTCCAAAACAAACAAACAACAACAGACAACAGATAAGGATACAGCATGGGCAGGGCGTGGTCACTCATGCCTGTAATCCTAGCACTTTGGTAGGCCGACGCGGGCAGATCACCTGAGGTCAGGAGTTGAAGACCAGCCTGACTGACAGGGACAAAACCCGTCTCTAATAGAAATACAACATTAGCTGGGCGTGCTGGTGCATGTCTGTAATCCCACCTACTCGGGAGTTGGAGGCAGGAGAATCGCTTGAACCCAGGAGGCAGAGGTTGCGGTGAGCCAAGATTGCACCATGACACTCCAGCCTAGGCAACAAGAGCGAAACTCCATCTCAAAAAAAACAAAAAACAAAACAAAACAAAACAAAAAAACAAAAAAAAGCATGATTTCAAGAGCAGAAAGAGAAAATCTTAAAAACCATCATAATGAGAAAGTTAGGAAGCTTCTTACCAAAGCATCTGGAAATATGCAAGCAATTCTTGTGAACTAAAATTTTCATACTGTACTATCAAACACTAGAACTCACTTATTCCATCTTTCTGTATTTTGGGACCCAATTATCCACTTGTCTTCATTCCCTATCCCACCCCTTTTCTTCCTATCGTCTGCTAACCACCTTTATACTCTCCACCTTCCTGAGATTCCTTTTGTGTGTAGGTTTGTGATGGAGTCTCTTTCTGTTGCCCAGGTTGGAGTACACAGGCACAATCCGGGCTCACTGCAAGCTCTGCCTCCCGAGTTCAAGCGCTTCTTGGGCCTCAGTCCTCTGAGTAGCTGAGACTAGAGGCACGCGTCACCATGCCCGGCTCATTGTTTGTGTTTTCCGTAGAGACGGGGTTTCATCATGTTGGCCAGGCCGGTCTCGAACTCCTGGACTCAAGTGATCCGTGCGACTCGGCCTCCCAGAGTGCTGGGATTACAGGCCTGAGTCACCACACCTGGCCAAGGTTTCCTTTTTTCTTCCTACATAGAAGTGAGGACATGAAATATTTGTCATTCTGTGCCTGGCTTCTTTCATTTAATATACAGACCTGCAATCTCATCCATTTTGTCTGCAGCAGAGAGGACGTTCTTCCCTTATAGGTTGAATAATACTTCACTGGGTGTGTATACCACAGTTTCTTCATTGAAACAAATTTCTGAAGAGCAAATATTTTTAAAATGCCTCGGAATGTGAAACTTCAGGGATACTGTGCCCATTTTATTCTTTTCTATTTCCCATCTTATGTATATGCAAGTGTATAACAAAGCAGCAATCAATGTGTGTATAAATCTATAACTTCAACAATTGTAAAATGTAAACGTTAAGTTGTGGCTGGGCGCAGTGTCTCATGCCGGTAATCCCAGCACTTTGGGAGGCGGAAGCGGGCGGATCATCTGAGGTTGGGAGTTCAAGGCCAGCCTGAACAAAATGGAGAAACACTGTCTCTATTAACAATACAAAAAAAAAAAAAAAATTTAGCCAGGCATGGCAGCGCATGCCTGTAATCCCAGCTACTTGGAAGGCTGAGACAGGAGAATTGCTTGAATACGGGATGCAGAGGTTGCAGTGAGCTGAGACAGTGCCATTGAACTCCAGCCTGGACAACAAGAGTGAAATTCTGACTCAAAACAAAAAGGAAAAGAAAGAAATAGAAAATGTGTAATGATAAGAAAAAACAACATAATTAACATTTGTATGGTGTTGATGGACAATGCATTTGAAGATAATATTTGAAGAAATCATATTACAAATAATTTCTGTTCTTACTCGTTGGAGCTTGATGCCTCTAAAAACTTCGTTATTGGAACCACCTCTGGTGCTTTAAATTAAAAAGAAAAAATCCACACACTCACACAGGTGCAAGGAAATCAGAATCTCAGGTATTGAGACCCAGGCCTCATCATTTGTAAGCTCCCCAGGTGATTTGACTCAAAGCGAAGATTGAGGTACGGCGACATGGATCTCTACACAGAACCTGCCTAAATAGATTCTCTATAAGCAGTTTATAAACAAATTCCACATGAACTGTGGAAGAGGATATGAATTTGATATACAGTATGTCCTCACTTAACATCTTTGGAAGTCTCTTGGAAACTTCACCTTGAAGCAAAATTAGGTATAGTGAAACCACTTGTTTTTCTCAACAGTATAACTACACGACTTTGAACAACCAATGGTGTTGGAGGACCTCCTGTACATTGTTTCCATAAAGTCAGTTTTCGAGGAATTCCAAAACGAAGTGAGGACTTCGTGTGTATAAAAAGTTGGTAGTGATTCCACCTGGA
This sequence comes from Pan paniscus, assembly GCF_029289425.2. Classification (NCBI taxonomy): domain Eukaryota; kingdom Metazoa; phylum Chordata; class Mammalia; order Primates; family Hominidae; genus Pan; species Pan paniscus. The sequence continues at coordinate 30,920,798 of NC_073256.2, read as the reverse complement.
TGACAGGGTTATTGCTCAGAAACTAAAAGAGGCCGCCTACGTATAGAGGATTCTGCCATGAGGTTTCTGCTAAACCAAGGATCCCAGAATCTTCACCCATTCCAGTTAAAGGCATAACGAAGAAAACAATATTCACAAAGGAAACGCAGAAAGGAATAAAAGCCATCAAGCCACAAAAATAATGTGACTAAGGGGCAGGAATTGCAGATGTAGAGATTTAATGTGGTTGCCCTTTCTCACCCACACAAGAAAAAGGATGGAACAGATCATGAGATTCGACTGTTCTGCTGCGCAGCCTCCGCAGGGCACTTTGTATGTCCCTGTTTCTGAGGCTGTAGATGAAAAGGTTCAGCATGGGGGTGACCACAGCCTACATCACTGACGCCACCACACCATTCCTGGGGGGTGGTGACACAGTTGAAGTCAGGTACACACCAATGCCTGTTCCATAAAATCAGCAAACGGCTGCTAGGCGAGAGCCACAGGGGAAGAAGGCTTTATACTTCCCATCTGATGATGAAATCCTTAGAATGGAGGGACTAATTTTATAGTAAGACAAAAGGATCCCTGAAATGGGAAGAAAACCAAACAGTACTATCGAAATATATGAATATGCTATTGATGACGCTGTCAGAACAGGCAAGTTTGAGAAGTTCAGAGGGGTCACAGAGAGAATTAGAGATTTCCACATTCTTGATGATGGTGAATTGTAACCCAAGCCAACTGTGCAGCTGGGAATCCAACAGGCTAAGGAAAAAGGACACCAAAACGAAGAAGACACAGAGGTGAGGATTCACGATGACTGGGTAGTGCAGAGGGCGACAGATGGCTACAAAACAGTCATAGACCATCACAGTCAGGAGCATGCCTTTTATACATGCAAAAAGGAGCAAGAAAGACATCTGTGTCAGGCAGACCGCATGAGAGATGACTCTGCTATGCGACTGCATGTCCACAATCATCTTGGGAACCATGGCCGAGGTGAAACCGATGTCAGCCCAGCACAGGTTGGAGAGGAAGAAGTACATGGGGGTGTGGAGGGGGGAGTCAGAGCTGACAGCCAGGATGCTGAGCAGGTTCCTCAGCACCGTGACCAGATACATGGACAGGGACAGGGATAGCAAAGTGATGACCGGCTGCAGTTCTGGATCCTCTGAGAGTCCCAGGAGGAGGAATTCTCAGACACCTGTGAGATTCCGTGGCCCTGTGTGTCTTGGACACCTTGAGAAGGAAAGAGGATTGGAAACATAAAAGATAAAAACCAGCCCTTAATGCTGGATGCAAGCAATTCACAAGGAACATCTTCACACTTGCAGACCATACACCGCCAGGAATGTTTCTCGGTTGTGACAATTCCAAAATTCTCAGAAGTATTACGTGTTTTACTTGTTTGCTATTCAAGGCTTTCTGTACATACTACTTTAGAGAAAATCCACTGAAGAATATTAGAAGACCAAAACGTCATATATAACAAATCCGTGATCTCAGTAAAATAGGGCCTACTCTTTTGAGAAAAAATACAATGCAATGACAATGTCCTTCTCTCTTTAAGAAAAAGATCTCAGTCTAATTGAAAGAAATTAAGAAGCCGTGAAATACACTCTACTTTATTCTGACACGGTGCTACAGCTTCCATTGCTGTAGAATATGTAAAAGGACAACACAAGAGCTAGGACCGCATTATCTAGAAAAGAAATCGAACCTTATAGTTCTCAATCGGAAGACCTTTTCACATGTCTGTTACTTTTCATATTTATTATCATCCTTCAGTTCTCTGACATCATTTCTTCATAAAAGTACACGCACACTCAAAAATGGGAGCTGTGTTTCCAAATGAATTGAATCTATAACTGTTGGCCCAGCACCATGGCTCACACCTGTAATCCCAGCACTTTGGGCAGCCGAGGCTGATGGATCCCCTGAGGTCAGGAGTTGCAGACCAGCCTGGCCAACGTGGTGAAACCCGTCTCCTGTGAAAAAAAAAAAAAAAGTTAACACGGCGTGGTGGCGAGTAACCCTAGCTACTCGGGAGACTGAAGCTGGAGAATCCCTTAGAACCTGGAAGGCAGAGATTGCACACCCTGTGATAGGATTTTTGATATCCTAGGGAGATATTGCTCCTGACAGTAGCGTTGGCATACACCCTGTGATATTATTTGTAATATCCTAGAAAGATATTGCTCCTAATATCACGGTGTCTCTACACCCTGTGATCTTAACTGTAATATCCTACAGAGATCTTACTCCTAATAACACAGTGGGTGTACACCCTGTGATATTATTCATAATATATTACAGAGATATGACTCCTGATATCACAGTGAGTGTACACCATGTTGGTACACCCTGTGATCTTATTTGTAACAACTTAGAAAAATATTACAGCTAATATCAAAGTGGGTGTACCCCCTGCGATGTTATTTGTTATCTACTAGGTAGATATTACTCCTAATATCACATTGAGTGTACACCATGTGTGTACAGACTGTGAAATTATTCATAATACCCTAGGAAGATATTACTCCTCATATCACAGTGGGTGTACACCGTGAGTGATTTTTTTTTTCTAATATCCAGCGGAGGAGAGGATGATATTGCTTCCAATATCACAGAAGGTGTACACCCCCCTGTGATATTGTTCCTAATATCCAGGGAAGGAGAGGATGACATTATTCGCAATATCACTGGGGGTGTACCAACTCCCGCCGGGATATTGTTCTTAATATCCGGAGGTGGAGAGAATGATGTTACTCCCAATATCAGAGGGGGTGTACACCACCCCTATTTGTAAACACCCTTTGTGATATGGTTCCAAATGGCCTGTGAAAGATTAACCATGACTCCCATTATCGCGAGGGGTGTTCAGCCCTGATGATATTGTTTTCTAACATCCAGGGAAGGAGAGTATGCTATTAGTCCCAATATCGCAGGGGTTGTACACCCTTTTGTGTTTTTGTGCCCAATATCCAGGAAAATAGAGTATCATATTACTCCCAATATCGAAGTAATTGTACAGCACCCCTGTGATATTCTTCCTAATATCCAGAAACGAAAGGAATGATATTACTCCCACCAGCGTAGGAAACTTATACCCGCGCTGTGGTATCTTTCCCAGTATCCATGTGGGGAGAGGATCATATTACTTCCAATGTCGCAGGGTGTGCACAGCCCCTCTGTGATCTCGTTGCTAACATCCAGGTATGGGGAGGACGACATTATTCCCAATATCGGAGGGGGAGTAAACCCCCCCCGGGACCTTGTTAGTCATTTCATGGGTGGAGAGGATGATCTTACTCCCAGTATCGCAGGGGGTGTACACACTCCTGTGAAAATCTCCCTATATTCAGAGGGAGAGAGGATGATATTACTCCCAGTACCTCAGTGGGTTTCCACAGCCCTGTGATACTCTTCCTAATATCCACAGGGAAAGAGGATGATATGACTCCCAATATCGCAGGGGGTGTACACAACCGTGTGATATTGTTCCTAACATCCAGAGCAAAAGAGGGTGATATGACTCTCAATATCATAGAGGGAGTACACTCCTCCTGTAATATTGTTCTGAATACCCTGGGAGGGAGAGGATAAGGTTAAGTTGAATATCGCAGGGAATGTACACCTTCCCCCTCTGATACCCTTCCTAATATCCAGGGGAAGAGAGGAAAATTTCACTCCCAATATCACAGAGGCAGTACAGCCGACCTGTGATGTTGCTCCCAATATGCAAGGGGGTAGAGGATGATACTACTCTCAATATCGCAGGGCTGTTCACATCCCCAGTGACATTTATTCCTAATATCTATAGGAGAGACAATTATATGACAGCAAAGGTTGCAGGGTCTGTACATCCCTTCCTGATATTGTTCCTAATATCCAGGGGGGGAGAGGATGATATCAAATATGAAAGGGGGTGTACATCCCCCACCCCTATGATATTGTTCTTAATAATTTTGAGGGGAGACGTCGATATTTCTCCAAATATCGCAGGGGTTGTTCACAACCCCCTGTGATATTGTTTCTGATATCCAGTGGGGGAGAAAATCATGTTACTTCCAATATTGCAGGTGGTGTAAACCCCACCTGAAATATGGCACCGAATATCCAAAGAGGGAGAGGATGGTATTCATACCAATATCGAAGTGTGTGTACACACCCCTTGTGATATGGTTTTTAATATCCAGTGGGCGGGAGGATGATATTAGTCCCAACATCCCAGAGGGTGTGCACTACCCCTGTGATATTGTCCCTAACTTCCAGAGGGGAGAGGATGATATCACTCCCAGTATCTCAGAAGTTGTACAACCCCCGTGATATTGTTTGTCATATCCAGGGAGGCGCAGGATGACATTCCATTGAATTTCGCGACAGGCCTACACGCACAGTGTGATATTGTTCCTAATATCGAAGAAGGGAGAGGATGATATTACTCCCAATAAAGCAGTAGGTGTACATCACCCCTGTGTTATTGTCTCTAATATCCAGTGCCGGGGGAGGGGAGGAGAAGATAACTTTCCCTCAAATTTAGCAGGTGGTTTGACGATCCTTCTGGTGTTGTTTTAAATATCCAGCGGGGAAGACAATAGTACTATTTTTGATAGTCCGATTCATCCGCTGCACCTTTCCGGAACTGTGAGGCCAGGAGGCGGCATGCAGTTTCCGTGTGATCACTAATATCTTTGCCATCGTCTGTACCAAGGCAGCCAAAAACGCAGGCCCGTTGTCTGAGCTGATCCGTAAGGGCAGTCGAAATCTAGGAATCACATCTCGAAGAAGCACGGAGGTTACTTCACGAGGTTTCTCAGTTCGTGTTGGATAGACCTCCACCCACCCAGAGTAGGTACGCCCAAGAACTAGTACATACTTGTTACCTCCAAAACTTGGCATCTCTGTGTAGTCCACCTGGAGACCTTCAAAGAGGGCTGTTCCATAAGCTTGTATGCCGGGCGGAACGGCTGGAACTTGCCTCGCATCATGCTGTCGGCAGGTAACACACCGCTGCCTCACCGTTTTGGCAAGGGCTGACAAAGGCGAGATGTACAAATACCGGCCTAACAACTTTTCCAGTGACTCCTGACTTCGATGGGTGGTTTCTTGCACAGCCAGTACAACTGCAGCTCTTAGCAGCTGTGGCACAGCTACTCTCCCATCTGGAAACCGAATCCATCCTTCCTCCATCACTTGTCTTTCCCTCTACCTGGATAAAGTCCTCTTCTTCTTTAGAAGAAGCAGGTCCAAGATCAGGTGCTTGAGGGAGCACTGATGCCCAGAAGGGGGCAGATGCTGCTTTTCAAGCCTCTGAGTCAGCATGCGAATTCCCCAAATCCAGCAAGGTGGAAGCTCGCTGGTGTCCTCTGCAATGCATAACTGCCACCTTGTGGGGTTTCCATACTGCTTCTAATCATTGCAAGATTTCTTGTTGATATTTTGTCTTTCCCCCGGAGTTCAATAAGCCCTTTTCTTTCTAGCACGCTCCATGCACTTGAAGGGTTAAAAAGACATACCGAGAATCAGTGTAAATGTTGGCAGTCTCACCCTCACTGACTTCTAAGGCCTGAATGAAAGCAACGAGTTCAGCTTTCTGGGCTGAAGTGGCCTGGGGCAACATTCTGGCTTCAACAGCAGTATCCAGGGTAATCACTGCATACCCTGCACCTCTCTCTCCTTGGGGGTTGAAGAAGCTGCTCCCATCCACGTATAGTTCCCAGTTTACTGATGCCCAAGGCTGGTCCCGGAGGTCAGGTCTGCTAGAGTCAATTGAGTCCAACACTTCTACACAATCAAGCTCGACAGGGCTCTCTGATACCGGGAGCAAGGTGGTGGGGTGTAGGCTGTTACAAACTTCAATGGTTATATGGGGATTTTCGCAGAGCAAAGTTTGGTACTTGGTGAGTCTAGCATTCGTTAGCCAATGATGTCCTTTAGTACTCATTAAAGTCACCACAGCACGGGAGGCCTTTATGTTCAGGTTTTGCCCAAGAGTCAGCTTATTTGCTTCTTGTACTAGCAGGGCAGTTGCTGCCAAGGCCCTCCAACAGGGGGGCCATCCTTTAGAAACCCTGTCTGGTTGTTTAGAGAGGTAGGCCACCGGCCTCGACCAGGGCCCCACAGTTTGAGTGAAAAGTCCAGCTGCCATCTTTTCTCTCTCTGACACATACAATGGAAAAGGCTTTGTCAGATCGGGTAGCCCCAGGGCTGGGGCGGACATAAGTTTTTCCTTTAGGTCGTGAAAGGCTTGCCATTGTAGGGATCCCTATTCCAAAAGTTCCTGGTCCCCGCCGCTTTGTGACCTCATACAAATGCTTGGCTAATACTGCAAAGTTTGGGATCCACAGTCTACAAAACCCCACAGCTCCTAAGAATTCTCTCAACTGCCTTCTGCTCTTAGGCTTCGGTAGATTGCAAATGACCTGCTTTCTTTCTGATCCCAGGCTGTGTTCCCCCTGTCAGGTAGTAAATCCTAAGTAAAGTACCTGCTGTCGGCAGATCTCAGCTTTTTTCTTGGACACTTTCTACCCACAGTCCACCAGGTGCCGGTGTAGGACATCTGTTCCCTTGGGGCACCTGACTGCCATGGGGTGTCCCAGCAAAAGGGCATCAATCTACTGGAGCCACATGCAGTCTACGTCTGTGGTGGGAAATTTCTGGCGGTCTCGAGCCAACGCCTCCCCGAAGATGGTGGGGGAGTTCTTGAGCCCTTGGGGAAGCTGGGTGCAAGTGTACTGAGTAGTCACACCTGACTCTGGATCTTTCCGCTGAAAGGCAAACAGCTTCTGGCTCTCAGGGGCTAATCTGATATGAAAGAAAGCATCTTTCCGGTCCAAACAGGTGAACCAGCTGTCCTTAGCTGGCTGTAACCCCAACAATGTGGACGGGTTAGGTACTGTTGGATGTAAAGTCGGTGTAGCTTGATGAAGCAAGCGCAAATCCTGTACCGGCCTGTAGTCCTTGGTCCCTGGCTTGGGAACAGGCAGGAGGGTAGTGTTCCGTGGAGACTGACAAGGAACTCTAATTCCAAAAGTTCTTAGGTGCTTGAGATGGACCTGGATACCTTGAAGAGCTTCTCTGGGGATCGGATCCTGTTTTTGCATAACCGGCTGGGCCCCAGGCTTCACTTCTATGAGTACAGGGGCTGGGTTGACTGCCAACCCTGGACGGTTGTGTCCCACCCGTACTCTTGGCCACCGCTTAGCCAGAGCTGGTCTTCTCTCTTGGCCCGGCTCAGTTAAGAAAAGTCTCCATTCCTCCTCTCAGGGGACCGTAAGGGTCATAATGGCTCCCGTTCCAGGTAACTTTAGCAGCAAAGAGCCGTGCTCTGTAAAATAGATAGTGGCTCTCAGCTTGCTAAGCAAGTCCCTTCCCAACAAGCGCAAGGGACAGTCAGGATTGGACAAAAACTGCTGAATCACTTTATGTCCTCCTACAGCACAAGTCCGAGGCAAGCAGAAAGCTTGCTTTGCTGAAACCCCCGTGGCTTCGATGATGTCAATAGACTTTTTGGATAAGGGGGCGACCGGGGTGGTTACTACCGAATGTTCAGCACCGGTATCTACAAGAAAATCAATGTCTCTACCCCCAGCTGTCATTCTGACCACAGGGTCTTTGGGGACACTTGAGCCCGGTCTCCCTCAGTCCAATAAACCTTCTGCCAGGTTGAGCAGGGCCCATTCCTCCTTGTCCGGGGCCTCCTGCTCTGAGTCACCTGGTTTTCTTTTCAGCTGAGGACATTTGTTCTTCCACTTTCCTATTTCTTTACAATCAGCACACTGATTATGCTGCAAGCTCTGACAGCCAGGCTGAGTTTCTTTCCCGGGGCCCCCCTTCCCTTGCCTCTTTGTGGGGGGCCCTCTGATTGCTGCAGCTAACAGGTTGGCATTTTGCCGGGCCTGACCTTCATTCTCTCTGCAGTTTTCCTTACGATTTACTGTGTCCCTGTTTACAAACACCTGGTTAGCTATTTCTAATAACTGTGATGTGTTCATCCCTGCAAACCCAGCCTGTTTCTGCAGTTTTCTTTCTAATGTCTTATGCGCTTTGACTAACTAAAGCCATGTTAATCATGCATTGATTTTCAGGGCTATCGGGATTAAAGGGAGTATACATACCATAGGACTCACACAGTCTCTCCTAGAATTGTGCTGGACTTTCTTCTTTTCCCTGAATGACCTCAGAGACCTTGTTAACATTTGTGGCCTTCTGAGCTCCCCTCTGTAATCCTTCCAAGAGAGCTTCCCTGTCTCGGTTTAGCCTTTGCATATCCTCTCTTTCATTTGGGTCCCACTGGGGGTTGGTTCCTGGCAACTGGGTCTTTTCATACTCTTGGGGGTTTTGGTAATCAGCCGGTGCATGTTCCTCTAGCCACTTAGCTGCTGCTTGGAGCACTCTCTGCCTTTCATCTCTGTTAAAGAGGAACATGAGCAACTGGTGGCAATCAGCCCAGGTGGGGTTATGGGTCTGGATAGTAGTTTGGAGCAAATCAATCAGAGTTTGTGGCTTTTCGGTATAGCATGGGGTATTATTTTTCCAGTTGAGAAGGTGGGCAGAGGTGAAGGGCTGGAACACAGAAACACGCCTCCCCACCATGTGCCCATCCTCATCTATCCCAGTATACCGCTGCTCTCTCAGGGGCATTTGGATCCCCGTTTTGGGTCTTAAATGAGCTGCCAAGGGAGGGGTTTCTTCTGAGACTTCACCTCCTCTCTTGTCTACTCTGGGTGGCCTAGGGATATGTTTGTCTGGGAGAGGCACAAGCACTGTGGACTCAAAAGTGGGGAGCCAATCTCCTTGGTAAGGGGAGGGCACCACTGGGATCACTGGTGCCATCTCCTGCAATGGATCTTCTGATGTTGTGTTGAACAGAACTTCAGGAGTTGATTTCCCTGGGCAGGTGGAGCGGGATCCTTCCTTGGCTGTCTGTCCCTTTGCTACTAGCACTGCTGCTGCCTGCCCTCTCAGCCACTGTGGGGGGTCTAGCACCAGCTGTAACCAAGTGTCTATGTCTGGAAACTGGTCTGAGTGTCCTGACTTACCAGTTACCTTGTGCCATACCTTAGAAACAAGGGACCTGTCCAGGCTTCCTTCTGATGGCCAACCCACTTCTAATGGTGGCCAATCTATTTCACAAGGAGTTCTAAGTTTCCCTGGTGTCATAGTAACCCCATAGTCTCCATTAAATCCCTTCTTAAAATTATTCAACATAGTTCCTAGCAGAGTGGGCTTACTTTGTGTCTGACCCACGTTTCCTCGAGACAAAACACCAAGCTCACACCACACGCACGCCACAGAACAAAGAATGGGTAAAAAGGGCACACACACACTTTTTCAGTTTTCAAGAAACCAGAATCAAAACCAAAATCAGAGTATCCAGAAATCCAAGCCAGGTCAAACCAAAACCAAAGTATCAAGCAATTCAAGTCAAGTCAAAAACAAAAACCAAAGTGCCAGTACAGGCACGCCATGACTTATCAGGCCACGCTTCCACTCAAATGGAGTGGGCAAGTTCCAAAGACCAGTCTTACCAAGTTTCAAATGTCTGGACTCCAAGTGCCTCTTCCTTCCTGGTGTTCAGCCACTGCGTTTATCCTCCACAGGGGCCTACCACACACTGCTCTGACGAGGCGTTCCACCGGGGCAATTGCCTACCCGGGAGCGCACTCAGCATCTGCGTTGCTCAAGCTGGCTGGAGTCCCCCGCAGGGATGCTCCACAGGGCAGGCCTAAGCCGCCTAAGGGGCTGCCTAGACTGTCCGTCAATTACCTCGCTTCCCAGTCAGGGAACCATGAAATGTAGCAGGACGAGTCACAGACAAAACTCCTCGGACACCGGATTAAAGAAGGAAGAGGTTTTTTATTTGGCCGAGAGTGTCAGCAGACTCGTGTCTTAAGAGCCGAGCTCCTTGAAAAAGAAATTCCTAGCCCTTTTAAGGGCTTACCACACTCAGGGGTCTATGTGAAAAAGTCATAATAGATCAAGTAAGCATGAGGAACGTGACTGGGGGCTACAAACATCAGCTAACAGAACAAAAAGTTTTACAGTGCTTTCTCATACAACGTCTGGAATTTACAGATAACACCAGTAGTTTTGCTCAGGGGTTAATATTATTATTATTTTAACCACCAGGGCCAGGAGGTGGCGCCAAGGTCATCTAGCTATTTATCTTACTTCTATTTCCAACTTTTTGCTTTCTCCCTTTTCTCCTGTCTTATAAACTAGGGAAAAGGGGAGGTTGTGGAGAAACTGGGAAGGACAACAGGAGAAGTGGTGGCCTCATACCATATAATCATTGTGATGGATTCATCCCTGCAAGCCCAGCGTGTTTCTGCAGTTTTCTTCTCATGTCTTCTGCCTTTGAGGGACTGAAGCCATGTGAATCATGCGCTGATTTTCAGGGCTATCAGGATCAAAGGGAGTATACATACCATAGGAGTCACACAGTCTCTCCTAGAATTGTGCTGGACTTTCTTCTTTTCCCTGAAAGACCTCAGAGAGCTTGTTAACGTTTGTGGCCTTCTGAGCTCCCCTCTGTAATCCTTCCAAGAGAGCTTCTCTGTCTTGGTTTAGCCTTTGCATATCCTCTCTTTCATGTGGGTCCCACTGGGGGTTGGTTCCTGGTCACTGGGTCCTTCCATACTCTTGGGGGTTTTGATAATCAGCTGGTGCATGTTCCTCTAGCCACTTAGTTGCTGCTTGGAGCACTCTCTGCCTTTCATCTGTGTTAAAGAGGAACATGAGCAACTGGTGGCAATCAGCCCAGGTGGGGTTGTGGGTTCGGATATTAGTTTGGAGCAAATCAATTAGAGCTCGTGGCTTTTCGGTATAGGATGGGCTATTGTTTTTCCAGTTGAGAAGGTCGGCAGAGCTCAAGGGCTGGTACCCAAAAACACGCCTCCCCACCATGTGCCCATCCTCATCTATCCCTGTATACCGCTGCTCTCCCAGGGGCATTTGGATCTCCATTTTGGGTCATAAACGAGCTGCCAAGGGAGGGGATCCTCCCGAGTCTTCACCTCCTCTCTTGTCTATTCTGGGTGGCCTGGGGATATGCTTGTCTTGAGGAGGCGCAAGCACAGAGGGCTCAAGAGTGGGGAGCCTCTTTCCCCGGTAAGGGGAGGGCACCACTGGGATCACTGGTGCCATCTCCTGCAATGGATCTTCTGATGTTGGGTCGAACAGAACTTGAGGAGTTGATTTCCCTGGGCAGGTGGAGCGGGATACTTCCTTAGCCATCTGTCCCTTTGGTATTAGTATTGCTGCTGCCTGCCCTCTCAGCCACTGTGGGGGGTCTAGCACCAGCCGTCACCAAGTGTCTGTGTATGGGAACTGGTCTAGCTATCATTTACCAGTTACCTTGTGCCACACCTCAGAAACAAGGGACCTGTCCAGGCTTCCTTCTGATGGCCAACCCACTTCTAATGGTGGGCAATCTATTTCCCACAAGGTTCTAGGTCTCCCTGGTGGTCTAGTGGTTAGGCTTTGGCGCTCTCACCGCCACTACCAGGGCTTGATTTCCGGTCAGGGAACCAAGAAATGGAGCAGGAGGAGCCGCGGAAAAGCCCCTCAGACAGCAGATTCAAGAAGGAAGAGGCTTTTTTATTTGGCTGGGAGCGTCGGCAGATTCTCCTCTTAAGAGCCCACCTCCCCGAAGGAAGACAGAGTTCCTGGCCCGTTTAAGGGCTTACGACGCTAAGGGGTTCCACGTGAAAGAGTGGTGATGGATTGAGAGCACATGCGCTTAGAGTGCGGGGGCGGGGGTTAATCTTTTCACCTCAGGCCGGCTCATCAGTGCCACCGGCTGGTCTTGCCACCGACTTCATTCCTGTTGTTTTTCAACTTTTACTTCCTCCTCCTCTTCAGAGACAGGAGACAGTAGACAAATGGCTTCTCTCCTCAGGGTGACAGGATGGTATTACTCCCAATATCGCAGGGGGTGTACACACCCCTGTGATATTGTTCCTAATATCCAGAGCGAAAGAGGATGATATGACTCTCAATATCGCAGAGGGTGTACACCCCTCCTGTAATATTGTCCTTAATACCCTGGGAGGGAGAGCATAAGATTACATTGAATATCGCAGGGGATGTGCACCCTCCGCCTCTGATACACTTCCTAATATCCAGGGGAAGAGAGTATAATTTTACTCCCAATATCGCAGAGGCAGCACACCAGCCCCCCACACCCGTGATATTGTTCCTAATATTCAAGAAGGGAGAGAATGATACTTCTCCCAATGAAGCAGTGGGTGTACTTTACCCCTGTGTTATTGTCTCTCATATCCGGGGGCGGAGGTGGGGCAGAGAGGATAACATTCCCTCAAATTTGGCAGGTGGTTTGACGCTCCTTGTGGTATTGTTTTTAATATCCAGCGGGGAAGACAATAATACTACTCTCGATATCACAAGAAATGCACATCCCCCTGTGATATTGCTACTAATATCCAGGGGTAGAGAGAATGATGTTACTCCCAGTATCGTCAAAGTGTCCACCCCCCTCCACTTTGCTATTGTTCTTAATATATGGAAGGAAGTATGATATGACTCCTAACATGGAAGGAGGAATACACGCCCCTGTGATATTGTTCCCAGTATTCAGTGCAGGAGAGAATGATATTACCCCCAATATCGCAGGAGGGGTACACCCCTCTGTGTTCTTGTTCATAAGGTTCATTAGAAAAGGTGATTTTACTGGAAATATCGTAAATACACTGTATGTCCTCAGTGGCTGCTAACATGCAGGGAGGGATGGGGGTTGATATTACTCTGCGCATCAGCGGAGGGTGTCCACGCCTCTGAGATGTGGCTCCTATATCCATGGGGAAAGGGGATAGATATGACTCTCCGCATCACTGGGGGTGTCCACCCCCCTGCGATGTGGCTCGTCATATCGGGGGTGGGTGGGCGATATTTCTCCCCGCATTGTGGGGGTCGCCCGCCCTCCTGCGATGTGTATCGTAATAGCAAGGGAAGGAGAGGAGGATGACATTACTCCCCGCATCATGGAGGAGTCTATCACAGATCGGGATACTATCAACAACCTGGGATATGGGGAGTACACCCCCTGTGATATTGGGAGGAATATCATACTCTTCCCCCCTGAATATTAGGAAGCATATCATGAAGGGGGTGTTCACCCCCTGCCATATTGTGAGTCATGTCACTTTCTCTACCCCTGGACATCAGGAGCAATGTCACAGGGGTGGTGTACAACCCCTGCGAAATTGGGAGGTATATCTTCCTCTCCACCTTTGGATATCAGGGACAATAACACAGGGGAGGTCTACACGTTCTGGATTATTGGGATTAATACGGTCCTCTCCGTGCCCGGATATTAGCAACAAGATCACAGAAGTGTTGTCCACCCAGTGCGTTATTTGGCGTAATGGCATCGTCTACCCCTGGCTGTTAGGAACAACATCACAGGGGGCGTGTACGTTTTCTGCGATACTGTGTGGAATGGCGCAATATTACTTATCGCAATTAATAATATCAATTATGAATTAATAATATCAATCAATAATATCAATTATTAATACTAATAATTATTAGTAATTGATATTAATTATAATTATCAATATTAATAACTGATAATATAATTTTTAAAATCAATATCCATAATAATGAAAATTAATATTAAATACTTGTGCTAATGATAAAAATAAATGAGAAATATTAATGATTAATAACGCCTGATATTCATAACCGATATCGACCTTATTCATTAGAAAAGAGTAATTTAGCTCCTAATAATTGATATTAATATTAATAATAGTAATATTAATAATGTGAAAACGTTTTATTGGCAATTATTTCTTCATATTACTATTGGTAATTCATATTCGTGTGAATAATAAATGAGGAATAATTAATACTAATATTGCACCTAATACCTTAGTGGGTGTACACCCACCTGTGATATTGTTCCTAATGTCCAGGGAGGGAGAGATCATGATATTACGTTCAATATCGCAGTAGGTGTACACACAACCGGTGATATTGATCCGAATATAATCTCCAGGGGGGTGGAGTATGACGTCACTCCCAATAGAGCAGTGGGTGTACATCCATCCGGTGATATTGCTCCTAATATTCACGGAAGAAGAGAATGCTGTGATTCCCAGTATCGCAGAAAGTGTACACCCCTTCTGTGATATTGTTCCTAATATCCGGAGGGGGAGAGGGTGATATTCCTCGCAATATCGCAGGCTGCGTACACCCACCCTCTGATATCGTTCCTAGTAGCCAGGAAGGGAGAGGACGATATGACTTCCCATACAGCAGGAGGTGTACACCCATTCTGGGATATTATTCCTAATATCCATGGAGAGGAGAGGCTGATATGACTCCCAATATCGCAGGGGTTGTACATCCAGTCTGTGATACTGTTCTTAATATTCAAAGGCGGAGAGGTTGATATTACTCCCAATACCACAGAAAGTGTACAAACCCATGTGATATTGTTGCTACTATCCAGAAGAAGAGAAGATTATATTACCTCCCATATCGCAGGAGGTGTACACCCACTCTGCGATATGTTTTCTAATGTGCAGGGCGGGAGAGCATAACATTCTTCTTAACAGCACAGGGTGTGTACAGCCCCCCTGTGATATGGTCCTTCATATTCCAAGGCGGAGAGGAGGATCTTACTCCCAATACCGCAGAAAGTGTACACCACCCCAGTGACATTGCTCCCGTGTTCCAGGAGAGAAGAGAATGATGCTACTATCAATATCGTATGGGGTGGACACACCCCCAGTGATATTGCTCCTTATTTCAACGTGGGAGAAGATGATACTACACCCAATGCCGCTGGGGGTAAAAACATTCCTGTGATATTGTTCTTAATATCGAGGGAGAAGAGGATGCTGTTACAGCAACTAGTGCAGAGGATGCACACCCGTCTGTGATATAGTTGGTAATTTCCAGAGGCGGAGAAGATATTACTGACAATAACGTCCGCAAGTGGTGTGACCACCGTGGACCATTATATCCAGTGGGGGAGAGGGGGGAGATATTACTCCCGGCATCGCGGGGGGCGTCTCCTCCCCCCATGCGGTGTGGATCGTAATATCCGGGAGGGAGAGGGGGTGATATTACTCCCCGCAGCGCGGGGGGCATCTCCGCCCCCGCTGCGGTGTGGATCGTAATACCCAGGGGGGGAGAGGGTGGTGATATTACTCCCTGCATCGCGGGGGGCGTCTCCCCCACCCCTGCGGTGTGGATCGTTATATCCGGGGGGGGGGAGAGGGGGGTGATTTTACTCAAGTACTCCTGTGATCTTTTCTCTACTGCCACACTTGGTTAACACCCTGGTACATTATTTTCCATGTTCTAGCGAGTTACCACTACTAAAGTCACAGGGGATAGACACCTTGCGATATTATTTGTAATATTGTAGGGGAATGTTCATTCTGATGTCACAGGACTCTACACACTGTGATGTTATTCCCAATATCCTAGGGGAATGTTAGTAATGATGTCACAATGTGTGTGCACCTTGTGGTATTTTTCTTAATCTCCTAAGGGTAGGTTACTGTTATTGTCACAGTGGATATCTTCCCTTTGATATTATTCATCATATCCTGGAGGGATGTCACTCCTTGTGTCACAGGGTTTGTACACTTTGTCAAATTACTCGTATTATCCTTAGAAGATGTCACTCCTCATATCACAGAGGGCGTACATTCTGTGATATTATCGTCATTTTCTAGGGAATTGTTACTTTTAATGTCACAGAGGGTGTACACCTTGTGAAATTATTCGTTATAATTTTGTGGGATGTTACCCCTAAGGTCACACGGGGTGTACACGCAGTGATATTATGTGCAATATTCTATAGAAATGTTACTCATAAATCACAGGTCCTGTACACCCTTTAATATTATTCGTAATAGTCTAGGAAAACGTTACTGCTAATGTCACAGGGCGTGTGGACCCTGCCATAAAATTCATAATATGCTAGCTGGTGTTCACTACTCATTTCACAATGCATGTACACTCTTTGATATTATTCGTATTATCCTGAAGAGATGTTACTACTGATGTGCCTATGCAGGTACATTCTCTGATATTATTCGTTATATCCTCGGGGGATGTTCCTTCTAATGTCACACGCGTGTACTCCCTGTGTTCTATTTCGTAATATCCTAGGGCAATTTTACTTTCAATGACACAGGGTTGTAGACATTGTGATATTATTCGTGATATTCTAGAAAGATGTTACTCCTAATGTCACAGGGGTGTACACCCTGTGATAGTATGAATAATTTCCCAGGGGTCTATACTCCTATTGTCACAGAAGATGACACCTTCTGACATTATTCATAATATTCTAACGAGATGATACTCCTAATGTCACTGGGGGTGTACACCCCTTGATATTATTCTTACTATTCTAGGGGGATGTTACTCTTAATGTCACAGGTGTGTTCCTTCTGTGATAGTTTTGAAAATATGCTAACAGGATATTACTACTAATGTCACAATACGTGTACACCTTGTGATATTATTAGCAATATTCAGGGGGGATGTTATTCCTAACGTTACAGGGGTGTACACTGTGTGATATTGTTCCCAAGATTGTAAGGGGGTGTTACTCCTAAAGTCACAGGTGTGTATACCCTGTGATAGTATTCACAATATACTAACGGGATATTACTACAAATGTCAACATGTGTGTATACCTTGTGATATTATTTGTAATATCCTGGGAGGATGTTACTCCTAACGTCACGGGGTGTACACCCTGAGTTACGATTAGCAATATTCTAGGGGGATTTTACTTTTAAAATCACAGAGGGTGTCAACCGTGGGATCTTATTGGTAATATCCTAGGAAAATGTTACTCGCAATGTCACATGGGGTGTACACCTTGGGATATTATTTCGAATATCCTAAAGGGATGCTATCTTAATGTCATAGGGTGTGTACACCCCTTGAAATTATTCGTAATATCCTAAGGAGATAGTACTTTAAAAATCACAGTGGGTGTGAACACATGGTGTACAGCCTGTGATATTACTCACAATATCTGAGGGAGGGATAACTTTTAATATCACAGTGGGTGTACACACTGTGATATTATTCATCATATCATGGAAGTATATTATTCCTATTGTCACAGGGCTTTAACATCCTGTGAAATTATTTGTAGTAATCCAGGGTGATGATTACCCTAAAGTCGCAGGGTGTGTACACCCTGTGATATTATTCGTAATATTCTAGGGGGATGTTACTCCTCATGTCACAAATCTGTGCACGCTGTGATATTATTCCCAATCTACTAGCTGGTTATAGTTACTAATGTCACAGTGCATGTACACCTTGTGATATTATTCCTAATATCCTAAGGGGATGTGACTCCTATTGTCACAGGGGGTGTGCTTTCTGTGCTATGATTCCTAGTATCCCAGGCGGATGTTACTCCTACCATACAAATTGTGTACACGTTGTTATATTATTCCTAATATCCTAGAGTGATGTTACTCCTCATGTCACGGGGGTGTCCACCCTGCGATGGTATTCTTCACATTCTAGAAAGATGTTTACTCCTAATATCACAGAGGGTATACAATCTGTGAAGTTATTTATAATCGTTTCAGGGGATGTTACTCCTAATGTCACACGTGGTGTACAATCCGTGATATTATTTGTAAAGTTTTTTCAGATATGTTACTCCTAATATCACAGGGGCTGTACACCCTGTCATACTATTCGTAATATCCTAAAGAAATGTTACCACCAGTGTCACAGGTGGTGTATACCGTGGGGTATTATTCCCAATATTGTAGGGTGATGTTACTCCTAATGTCACAGAAGGTCTTCACACTCTGATAATATTCGTAATACCCTAAAGGGATGTTACTACTGATGTCACAATGCAGGTACACAATCTGATATTATTTCTTATATCCTCGGGCGATGTTACTTCTAATGTCACAGGGGGTGTAAATTTTTCGAAATTATTCATAATATTTTAGAAAGATGCTACTCCTAATGTCACAGAGGGTGACATGGGGGTGACCACCATGTACATCACTGAGGCCACTGCACCCTGTCTCGGAGAAGATGACACATCTGAACTGAGGTAGCTTCCAACGCCTGTTCCATAAAATCAGCAAACAATTGACAGGTAAGACCCACAGGTGGAGAAGACCTTATACTTCCCACCTGATGATGAAACCCTCAGAATGGAGGAAACAATTTTAGAGTAAGAGAAAAGGGTCCCCGAGATGGGAGGAAAACCAAATATGGCAGCAGGGAAATGCATGATTATGTTATTGGTGAAGGTGTCACAACATGCAAGATGGGAGAGTTGAGAAGGGTCACAGAAGAAATTAGGAATTTCCACATCCTTGAAGCAGGTCATTCATAAGGCAATCAAGTTGTGCAGCTGGGCTTCTAAAAGACCGAGAAAAAAAAAAAAGACAACAAAAGTAGGAAGCCACAGAAACACGGGTTCATGGTGGCTGAATGATATAGAGGGTGACAGATGGCTACAAACCAGTCATAGGCTATCACACTCAGGAGCATGTCTCTCTTCCATGCCTCCAAAAATGGCAAAGAGAGACATGTGAGTCAGACGGCCTACATAGGAGATGACTCTGCTGTGAGATTGGATGTCCACAATCATCTTGGGGACGGTGGTGGAGGTGAAACCGATGTCAGGCAAGGACAGATTGGAGAGGAAGAAGTACATGGGGGTGTGGAGGTGGGACTCAGGGCTGACAGCCAGGACGATGAGCGGGTTCCCCAGCACCGTGACCAGGCACATGGACAGGAACAGCCCAGCGACGACCAGCTGCAGTTCTGGATCCTCTGAGGTTCTAGGAGGAGGAATAAAGCAACATCTGTTAAATTCTGCGGGTATGTAGAGTTTGGACAGCTTTTGCCTAGAAAAGAGGGTTGAAAAATCGGAAACAACTAAACCAACACCCAGCATTGTGTCTGCATTTTGGATAGAAGCAATTCACAAGTAATGTTTTCAGATTTCAGAGCAATCCACACTCAGCAATATTTTGCAGTTCTGACAAACTCAATTGTCTTCTAATGCTTTCATCATTGATTTCTGTGTTATTCACTTCTTGCTATACACACCTACCTTAGAGATACTAGATTCAAGAATGCTCCAAGAACCAGATCGTCATATAGAACAACAAATTCGTAATTGCTAGAAAATACAGCCTATCTTTTCCGAAGAAAAATATGTAATAAAACCATTCTCTTCACTTTAAGAAAATGGTTATCCTAATTAAAGGAAATTAAGAACTCAAATATTTTATTTGATTCGAATAGATTGATACAAATTCCCTTGATTTAGAACATTTGTAAACACTGTATAACAGCTGAGACCATGCCATCCGGAAATGAAATGAAAGTTGATAGTTCATAAGCAGAAAATAGTTCCACATGCCAGTTAGGTCCTAGTGATTTCATCATTGTGTTTTCGGACTTTTCTCCTTCGAGAGAGTAATTGCTTAATCACATCGGTGGGTCTTGTTTTAAAATTCATGGAAGCTCTAACTCCTGTCCTTAGCTTCGGTGGACTTAGAGTTTTCATCAGAAAGTTTGGCCGGACGCGGTGGCTCACGCCTCTAATCCCAGCACTTTGGGAGGCGGAGGAGGGCGGATCACGGGGTCAGGAGATCAAAACCATCCTGGCCAACATGGTGAAACCCCGCCTCTACTAAAAATACAAAAACTTTGCCTGGTATGGCGGCGCGCGCCTATAGTCCCAGCTACTCGGGAGGCTGAGGCAGGAGAATGGCTTGAACCTGGGAGGCAGAGGCTACAGTGAGCCAAAATCACACCACTGCACGCCAGCCTGGGCAACGAGAGCAAAACTCTGTCTCAAAAAACAAAAAACCAAAAACACACGCTCTGTGACACTGACGTCACACTGATGACAGCCAATTTTTGTGAACCAAGGAAGTGTCAATGCAATAATTCACATAGGTGTTTCCTTTTGCTGTCTCCTATGTGCCAAGCAAGATATAGGCTCTGGGGAATCAGAAACAAAAGAGAATCACTTGTTCCTCTCACAGTACTCAGTCCTTACTGAGAGAAGGAAAAAACAAAATGTCCTGTCTGGAATGCAGGGAAACCAGAACTTCAGGTCAGGGGATATTTCTGTTGAACCGTGTGGAGTTTAAGCTTAAAATATTAACGAATGTATCTAAAATTCACTTTGCCTTTACTTTACGCGTCCATCACATAGAGATCACGCAGCGGGCACCCACGATCGGTTTAATCGTCGCTCACTTCCATTGGATCAACTAGAAATCAACTCAGATGAGAGTGCTGAATCTCAGAGGATGGACGTCTCACCCTTTGCCATACAGATAAGTAGAAAGGGTGGTATTGAAAATTAATGGCCAGACTCTAAGTCCCGGGCAATATACTTGATGGTCTCCCAACACTCAAAATGTTTGGGTTCTCTTTTGTTTTTGTCTTTGTTTTTTATTTTGAGACGGAGTCGTTCTGTTGCCCAGGCTGGAGTGCAGTGGAGTGAGCTTGGCTCACTGCAACCTCCGCATCCCAGGTTCAAGCTATTCTCTTGCCTCAGCCTGCCGGGTAGCTGAGATGACAGAGGCCCGCCACTACGCCCGGCTAATATTTTTCTCTTTTTAGGAGAGAAGGGGTTTCACCATGTTGGCCAGGCTGGTCTCGAATACCTGACCTTGTGATTCGCCTGCCTCAGCCTCCCAAAGTGCTGGGATTACAGGCGTGAGCCACCACGCCCACCTTCCAAAAGTTTTCAACAGAGCTCAGAGGTCTTAACCACAGGCACATTGGAGGAGCATTTTTGAAACACTTTCCAGCTTCCTCAATAAGAATGGAAGCCAAACCCCGAAATGATGAGTCCTTTGAGGAAGTCGAGAGCTGTACG
This sequence comes from Pan paniscus, assembly GCF_029289425.2. Classification (NCBI taxonomy): domain Eukaryota; kingdom Metazoa; phylum Chordata; class Mammalia; order Primates; family Hominidae; genus Pan; species Pan paniscus. Next base: position 30,899,920 of record NC_073256.2, on the reverse strand, counting down.
GAAAGCCAGGAACAGGGGCAAGGGAGAGATGCGTCCTGAATGATCCTGTGCCAATTCTTTCTGGAATCCTCGATGTGATCTCAGCTGCCCTTTCCATTCTTGACACAGTGATTGTGGCACCCACTGGTCTAGCTGTGGTCTCCAAGGAACCCCCAAAGGGAAGGGCACAGTGAGCAGGGGCATCGGCCTGAGTGATGAGGATTTGAGAGGGCAGGTTGATTGCAGGGAGAGGACTGGCCAAATGCCATGTGTCTGGACTTAGACTGCCTGGTTCAAATTGGGCTTCACCCTTTTTGACTTCATGATCTGGTACAAGTTCTATGAAAATGTGGTGCTCCTTTTCTAGTCTGTAAAATCATCATGAAATGTGCACTAATAACTGGGAGACTACGCAGATGAAATGAAACAAGCTGCATAGAACACAGAGCTCAGAGCCTGGCCTTTAGGAAGCCCTCAGGAAGGGTTCATGATGCCATGGTGTCTGTCATCATCCTCTTTATCCTCATCATCACCTTCATCGTCTTTTTGTTCTTCTGAGGGAACAGTTTAGAGGGACTCATTCCCTGCTATCATGGGTGAGATGTCTATGAAAAGGACAACCAGTGGGGGAGGGAAGCAAAATTTTGAAGAAGATTCCTGAGAGAGACCCCCCACCACAACTAAGAACAGGAACTCCACAGTCTGCTGAGCTGACAGTTTGCACATTGGTCTCCTCCCGTCTGCCCACCGCACTGTCCTGTTTGTCCTGAGGATGAGGAAACAAACAAGGCTCCCGACCGTCCCTCAGCACTCACTGAACTGCCCTTCCCCTCTGCTAGGCCATGACCACTGAGAACAGGTCCACTGTTCTCCCTGCATGGTGCACATTGGAGGCTCAGACTCCGTCCACAAGGCTGGCCAGAAGACAGGATGAGACATGAGCCTCCCGATACAGGTGACGGTTGTGGAGCCCACAGGACTGCAACCTCACACTGCAGGGCTGGAGGCACAGACTGAGTATTTACTATTCTATGGCCTGGGGGGCTCAAGGCACAGAGCCCCGCATTAGCCAGAGTCACCCAAGTTCCCCAAGCTCTAAGGATTTCCTCATGATCATGCAAGAAGAAGAAGAGAAAAGCGAGTGTCCATAGGAGCTTTGGGGCTCTTCCTCTAATCAGGAGAGAGCTTGTGTGTATGATTCGCTTCTTTCTTTTCTTTTACAAGATCCAAGTGCTTTAATTTTCATCTTTTATTATGGGAAAATATACCACGTATAAATGTTAAAAATTATAAATATAGATTATTTCATATAGAATGGCCAGTATAAACATTTACAATTTCCACTGTTTTTCAGTTTATAGTTTAATCACATTAGATACATTTGCATTGTTTAGCAACCAACACCGCCATCATCTCCAGAACAGTTTTATCGTTGAAAATGGAAATTGCACCCATTAAACAAACTCTCCATTCCTCTCTCTCTCGCCCACCCCTGGGGGCCACCATTCTAGTTTGCAACTCTATAACTTTAACTACTCTAGACACGTGATATAAGTGGAATCATACCGTGTTTAATTTTTTTGGTTTGTTTGTTTTGGAGACAGAGTCTTTCTCTGTTGCCCAGGCTGGAGTGCAGTGGCATGGTCTGGGCTGACTGCAACCTCCACATCGTGGGTTCAAGTGATTCTTGTGTCTCAGTCTCCCGAGTAGCTGGGATTACAGGCGTGCGCCACCACGCCCAGCTAATTTTTGTATTTTTAATAGAGACAAGCTTTCACCATATTGGGCAGGCTGGTCTTGAACTCCTGACCTTAAGTGATCCGCCTGCCTCAGCCTCCCAAAGTGCTGGGGTTACAGGTGCGAGCCACTGAGCCTGAGCGTGTTCATCCTTTTGGGATTTCTTTATTTCACTGATGAGAATGTCTTCAAGGTTCATCCGTGTTGCATCCTGTGTCAGAAGTGCCTGTCTGGGTGTTTGGGTGTTTTTTTTTTTTTTGGTTTTGTTTTGTTGTGTGTTTACATGGAGTCTCACTCTGTCGCACAGGCTGGAATGCAGTGGCACAATCTGGGCTCATTGCAACCTCCACCTCCCGGGTTCCAGCGATTGTTGTGCCTCAGCCTCCCGAGTAACTGTGACTATAGGCACAGGCCACCACGCTCGTCTCATTTTTTGCATTTTCAGTAGAGACAGGGTTTCACCAAGATGGCCAGGCTGGTCTTGAATTCCTGACCTCAGGTGATCCGCCCATCTCGGTCTTCCAAGATGCTGGGATTCCAGGCGTGAGCCACCGCACCGGCCAGAAGTGCCTGCCTTTTGAAGGCTGAATAGTCTTCCATTGTATGAAGGAACTGCAGTGTGCTTTTTCATTCATCAGTCCACGAACCCTTGGGTTGCCTCCACATTTTGGCTCTTGTGAATAATGCTGCTATGAATTTGGGTGTACAAATCTCTCTTCCACTCCTGGCTTCTAATTCTTTTTGGCAGGTACCCACAAGTGCAACAGCGGGAACATCTGATAATCCTGTTTCTACTTTTTCCGGTACATACCATACTATTTTCCCTGTTCCTTCATGGTTTCACATTCCCTCCAATCAGATTCGAGCATTCCTACTTTCCTCTAGTCTCACCAATGCTTGTTTGTTTATCATATCCATCCTAATGTGTGGTATCACATTCTTGGTTTGATTTGCGCTTCCCTATGATGAGTGATTTTGAACATCATTTTAGATGCCTATTGGCCATTGCTATATCTTCTTAATGACGCGTCTACTCGAATCTTCTGACCATTGTTAATGGGATGCTTTGGGTTTCTTGTTGTTCAGTTCTAGCTGTTCTTTGTATATGATGCATATCAGCCTCTTTTCAGAGATATGATTTGCAAATATTTTTCCTAATCCATGGGTTATTTTTTCACTCAGTTCACAGTGTTTGCTGATGCACAGAAGTGTCTGTCATTTAGATGTAATCCAAGGAATCTAATTTTCTTTTGTTGCCAATGCTTTTGGTGTCATATCCCAGAAAACATTGCCCAATCTGATGTCATGAAAGTGGCCAATATTTTCTTTTAGGCATATTATACTTTCAGCACTTGGGGTTAGGTCTTTGACCCAGTTTGTGTTAATTTTTGCACCTGGTGTGACATAGGGTCCACCTTCATTCTTCTGCATGTGGAAATCAAGTTTCTCCAACACCATTTCTTGAAAAGGCTGCTTTTCCACCAATGAGCTTTCCTAGCATTCACGTTAAAAATCATTTGAACATATAGGGGAGAAGTTATTTCTGGGCTCCAGAACAAACCAACAACAGACAACAGATAAGGATACAGCATGGGCCGGGCACGGTTGCTCATACCTGTAATCCAAGCACTTTGGGAGGCCGAGGCGGGCGGATCACCTGAGGTCAGGAGTTCAAGACCAGCCTGACAGACAGGAAGAAACCCCCATCTCTACTACAAATACAACATTAGCTGAGCATGCTGGGGCATGCCTGTAATCCCAGCTGCTCAGGAGATGGAGGCAGGAGAATCGCTTGAACCCAGGAGGCAGAGGTTGCGGTGAGCCAAGATGGCACCACGACACTCCAGCCTGGGCAACAAAAGTGAAACTCTGTCTCAAAACAAAAAGCCAAAAACAGAAAATCCAGCACGATTTCGAGAGCAGAAAGAGAGTAGCTGAAAAGCCAGCATAATGAGAAAATGAGGAAGCTTCTTACCAAAGCATCTGGAAATATGCAAGCAATTCCTGTGAACTAAAATTTTCATACTGTACTATCAAACACTAGAACTCACTTATTCCATCTTTCTGTATTTTGGGACCCAATTATCCACTTGTCTTCATTCCCTGTCCCACCCCTTTTCTTCCTAGCATCTGCTAACCCCCTTTATACTCTCCACCTTCCTGAGATTCCTTTTGTGTGTAGGTGTGTGATGGAGTCTCTTTCTGTTGCCCAGGTTGGAGTATACAGGTACAATCCGGGTTCACTGCAAGCTCTGCCTCCCCAGTTCAAGCGCTTCTTGGGCCCCAGCCCTCCGAGCAGCTGAGACTACAGGCACGCGTCACCACGCCTGGCTAATTGTTTGTGTTTTCAGTAGAGACGGGGGTTTCACCATGTTGGCCAGGCGGGTCTCGAACTCCTGGCCTCAAGTGATCCGTACGACTCGGCCTCCCACAGTGCTGGGATTACAGGCCTGAGCCACCACACTTGGCCAAGATTTTCTTTTTTGTTCCTACATAGAAGTGAGGACATGAAATAGTTGTCATTCTGTGCCTGGCTTATTTCACTTCATATACAGACCTGCAATCTCATCCATTTTGTCTGCAGTGGAGAGAATTTTATTTATTCCTTTTTAGGCTGAATAATACTTCATTGTGTGTGTATACCACAGTTTCTCAATTGAAACAAATTTCTAAAAAACAAATATTTTTAACATGTCTCGGAATGTGAACCTTCAGGGATACTGTGCCCATTTTATTCTTTTCTATTTCCCATCTTATGTATATGCAAGTGTATAACAAAGCAGCAATCAATGTGTGTATAAATCTGTAATTTCAACAAATGTAAAATGAAAATGCTAAGTGGTGGCTGGGCGCGTTGGCTCCCGCCTGTAATCCCAGCACTTTGGGAGGCGGAAGCTGACGGATCACCTGAGGTCGGGAGTTCAAGACCAGCCTAACCAATATGGAGAACCACTGTCTGTACTAAAAATACCAAAAAAAAAAAAAAAAAAAAAAATTAGCCAGGCATGGTAGCGCATGCCTATAATCCCAGCTACTTGGAAGGCTGAGACAGGAGAATCGCTTGAATACAGGAGGCAGAGATTGCAGTGAGCCGAGATCGTGCCATTGCACTCCAGCCTGGGCAACAAGAGTGAAACTCTGCCTCAAAAAGAAAAAAAAAAAAAAGAAAGAAAAAGAAAAAAATAAAAAATGCGAAATGGTAAGAAACAACAGCATAATAATCATTGGTACGGTGTTGATGGACAATGCATTTGAAGATAATATTTGAAGAAATCATATTACAATTAACTTCTGTTCTTACTCATTGGAGCTTGATGCCTCTAAAAACTTCGTCATTGCAACCACCTCTGGTGCTTAAAAAAAAAAAAAAAAATCCACACACTCACACAGGTGCAGAGAAATCAGAATCTCAGGTATTGAGACCCAGGCCTCATCATGTGTAAGCTCCCCAGGGGATTTGACTCAAAGCCAAGATTGAGGAACGGCGACATGGATCTCTACACAGAACCTGCCTAAATAGATTCTCTAGAAGCAGTTTATAAAGAAATTCCACATGAACTGTGGAAGAGGATATGAATTTGATATACAGTATGTCCTCACTTAACATCTTTGAAAGTCTCTTGGAAACTTCACCTTGAGGCAAAATTAGGAATAGTGAAACCACTTATTCCTCTCCAACATTATAACTACACAACTTTGAAGAACCAGTGGTGTTGGAGGACCTGCTGTACATTGTTTCCATAAAGTCAATTTTCAAGGAATTCCAAAATGAAGTGAGGACTTCACGTATATAAAAAGATGGTTGTGATTCCACCTGGATGACAGTGTTATTGCTCAGAAACCAAAGGAGGCCGCCTAGGTATAGACGATTCAGTCATGAGGTTTAAGCTAAACAAAGGATCCCAGAATCCTCACCCATTCCAGTTAAAGACATAAAGAAGAAAACAATATTCACATAGGAAATGCGGAAAGGAATAAAAGCCATTAAGGCACAAAAATAACGTGACTAAGGGGCAGGATTTGCAGATGTAGAGATTTAATGTGGTTGCTCTTTGTCACCCACACAAGAAAAAGGATGGAACAGATCATGAGATTCGAATGTTCTGCTGAGCAGCCTCCGCAGGGCACTTTGTATGTCCCTGTTTCTCAGGCTGTACATGAAAAGGTTCAGCATGGGGGTGACCACAGCGTACATCACTGACACCACCACACCATTCCTGGGGGGTGGTGACACAGCTGAAATCAGGTACATGCCAATGGCTGTTCCCTAAAACCAGCAAACAACTGCTAGGTGAGAGCCACAGTTGAAGAAGGCTTTCTACTTCTCATCTGATGATGAAATCCTTAGAATGGAGGGGACAATTTTATAGTAAGACAAAAGGATCCCTGAAATGGGAAGAAAACCAAACATAGTACTATCGAAATATATGAATACGCTATTGATGACGCTGTCAGAACAGGCAAGGTTGAGAAGTTGAGAGGGGTCACAGACAAAATGAGAGATTTCCACAGTCTTGATGATGGTGAATTGTAACACAATCCAACTGTGCAGCTGGGAATCCAACAGGCTGAGGAAAAAGGACACCAAAACGAAGAAGACACAGAGGTGAGGATTCACGATGACTGGGTAGTGCAGAGGGCGACAGATGGCTACAAAGCAGTCATAGGCCATCACAGTCAGGAGCATGCCTTCTATACATGCAAAACGGACCAAGAAAGATATCTGTGTCAGGCAGCCCGCATGAGAGATGACTCTGCTATGCGACTGCATGTCCACAATCACCTTGGGAACCGTGGCCGAGGTGAAACCCATGTCAGCCCAGCACAGGTTGGAGAGGAAGAAGTACACGGGAGTGTGGAGGGGGGAGTCAGAGCTGACAGCCAGGATGCTGAGCAGGTTCCTCAGCACCGTGACCAGATACATGGACAGGGACAGGGACAGGGACAGCAAAGCGAGGACTGGCTGCAGTTCTGGATCCTTTGAGAGTCCCAAGAGGAGGAATTCTCAGACACCTGTGAGATTCCGTGGCTCTGTGTGTCTTGGACACCTTGAGAAGGAAAGAGGATTGGAAAAATAAAAGTTAAAAATCAGCCCTTAATGCTAGATGCGAGCAATTCACAAGGAACATCTTCACACTTGCGGACCATACACAGCCAGCAATGTTTCTCAGTTGTGACAATTCCAAAAATCTCAGAATTATTACGTGATTTACTTTTTAGCTATAAGAGGTTTCCTGTACATACTACTTTAGAGAATATCCACTGAAGAACATTAGAAGACTAAAACTTCATATATAAAAAATCCGTGATCTCAGTAAAATACGGCCTCCTCTTTTCAGAAAAAATACAATGCAATGAAAATGTCCTTCTCTCTTTAAGAAAAATATCTCAGTCTAATTGAAAGAAATTAAGAAGCCATGAAATACACTCTATTTTATTCTGACACCGTGCTACAACTTCCCTTGATGTAGAATATGTAAAAGGACGACACAAGAGCTAGGACCCCATTATCTGAAAATGAAATCGAACCTTATAGTTCTCAATCGGAAGACCTTTTCACATGCCTGTTACTTTTCATATTTATTATCATCCTTCGGCTTTCTGACATCATTTCTTCATAAAAGTACATGCACATTGAAAGATGGGAGCTGTGTTTCCAAATGAACAGAATCTATAACTCCTGGCCCAGCACCATGGCTCACACCTGTAATCCCAGCACTTTGGGCGGCCGAGGCTGATGGATCACCTGAGGTCAGGAGTTCCAGACCAGCCTGGCCAACGTGGTGAAACCCCGTCTCCAGTGAAAATAAAAAAATATTAGCCTGGTGTGGTGGCGGGTAACCCTAGCTACTGGGGAGGCTGAAGCAGGAGAATCCCTTAGAACCTGGAAGGCAGAGATTGGACACCCTGTGATAGGATTTTTGATATCCTAGGGAGATATTGCTCCTGACAGTAGAGTGGGCGTACACCCTGTGATATTATTTGTAATATCCTAGAAAGATATTTCTCCTAATATCACGGTGGCTCTACACCCTGTGATCTTAATTGTAATATCCTACAGAGATCTTACTCCTAATAATACAGTGGGTGTACACCCTGTGATATTACTCATAATATATTACAGAGATGCGACTCCTGACATCACAGTGAGTGTACACCATGTTGGTACACCCGGTAATCTTATTTGTAACAACTTAGAAAAATATTACAGCTAATATCAAAGTGGGTGTACACCCTGCCATGTTATTTGTTATCTACTAGGTAGATATTACTCCTAATATCACCTAGGGAGATACGATTCCAAATATTACAGTGCGTGTACACCCTGTGATAGTATTTGTAATATCCTAGGGAAATATCCTTGTATACCCTGTGATATTGTTTGGGACATTTGAGAGAGCTATTTCTCTTAAAGTCAGAGTGGGTGTACACCCTGCAATATTCTTCCTAATATCACAGTGGGTGTACACAGTGAGTGATATTTTTTTCTAATATCCAGCGGGGGAGAGGATGATATTGCTTCCAATATCACAGAAGTTGTACACCCCCCCTGTGATATTGCTCCTAATATCCAGGGAAGGAGAGGATGACATTATTCGCAATATCACTGGGGGTGTACCACCTCCCGCCGGGATATTGTTCTTAATATCCAGAGGTGGAGAGAATGATGTTACTCCCAATATCACAGGGGGTGTACACCACCCCTGTTTGTAAACACCCCCTGTGATATGGTTCCAAATGGCCTGTGAAAGAGTAAACATGACTCCCATTATCGTGGCGGGTGTTCAGCCCTGATGATATTGTTTTCTAACATCCAGGGAAGGAGAGTGTGCTATTACTCCCAATATCGCGGGGGTTGTACACCCTTTTGTGTTTTTGTGCCCAATATCCAGGAAAATAGAGGATGGTATTACTCCCAATATCGAAGTAATTGTACAGCACCCCTGTGATATTCTTCCTAATATCCAGAAAGGAAAAGAATGATATTACTCCCAACAGCATAGGAAACGTATAACCGCGCTGTGGTATCTTTCCCTGTATCCAGGTGGGGAGAGGATCCTATTACTTCCAATGTCGCAGGGTGTGTACACCCCCTCTGTGATCTCGTTGCTAACATCCAGGTTTGGGGAGGACGACATTACTCCCAATATCGCAGGGGGAGTACACACCCCCATGACCTTGTTAGTCATTTCCTGGGTGGAGAGGATAATCTTACTCCCAATATCGCAGAGGGTGTACACACCCCTGTGAAAATCTTCCTATATTCAGAGGGAGAGAGGATGATATTACTCCCAGTACCGCAGAGGGTTTCCACAGCCCTGTGATACTCTTCCTAATATCCACAGGGAGAGAGGATGATATGACTCCCAATATCACAGGGGGTGTACACAACCCTGTGATATTGTTCCTAACATCCAGAGCGAAAGAGGATGATATGACTCTCAATATCGCAGAGGGTGTACAGCCCTCCTGTAATATTGTTCTGAATACCCTGGGAGGGAGAGGATAAGGTTACGTTGAATATCGCAGGGAATGTACACCCTCCCCCTCTGATACCCTTCCTAATGTCCAGGGGAAGAGAGGAAAATTTTACTCCCAATATCACAGAGGCAGTACAGCCCACCTGTGATGTTGTTCCCAATATGCAAGGGGGCAGAGGATGATACTACTCTCAATATCGCAGGGCTGTTCACATCCCCAGTGACATTTTTCCTAATATCTAGGGGAGAGACAATTCTATGACAGCAAAGGTCGCAGGGTCTGTACATCCCTTCCTGATATTATTCCTAATATCCAGGGAGGAAGAGGATGATATCAAATATGAAAGGGGGTGTACACCCCCCACCCCTACGATATTGTTCTTAATAATCGTGAGGGGAGATGATGATATTACTCCAAATATCGCAGGGGTTGTTCATAACCCCCTGTGATATTGTTTCTGATATCCAACGGGGAGAAAATCATATTACTTCCAATATTGGTGGTGTATTGGTGTATACACCAAAATCAGGTGGTGTATACCCCACCTGAAATATGGCACCGAATATCCAAAGAGGGAGAGGATGGTATTCATACCAATATCGAAGTGTGTGTACACGCCCCTTGTGATATGGTTTTTAATATCCAGTGGGCGGGAGGATGATATTAGTCCCAACATCCCAGAGGGTGTACACTACCCCTGTGATATTGTCCCTAACTTCCAGAGGGGAGAGGATGATATCACTCCCAATATCTCAGAAGTTGTACATCCCCCATGATATTGTTCGTCATATCCAGGGAGGCGCAGGATGACATTCCACTGAATTTCGCGACAGGCGTACACGCACAGTGTAATATTGTTCCTAATATCCAAGAAGGGAGAGGATGATATTACTGCCAATAAAGCAGTGGGTGTACATTACCCCTGTGTTATTGTCTCTAATATCCGGGGCCGGGGGAGCAGGGGAGAGGATAATATTCCCTCAAATTTAGCAGGTGGTTTGACGCCCCTTGTGGTGTTGTTTCAAATATCCATAGGGGAAGACAATAGTACTATTTTTGATAGTCCGATTCATCCGCTCCACCTTTCCGGAACTCTGAGGCCGGGAGGCATCATGCAAATTCCATGTGATCCCCAATACCTTCGCCGTCTTCTGTACCAAGGCAGCCAAAAACGCAGGCCCGTTATCTGAGCCGATCCGTAACGGCAGTCGAAATCTAGGAATCACATCTCGAAGAAGCACAGGGGTTACCTCACGAGCTTTCTCAGTTCGTGTTGGATAGGCCTCCACCCACCCAGAGTAGGTACGCCCAGGAACTAGTACATACTTATTACCTCCACACTTTGGCATCTCTGTGAAGCCTACCTGGAGATCTTCAAAGGGGGCTGCTCCATAAGCTCGTATGCCTGGCGGAACGGTTGGACCTTGCCTCACATCATGCTGTCGGCAGGTAACACACCGCTGCCTCACCGTTTTGGCAAGGGCTGACAAAGGCGAGATGTACAAATACCGGCCTAACAACTTTTCCAGTGACTCCTGACCTCGATGGGTGGTTTCTTGCACAGCCAGTATAACTGCAGCTCCTAGCAGCTGTGGCACAGCTACTCTCCCATCTGGTAACCGAATTCATCCTTCCTCCATCACTTGTCCTTCCCTCTACCTGGAGAAAGTCCTTTTCTTCTTTAGAAGAAGCAGGTCCAAGATCAGGTGCTTGAGGGAGCACTGATGCCTGGAAGGGGGCAGATGCTGCTTTTCAAGCCTCTGAGTCAGCATGCGAATTCCCCAAATCCAGCAAGGTGGAAGCTCGCTGGTGTCCTCTGCAATGCATAACTGCCACCTTGTGGGGTTTCCATACTGCTTCTAATCATTGCAAGATTTCTTGTGGATATTTTCTGTCTTTTTCCCCCGGAGTTCAATAGGCCTTTTTCTTTCTATCATGCTCCATGAACTTGAAGGGTCAAAAAGACATACGAGAATCAGTGGAAATGTTGAAAGTCTGACCCTCACTGAGTTCTAAGGCCCAAATGAAAGCAATGAGCTCAGCTTTCTGGGCTGAAGTGGCCTGGGGCAACGTTCTGGCTTCAAAAACAGTGTCCAGAGTTATCACTGCATACCCTGCACCACTCTTTCCTTGGGGGTTGAAGAAGCTGCTCCCATCCACGTATAGTTCCCAGTCTCCTGATGCCCAAGCCTGGTCCTGGAGGTCAGGTCTGCTAGAGTCAATTGAGTCCAACACTTCTACACAATCAGGCTTGACAGGGCTCTCTGATACCGGCAGCAAGGTGGCGGGGTGTAGGCTGTTACAAACTTCAATGGTTATATGGGGATTTTTGCAGAGTAAAGTTTGGTACTTGGTGAGTCTGGCATTCGTTAACCAATGATGTCCTTTAGTACTCATTAAAGTTACCACAGCATGGGGTGCCTTTATGTTCAGGCTTTGCCCAAGAGTCAGCTTATTTGCTTCTTGTACTAGCAGGGCAGTTGCTGCCAAGGCCCTTAAACACTGGGGCCATCCTTTAGAAACCCTGTCTGGTTGTTTAGAGAGGTAGGCCACCAGCCTCGGCCAGGGCCCCACAGTTTGGGTTCAAAGTCCAGTTGCCATCTTTTGTCTGTCTGACACATATAATGAAAAACGCTTTGTCAGATCGGGTAGCCCCAGGGCTGGGGCTGACATAAGTTTTTCCTTCAGGTCATGAAAGTCTTGCCATTGTAGGGATCCCCATTCAAAAGCTTCCCGGTCCCCCCCCCCTTTGTGACCTCACACAAAGGCTTGGCTAATACTGCAAAGTATGGGATCCACAGTCTACAAAACCCCACAGCTCCTAAGAATTCTCTCACCTGCCTTCTGCTCTTAGGCTCTGCTAGATTGCAAATGACCTGCTTTCTTGCTAATCCCAGGCTGTGTTCCCCCTGTCAGATAGTAAATCCCCAGAATGTACCTGCTGTCAGCAGATCTGAGCTTTCTTCTTGGACACCTTATACCAACAGTCCTCCAGGTGCCAGTGTAGGGCATCCATTCCCTTGGCACACCCGACTGCCGTGGGGTGTCCCAGCAAAAGTTCATGAACCTACTGGAGCAACACGCAGCCCAGGTCTCTGGTGGGAAAATTCTGGAGGTCTCGAGCCAACGTCTCCCCAAAGATGGTGGGGGAGTTCTTGAACCCTTGGGGAAGCCGGGTCCAAGTGTACTGAGTAGTCACACCTGACTCTGGATCTTCCCACTGAAAGGCAGACAGCTTCTGGCTCTCAGGGGCTAATCCAATATGAAAGAAAGCGTCTTTCCAGTCCAAACAGGTGAACCAGCTGTCCTTAGCTGGAAGTAACCCCAACAATGTGGACGGGTTAGGTACTGTTGGATGTAAAGTCAGTGTTGCTTGATGAAGCAAGCACAAATCCTGTACCAGCCTGTAGTCCTTGGTCCCTGGCTTGGGAACAGGCAGGATGGGAGTGTTCCATGGAGACTGACAAGGAACTCTAATTCCAAAAGTTCTTAGGTGCTTGAGATGGACCTGGACACCTTGAAGGGCTTCTCTGGGGACCCGGTCCTGTTTTTGCATAACCGGCTGGGCCCCAGGATTCACTTCTATGAATATGTGGGCTGGGTTGACTGCCAACCCTGGAGGGTTGTGTCCCACCCGTACTCTTGGCCACCACTTAGCCAGAGCTGGTCTTCACACTTGGCAGGGCTCAGTTAAGAAAATTCTCCATTCCTCCTCTCGGGGGACCATAAGGGTCATAATGGCTCCCATTCCAGGTAACTTTAGCAGCAAAGAGCCGTGCTTTGTAAAAGAGATAGTGGCTCTCAGCTTGCTAAGCAAGTCTCTTCCCAACCAGCGCAAGGGACAGTCAGGCATGTACAAAAACTGCTGAATCACTTTATGTCCTCCTACAGCACAAGTCCGAGGCAAGCAGAAAGCTTGCTTTGCTGAAACCCCCGTGGCTCTGATGATGTCAATAGCCTTTTGGGATAAGGGGGCGACCGGGGTAGTTAGTACCGAATGTTCAGCACCGGTATCTACAAGAAAATCAATGTCTCTACCCCCGACTGTCATTCTGGCCAGAGGCTTTTTGGGGACCCTTGAGCCCGGTCTCTCTCAGTCCAGAAACACTTCTGCCAGGTTGACCAGGGCCCCTTCCTCCTTGTCCAGGGCCTCCTGCTCTCAGTCACCTGGTTTTCTTTTTAGCTGAGGGCATTTGTTCTTCCACTGTCCTATTTCTTTACAATCAGCACACTGGTTACATTGCAAACTCTGACAGCCAAGCTGAGTTTCTTTCCCGGGGCCCCCCTTCCCTTGCCCTTTGTGGTGACCCCTCTGATTACTGCAGCTAACAAACAGGTTGGCATTTATCCGGGCCTGACGTTCATTCTCTTTGCCATTTTCCTTACGGCTTACTGCTTCCCTGTTTACAAACACCTGGTTAGCTATTTCTAATCATTGCGATGTATTCATCCCTGCAAGCCCAGCCTGTTTCTGCAGTTTTCTTCTAATGTCTTCTGCGCTTTGACTGACTAAAGCCATGTTAATCATGTGCTGATTTTCAGGGCTATTGGGATCAAAAGGAGTATACATACCATAGGCCTCACACAGTCTCTCCTAGAATTGTGCTGGACTTTCTTCTTTTCCCTGAATGACCTCAGAGAGCTTGTTAACGTTTGTGGCCTTCTGAGCTCCCCTCTGTAATCCTTCCAAGAGAGCTTCTCTGTCTTGGTTTAGCCTTTGCATATCCTCTCTTTCATGTGGGTCCCCCTGGGGGTCGGTTCCTGGTAACTGGGTCCTTCCATACTCTTGGGGGTTTTGAAAATCAGCTGGTGCGTGTTCCGCTAGCCACTTAGTTGCTGCTTGGAGCACTCTCCACCTTTCATCTCTGTTAAAGAGGAACATGAGGAACTGGTGGCAATCAGCCCAGGTGGGGTTGTGGGTCCGGATATTAGTTTGGAGTAAATCAATTAGAGCTCGTGGCTTTTCAGTATAGGGCGGGGTATTATTTTTCCAGTTGAGAAGGTGGGCAGAGGTGAAGGGCTGGTTCCCAAAAACACGCCTCCCCACCAGATGACCATCCTCATCTATCCCTGTATACCACTGCTCTCTCAGGGGCATTTGGATCCCCATTTTGGGTCTTAAATGAGCTGCCAAGGGAGGGGTTTCTCCCGAGTCCTCGCCTCCTCTCTTGTCTACTCTGGGTGGCCTGGGGATACGCTTGTCTTACAGAGGCGCAAGCACTGATGGCTCAAGAGTGGGGAGCCTCTTTTCCTGGTAAGGGGAGGACACCAATGGGATCTCTGGTGCCATCTCCTGCAATGGATCTTCTGATGCTGGGTGGAGCAGAACTTCAGGAGCTGATTTCTCTGGGTGGGTGGAGCGGGATCCTTCCTTAGCCATCTGTCCCTTTGGTACTAGTATTGCTGCTGCCTGCCCTCTTAGCCAGTGTGGGGGGTCTAGCACCAGCTGTCACCAAGTGTCTATGTCTGGAAACTGGTCTAGGTATCCTTTACCAGTTACCTCGTGCCACACCTTAGAAACAAGGGACATGTCCAGGCTTCCTTCGTATGGCCAACCCACTTCTAATTGTGAGCAATCTATTTCCCACAAGGTTCTAGGTCCCCCTGGTAGTCTAGTGGTTAGGCTTTGCCGCTCTCAGTGCCGCTGCCTGGGTTGGATTCCCAGTCACGTGAACCAAGAAATGGAGCAGGAGGAGCTGCAGAATAAGCCCCTCAGACAGTGGATTGAAGAAGGAAGAGATTTTAAGCCCCTCAGACAGTGGATTGAAGAAGGAAGAGATTTTTTTATTCAGCCGGGAGTGTCGGCAGACTCTTGTCTTAAGAGCCCAACCCACAAAGGAAGACAGGGTTCCTGGCCCGTTTAAGGGCTTACAACTCTAAGGGGTTCCACGTGAAAGAATCGTGATGGATTGAGAGCACATGTGCTTAGAGTGGGGGTGGTTAATCTTTTCACCTCAGGCCGGCTCATCAGTGCCACCGGCTGGTCTTGCCACCGACTTCATTCCTGTTGTTTTTCAACTTTTACTTCCTCCTTCTCTTCAGAGACAGGAGACAGCAGAGAAATGGCTTCTCTCCTCAGGTCGACAGGATGATATTACTCCCAATATCGCAGGGGGTGTACACAGCCCTGTGATATTGTTCCTAAAATCCGGAGCAAAAGAGGATGATATGACTCTCAATATCGCAGAGGGTGTACACCCCTCCTGTTATATTGTTCTTAATACCCTGGGAGGGAGAGCATAAGATTACATTGAATATCACAGGGAATGTACACCCTCCCCCTCTGATACACTTCCTCACATCCAGGGGAAGAGAGGATAATTTTACTCCCAATATCGCAGAGGCAGTACACCCCCGTTGTGATATTGTTCCTAATATCCAAGGGAGGAGAGGATGACACTTCTCCTAATAAAGCTGTGGGTGTACATTACCCCTGTATTATTGTCTCTCATATCCGGGGGCGGAGGGGGGGCGGAGAGGATAACACTCGCTCAAATTTGTCAGGTGGTTTGACGCCCCTTGTGGTATTGTTTTTAATATCCAGTGGGGGAAGACAATAATACTGCTCTCAATATCACAAGAAATGCACATCCCCCTGTGATATTGCTACTAATATCCAGGGGTAGAGAGAATGGTGTTACTCCCAATATCGTCAAAGTGTCCACCCCCCCTTTGCTATTGTTCTTAATATATGGAAGGCAAGTATGATATGACTCCCAAGATGGAAGGGGGAATACAAGCACCGGTGATATTGTTCCCAGTATGCAGTGGAGGAGAGAATGATATTACCCCCAATATCGCAGGAGGTGTACACCCCTCTGTGATCTTGTTCATAAGGTTCAATGGAAAAGATGATCTTACTGGAAATATGGTAAATACACTGTCCACAGTGGCTGCTAACATGCAGGGAGGGACGGGGATTGAAATTACTCTGCGCATCAGCGGAGAGTGTCCACGCCCCTGCGATGTGGCTCCTAATATCCATGGGGAAAGGGGATAGATATGACTCCCCGCATCACTGGGAGTGTCCACCCCCTGCGATGTGGCTCGTAATATCAGTGGTGGGGGGGGGGTGATATTTCTCCCCGCATCGTGGGGGTTGCCCGCCCCGCTGCGATGTGTATCGTAATAGCAAGGGAAGGAGAGGGGGATGACATTACTCCCCGCATCGTGGAGGAGTCCATCACAGATCGGGATACTATCCACCCTCTGGGATATGGGGAGTACACCCCCTGTGATATTGGGAGGAATATCATACTCTTCCCCCCTGAATATTAGGAACAATATCATGAAGGGGGTGTTCACCCCCTGCCATATTGTGAGTCATGCCATTTTCTCTACCCCTGGACATTAGGAGCAATGTCACAGGGGTGGTGTACAACCCCTGCGAAATTGGGAGGTATATCTTCCTCTCCACCTTTGGATATCAGGGACAATAACACAGGGGAGGTCTACACGTTCTGGATTATTGGGATTAATACCGTCCTCTCCGCGCCCGGATATTAGCTACAAGATCACAGAAGGGATGCCCACCCGGTGCGTTATTTGGCGTAATGGCATCGTCTACCCCTGGCTGTTAGGAACATCACAGGGGGCGTGTACGTTTTCTGCGATACTGTGTGGAATGGCGCAATATTACTTATCGGAATTAATAATATCAATTATGAATTAATAATATCAATTAATAGTATCAATTATTAATTACTACTAATAATTATTAGTATTTTTGTATTAATTATAATTATCAGTATTAATAACTGATAATATAATTTTTAAAATCAATGCCGATAATAATGATAATGAATATTAAATAGTTATACTAACAATAACAATAAATGATTGATATTAATGATTAATAACGCCTCATATTAATAACTGATACTGATCTTATTCATTAGAAAACAGTAATATTAGCTCCTAATAATATTAATATTAGTAACCTGAAAACTTTTTATTAGCAATTATTTCTAAATATTAATATTGGTAATTCATATTCATATGAATAATAAATGAGTAATAATGAATACTAATATTACGCCTAATACCTCAGTGGGTGTACACCCACCTGTGATATTGTTCCTAATGTCCAGGGAGGGAGAGAGCATGATATTCCGTTCAATATCACAGTAGGTGTACACCCACCTGGTGATATTTATCCGAATATAATCTCCAGGGGGTGGAGTATGACGTTACTCCCAGTATAGCAGTGGGTGTACATCCACCCAGTGATATTGCTCCTCATATTCACGGAAGAAGAGAATGCTATTACTCCCAGTATCGCAGGCAGTGTACACCCCTTCTGTGATATTGTTCCTAATATCTGGAAGGTGAGAGGGTGATATTACCAATATTAATGGGAGCCTCTAGGCACCCTGCAGAGGCAAGCAAAATCGTTTTTGGAGCAAGGTAGTGTCATCCTGGACCTGAAATGATTACTATAAATATATTTTTAGTGCAATGAGCAGCACACAATGAAAGGTAACCTGACACCAGAAGAAAATCAGGTACTGTGAGGAGAACCAGGAGAAAGAACAGGCAAGAGAATCAGATCTACAAATGCTTTGACTGCTGGAATAGTCAGAGAGGGACTCTCCCACTGACACACACAAAAATAAAACCCACCAAAAATATAATTAGCATGCTTAAGGAAATATAGAAGAAACTAGGAAATATCTGCAGGAAACTTTCAAGAGCAATATAGCAGATTTTTTTTCCTTCTCTTTCAATGACTTTGAAACACAGCAGATTTTAAAAGGAAGCAAAAAGAACTTGTACAAATGAAAAATACAATAACAGAAAATTAAAAGTTCAGTAATGAATGGGCGTAACAACAGATTGGAAGCAATTAAAGAGAGAATTAGTGAGTAGGAAATTATCCAGAAGAAATTAAGCAGAATGCGACATGAAGAAATGAGATAATGGAAAACAGAGAAGAAATGATAAGATATATAGAAGACAGAATAAGTTTAGTTGAATCCCAGAAAAGAGAATAGAATAGAGGCAATACTTGAAGTGATAACAGTTAATTATTTTCTAGAATTGATAAAATGCCCAAATCCACAAATCAAATCTAATAGAATAAATCGCTACCTAAATAAATAAAACATACTTCCACACATCTTAATAAAACTGAAGAAAACCAAAGTCAAAGAAAAAAATCTTAAAGTAGCCAGACAAAAAAGGTAATAATAGAATTCGGAAGGTAATCAAATTCTTTCTTTCTTTCTTTCTTTCTTTTTCTTTTTTTGAGACACAGTCCTGCTCTGTCACCCAGGGTGGAGTCAAATGGCACAATCTTGGTTCACTGTAGCCTCCACCTCCTGGGTTCCAGCGATTCTCCTTCCTCAGCCTCCCAAGTTCCTGGGACTACAGGTGTGTACCACCATGCCCATCTTATATTTGTATTTTTAGTAGAGACGGAGTTTCACCATGTTGGCCAGGATGGCCTCCATCTCTTGACTTTGTGATCCACTTGGCTCAGCCTCCCAAAGTGCTGGGATTACGGGTGTGAGCCATTGTGCCCGCCTCTTTTGTAATTTTCTATTTGTCCTGACTGTTCTATGTTTGTTTTTCTCTCCTTCTTACCATCACTTTTTTTATTTTTTATTTATTTATTTTTTTTTTGAGACAGGATCTCGCTCTGTTGCCTAAGGCTATAGTGCAGTGGTATGATCACAGCTCACTACGGCCTCAACCTTTCAGGTTCAAGTGATTTTTCTGCCTCAGCCTCCATACTAGCTGGCATCACACATGTGCACTACCACCACACCCTACTCATTTTTAATTTTTATTTATTTATTTATTTAACTTTTTATTTTGAGCAGAGATGAGGTCTTGCTATGTTGCCCAGGCTGGTCTTGATCTCCTGAGATAGAATGATCCTCCCACCTTGGCCTCCCAATATGTTGGGATTACACGCAAGCGCCACCACTCGCAGTCAATAGCACTCAATTTTACACTTTGATGAGAAGTTAACTCTGTATGTTTAATTGCTAGGGTAATCATGATAAAATAGCGCATATACTTTTCAAATTAGTAGAGGGGAAGAATGGAATGATAAAATTAAATAAAGTGATGAAGAGCCAGGTGTGGTGGCTCATGCCTGTAATCCCAGCAATTTGGGAGGCTGAGGCAGGTGGATTGCTTGAGCCCAGGAGTTTGAGATCAGCCTGGTCAACATGGTGAAACCGTCTCAACAAAAAATTTTAAAATTGGCTGGGTGTAGTGGCTTCCACCTGTAATTCTAGCTATGCAGGAGGCTGAGGCAGGAGAATTGCTTAAACACAGGAGGTTGAGGCCATAGTGAGCTGTGATCACGCCACTGTACTACAGCCTTAGGCAACAGAGCGAGATCCTGTCTCAAAAAAATAAATAAATAAAAAATTAAAAAAGTGATGGTAAGAAGACAGAGAAAAACAAACATAGAACAGTCAGGACAAACAGAAAATCACAAAAGAGGTGGGCGCAGTGGCTCATGCCTGTAATCCCAGCACTTTGGGAGGCTGAGGCCAGTGGATCACGAAGTCAAGAGATTGAGACCATCCTGGCCAACATGGTGAAACTCTGTCTCTACTAAAAACACAAATATAAGATGGGCATGGTGGCACACACCTCTAGTCCAAGCTACTTGGGAGGCTTAGACAGGAGAATCGCTTGAACCTGGGAGGCAGAGGAGAGATCGCACCACTGCACTCCAGCCTGGTGACAGAGTGAGACTCCATCTCAAAAATAAATAAATAAATAAGTAATTAAATTAAAAAAAGAAAATTACAAAGAAGTGGTAGATTTAACTCAAATATGTCAGTAATGACATTAAATGTAAATGCACTAAGTGCTCTTCTTAATAGACAGATCTTAAGACCATATAAGGTAACTCCACCTGGAGCATAGAGAGGAAACTCACCTCCCTCACGTCCACCAGGAACCATGGCAGGGCCAGCAGCTTGGGTGACCTGCTTCCTGGTCCTGTGTTCTGTCAACTCTGCCCGATTCAATTCAACCCAGCCCGTTTATGTTGAACAGCCTGTGCTGGTGAGGCGGGGGACAATTTCGGAACATACAAATATATCAAACAAGGTTTCTATCCTGAAGGCATTTTCCCAAGTTAGGAGAAAGTATGCTGTAGCATGAATTCTCGGGATACATATTCCTCTAACGGCCTATGGACACATCATATCTTCACGGGGTGCTGAAAACAGCTCAGTCGTGGAGACCCTAACCCAGTGGCACTAGAGGAATTAAAGACACACACACAGAAATATAGTGTGGAGTGGGAAATCAGGGGTCTCACAGCCTTCAGAGCTGAGGGCCTGGAACAGAGATTTACCCATGTATTTATTGACAGCAAGCCAGTGATAAGCATTGTTTCTATAGATTATACATTAACTAAAAGTATTCCTTATGGAAAATAAAGGGATGGGCAAAAGTAAAGCGATGGGTCTGGCTCGTTATCTGCAGCACGAACATGTCCTTAAGGCACAGATCCCTTATGCTATTGTTTGTGGTTTAAGAACGCCTTTAAGCTGTTTTCCACCCTGGGTGGGCCAGGTGTTCCTTGCCCTCATTCTGGTAAACCCACAACCTTCCAGTGTGGGTGCGATGGCCATCACGAACATGTCACAGTGCTGCAGAGATTTTGTTTATGGCCAGTCTTAGGGCAGTTCATGGCCAGATTTTGAGGCCTGTTCCCAAACAACGGGGGCTGAGTTGAGGGTGGTGATGTTTTGGGGCTGTGTCCAAGAATGGCTCTGCCTGTGCCTGGCTGTCCACCGCGTTGGACACATGCAGGCAGTGGGCAGGGCTGGAGTAGGTGCTTTTCTGAATGGAAATTCATCAATGCGCTTGTGTCTGCTGTGGTTATCAGTGTTGCTATTTCAGTAAGTAATGGTAAAGCCTTCACCCGGCTCATGCCAGATGCGGAGGGTGGGGGCGCGGGCCTGTGATACGGCTGGGGTCCTCTGTCGTCAGAAAACATGAGCTCATGCCAAGGTTTCCACAGGTCACCGAGATAGCACCGGCTCTCTGGAGACAGGCGTGACCCCCAGGTCGGCTCCTTGTCATTGAACTAAGTGGGCTCAGTGTCAGCTTGAACGTTAGTGGTGATAAGGGCCGGATAATGGTAGCCAAACTCCCACGGCCTCTTTAGGCCTCCCCCGGGGCCCTGAGGCCAGCAAGAGGGCAGGTCAGGGAGGGGCCAGGAGGAGGAGCAGGCAGGGAGGCTGCTGGTGCCTTTGGCTCAGCCAGTGGGGCTCTCAGCCCTCTGGAGTGTGCCCTAGGGACCAGTTTGTCCATGCCCCTGCCTCCAGGCCAGTCACTAGGACCAACAGATGTCCCAAGGAAGACACCGGCCATGACTGCATCCTGGAACCATATCAAACTGACAGCACTTACTTCTCTGGACTTGTTTTTGTTTCACCAAATTTGCTGGATCTGTTGGCAAATTTGAGTGAGTGGGGAAGTTGTGGGTGTGTGTTCAGGCTGTGCCGTGGACCTGGGGGCCAGGGTTAATCTGCTGGCAGTTTCAGGTGGGAAAGACCAGAGCTTGATCACAGCACACACAGCACCTGGGGATATTTCTCAGCCTCTGCGCTCCCTGGTCCTGAGTCTGTCACCTGTGAGGTCAAGCTTCCTAAGCCTTCCTGGGCCTGAAAGTAAGCCACACCACTTCCAAAATAATGACACCTGTGTGCAACCCAGATGGGAGCATGGTCCTGGCCGTGTGTCTGCATCTCTGGGCTGCTCCCCAGCACACAGGGGAGGGCAGGAGGTGGGTTTTATGCTGGGAGGGCCTCAGGTGGCCTCCTGGGTCAGCAGCATGCATGCTGCCCTGTCCCTCTCATGCCCCTCTATTGCTGGTCCAGGACTGAACCTTTTCTTTCTCTGCCCAGAGCAGCCTCCAGGGAGCCATTGTCAATGGACAAGAGGCGGCATGTGACATGGGATTATTTGCCACCCCTGAATCAGTCCAAATCTCCCATTCTCAGAGGAGGGCACTGAGGCAGGGAGGGGCCTGGCCAGCCCAAGCCCTGTCTGCTGCTCGGCTGAGCAAGAGGGACATGAACGCAGCTCTTTGTCCTCTGCCCTGTGCTTGCATTCTCTTGAGCTTCCTCTCTAGGTAAAGAAATCATTCTTTTTGTTAATTTTTTTATTTTATTTTTAAATTTTTATTTATGTATTTTGAGACCAGGTTATGAGACTGGTTAATTTTTGTGTTTTTGCTGGAGATGCGGGTCTTGCTATGTTGCCCAGGCTGATCTTGAACTCTTGGCCTCAAGTGATCCACCTGCCTCATCCTCCCAAAGTGCTGGGATTACAGGCGTGAGCCACCACACCCAGTCACAACTGAAATCATTCGAGGTGTCATTGTTTCCGATGTTACTTTACGTTTTGAAAAATAAAGCTACTGCATTGTGCAGGTGAACAGTCTCAGACTGCAAAGCGAGTCAGCACTACCACAGAGGGAATCCCAAACTCGCTGCTGAGAACAGAACAGCTGTGCCCTCGCCAACTGGGACCCGAGTGACATCTACTGGAGCAAGCAGGGGCTGCACGTGAGCAGGCAGCCATTCAGTCACTCCCCGTCATTCCAACACAATCGAATTTATGTAGAAAATTTACGTGCATCATAGGCTATTTATGAATATATGCACACGTAGAAAGAGGAAAAATATGCTTGGAAATGGTAAACATAACTTCAAGATAGTAGTTACCTTTGGGTTGGGTAGGGGTGAAGGAGTGGTAAGGGTTTTAGTTTTATCTTTATCCATTTCTTTTTTCACTTATTTATTTGTAGAGATGGGAGTCTCACTGTGTGGCCCAGGGTAGTCCTGGTCTCAAGCAATCCTCCCACCTTGGCTTCCCGAAATGGTTGGATTACAGGCGTGAGACACCATGCCTGGACACAATTTGGTTTCTCTTTCAAAAGATCCGATACCAGTGTGCCAAAGTATTGACATCTATTAAATCTTTCAGGTGGTCCTACTGAGGTCTGTTTTTCTGTGCTTATCTCTAAGTTTAAAATCGTTCATAATAAACATATAGTTTATATTAATAGTAATAATATACAGTATATATTATACTATATATTTATTATATTGTATACATTTTATATTCATTATATATTGTATACTTACATTTATGGAAGGAAAATAAAAAATAAAAATGGAAAATTTGTTGTCCAGATTCTTGGTCCCAGTGGTAGCAGGGCAGTTTAATAGCAAAAGTTCTTAATACTTGTTGGCTGCTGTTACCATCATTAATAAGTATCCTGGAGTTTACTGGAGTAACTGAACAGCAGTCGAAGCTCATGTCTAGGCTAGAGGAGAATCACACTCTTCAGCAGTGGTGACAAGATGAAGATACACTGAGAAGACTCATTTATTTGCTATTATTGAAAAAATGTTCATACCCAATTGCAAGATGTGGCATAGAACATCAGAATGTTCTTAGAATTGGGAAGCTCTCACGTAGGAGGCTGAAAGAGAAAGCCAAAATGACTATTTTATTTCCAGATTAAAGTTGTGCCTAGAAATGATCACAAACACAACCTCCCACTGTTAGAACCAGAGTCCAGAAGCACCTAACACAGGCAGCAGTACTAGAGCAGGGCTCACGATATTTTGATAACTCAAGTTATACCTTTATGAGCTTTTACATATCTAGGTACCTATTGTACGATTATTTGTATAATATATTTTTAAAATCTCACTTTTTATGCCAGAGGTTTGAATGTAATTGGTCTGGGTTGTGTCTTGGGATTTTAAAAAATGTCCCCAGTTGAATGTAAATATAAGCCAAGATTGAAAACCATTTCTTCAAATCAAGAAAGGGGAGTCCCCGATGCCAGAGATGAAGAGGACATGGAAAGGTACAGTGGCGGTGGGGCGTGGTGGCTCACGCTTGTAATCACAGCACTTTGGGAGGCTGAGGCAGGCAGATCACGAGGTCAGGAGATCGAGACAACGGTGAAACCCTGTCTCTACTAAAAATACAAAAAATTAGCCGGGCGTGGTGGCATGCACCTGTAATCCTAGCTACTGGGAGAGGCTGAGGCAGGAAAATGGCGTGAACCCAGGAGGTGGAGCTTGCAGTGAGCGGAGATCATGCCACTGCACTCCAGCCTGGGTGACAGAGTGAGACTCCGTCTCAAAAAACAAACAAACAAGCAAAAACACAAAAAAACAAAAAGAAAGGTGGAGTGGCAAGTTTGAGAGCTGATGTGGGGGAGCTGGAGCCTGGGTGGGGCACATTCTGATGCACGCTCATGGGGACAGGTGATGAGGCCTTAGAAAGGGGAGCTGGATCTGAGATTTGTGCAAAAGTCAGGACC
The DNA here is from genome assembly GCF_029289425.2 of Pan paniscus. Taxonomy (NCBI): domain Eukaryota; kingdom Metazoa; phylum Chordata; class Mammalia; order Primates; family Hominidae; genus Pan; species Pan paniscus. The sequence continues at coordinate 30,875,394 of NC_073256.2, read as the reverse complement.
CTTGAAAAGCTGCCTGCTCAGTGAATGGGGGACCAGACAAATCCTACCTGCTGGTGAGGGATACTTCAGTTGCTTAGGCTCTCGGTGGGGAAAAAATATCTCTCATGTAATAAACTGAAACCTAAGCTGAGAAATTCACTTAAACATTGGTCCAAACAACTCAAATATCCATCCATGGATGAATGGACAGACTAAACGTGGAATATACGTACAATGGAATATTATTCTGCCTTAAAAAAGAAAGGAAATTCTGATACATACCATAACATGGATGAACCTTGAAGACATTATGCCAAGTGAAAGAAGCCAGATGCAGAAGGACAAATACTGTATAATTCTACTTACATGAGGTACCTAAAATAGTTAAATTAATAGAGACAGAAGGCAGAATTGTGGTTATCAGGGCTGGGAAAGAGTGGAATGGGGAGTTAGTGTTTCATGGGCACAGAGTTTCAGTTTGGGATGATGGAAAAGTTGTGGAAATGGATGGTGGTGACGGTTGTCCAATAATGCAAATATACTTGATGCCACTGAACTGTACACTTAAAAGTGTTTAAAATGGTCAATTTATGCTATGTGTATTTTATCACAATAGACAAAAATGATCCCAAGTTTATGATACCCTTCATGGAGCATCTGGAAGAATCAAATAGTAAAGTACATTATTCTCTTCCCAGTGTGTAGAATTTCTACAATAGAATGGCAGGGAGTGGGGTGGTAAATCCTCACTGAAATAAGTGAATAAGTGAATCTGTAAATCCTCACTGAAAATAAGTTCAGTAAATTAAAGTTCAATAAATTAATAGTTCAATAAATTTCTACAATAGAATGGCAAGGAGTGCAGTGGTAAATCCTCACTGAAAATAAGTTCAGTAAATTAGAGTTCAATAAATTAACAAATTAAAGTTCAATAAATTAAAGTTCAGTAAATTAAAGTTCAATAAATCCACACTGAAAATACATCACAAAACACATAGAAAAATATCCTGCCATGATAGCCAGTAGGCACAATGAATAGCAGGATTACTGCCAAAGATACTGAGATAATGGTACAATGTGAAAGCAAGCAAATAAACGTGAAAGATGAAACTATAAGAAAATGCTATTATGAGAAAGATGAGCTATTTACACACAGCTAAATAGAAAATCAACAAATGAGAATAGAAATCTGAGGAAACTGCCACATATGAGGCTCAGAGCTAAAAAGCAATGAAAAATATAGAAATGAAGCCAAGAGATATGAAAGATCAAATGAGAAGTTTCACTATAAATTTGAAGATGATGCTGGTAATGCATTGTGTTAATTTGCTTGACCCACCTGATTTTGTGCAGCCATAGTTCAATGCCAACATTTCATGCACATTTCATGGGCAATGCCGGCATCCCTTCTCAACTGCAGACCACAGTGTCTTTCTGTTCTTCTTACCCTGGGCTTTTCCCAACACTGCAAAAGCCCATTTAGCTTATGCACAAATAGTTCAGACTTTTGAAGGTGTTGACACAGCTGGCAGCAGCCCTCAACTAATGAGGGATGAGAAGAAGTAGATAAGTGTATCAACTCAATTGTCCTTTGGTGAGACAATATAAGGCATTCTCTATTAATTTACTCAAAGAATCCTCAGCAGGACTGAACCCCAGTGAATCTCAGTGGTAGCCAGCTCATAATCCAACTTTATTGGATTTTCTGTTTTATTCTTCTGATTCCATCACTTCTGTTCACCGTGATCACCTCTTAAATTAACTCAAGTCTTCCTTTCAGGTTCTGCTTTCATAGGAACTTAAACTAAGGCAAAAGGGAGAAATGCAAAGAATTAGGGAAAGGCAATATTTGAAGCGATAATACTTGAGAGCTTTTCACAATTGATGAAGGACAGATATCCTTAGATTCAGGAAACACAAGTCCTAAAAAGGTTTTAAAAAATTGATTTCCATGTGCATTGTAGAATACCAAAGATAGGGGGAAAATTTCTAAAGCAACTAGAGAGAAAGAATGGATTAGCAGGGCAAGGCACAGCATTTTGGTGGTCAATAGACTTTTAAACAGTTATAAAAAACCAGAATACAATGGAATAAGCATTGAAGGAAAATGACTGGTGATCTGGAATTTTATACCCAATGAAACTGGGTACTGCTTGAGAATAACAGGGGGAAAATAAACCCAAAAAACCAAAAACATGTTCATACAAAGATGGAGTTTATCTACTCACAGACACTAGTTGAAAGAACTATTACATTATGTACCCTTGATGCTGGTTCTATTCCTTGTAGCCACAAGAGCAAAATTCAATCCCATTTTCCAAAGGATCCTCTTATAGTTCTTCTCTGGGCCTGTGGTGGAGGTGTGAGGGATGATTTCTTCTTCAATAGCTCTGTTTAACCTTGGCAGCCTCCTTCTGAATAAAGTTGCCATCTTGACAAGGAGATTTGGGATGGGGTGGTTCAGTAGGCGCTGGGAGCTTTAGTCTTCAGCTTCTGGTTCTAGGCTTCCTGGTTCCCCTCTCTCCTCATAGAGTTAGATTTTGGATTGTGCTGGCCGTCAGTATCTGTGGGTCGGCTCACATTCAAGAACTTTGCCAGAATTTCTCCTTGGGAGGAGGAATGAAAACTCATTGGTGTCTACAGATTGAATTTCCCTCTCCTCTTCCACTTACACAGAGAGAAAGAGAAATAATTGTAGCCTTGCAGAAATTAATTTTTACTTTGGGTGTGATACTCTACCTCATTTTTCTCAGTCCAGGCCTCAGTTTCGCCATTGATAAAGACACAATGGTGACCCAAATTAAACCCTTTTCTGAATTTAACACTGAGGAACACTTCCAGCCACCCCCGACCCCGAGTTCTCTGCAGTGGTAGCTATTTTTCCAGGATGTCCTGGCATTGGGGCTGCCTTCTTCCCACCTGCCTCTGCTCCTGTGTCCCTCTCCACCTCACCTGGAGAAGGGGAATCAGGCTACATCACAGTTGCCACAGAAAACAAGGTATTTATTTTCTTTCTTGGCTTTTGTTTAGATCGTAGCATCTACAGTGACTGGATTCTACTCTTGCTGATTTTAAAAAATCAAAAAGTGTTTATAATTTCATAAGTATGACAGAAACTTACTTCCATTGTAGAATAATTCAGATAATGCACAGAAAGCAAATGATACTTTTCCCACCTTCAATTCTAGTCCTTCCTTTTAGAGGTGACCACCACTGTCATTTTAGCATTTACTCCTTCCTGCTCTCTCTCTCTCCCTCGAGATATATATACACACATACACACACATATATATGTGCTTTTTCCTTTTTGTTGCTTATATGGTATAATCCATATACATTTTACAATTTTTAAAAACTTACATATTTGGGGAATCTTTTCATTCTGGTATAAAGACTTTTCTTGTTCTCTCTGACTGGTACATAGTATTCCAGAGCACTGTTATACTGTGCTATAATATAATTTATCTAAGGAAACATCAGATATAAGAAAGAAAGAAAAAAACTAAAGGAAAGATATAAAAGCAACAACAAAATACTATATTTAACCACTCCCTTGTCAATTAACATTTAGGTTGTTTATAATTTTCGCTACTACAGATAATTCTGCATGAGCATTCTTGTACATATTCCTGTGTGTCTAGATGCAAGCATTTCTCTTGGGAAGATATGGAAGGTACACTTCCAATCAAGAGAAGACACATTTAACATTTCAACATTTTAGCATTTAGAGATTACTCTCCATAAGGGCTGTATCAATACACACCCTCATAATCAGTGTATGAAAATACCCATTGCTTCATCCTTTTACCAAAACTAGTTGTTTTCCATTTTTAAAATGTTTTTTCCCTCTGATTGTTGTCTTTCTCCTTAGCATCCTCCACTTCTTGTCTCCCTTCTTGCCATCTCCTTCTCATACAGCACGCCCCAGGCAGACATGATTCACAGAAAATGGTCCCAATGTATAGCCATGCGGTCAGAAGTCATGGGATGAAAACACTCAAATAGACACACACAGGAGTTTGCAAAATCACATGCGCGCGTCTTCACACACAAACACAGTATTCTTTCCAGTCAAGATAAGAATATTAGTGGGAAAAGTAGTGCTGGACTATCTCATTTCCCTGTGTGGGCGGCTCAGATAAGTGGCCTCTCAGGTCTGGACAATAATACCCAGCCCGACAGCTTGTCTGTGGCCTCTCCCGCCCCTCCAGAGAAGCCTCCGCAAGGATGACTGTTCTGGGGTGGGGTCCAGCAGTGGGTGCACAGCTCTGAGCAGACCCAATGGGCAGACAGTGATGGCAAGAGGCGCTCTTGGGGCCTGGGAGGGGGATGCAGCTCACGGCGGCGGCAGTGCTGGGGATACACCGGCGCCAGACCGGTGCCCAGAATCACCGGGAGTGTGATGATGGGGCACATCAGAGTCATTAGAGTAACTGGGGGGGGCCCAAGGAATCATGCTAGGAAGCAGGGACGCGAGGTGGCTCAGCTTGTGGGTGGCCACAGCAGCTTTGCAAACCTCCTTCCTCCCTTTCTTCCATTCCCAGGGCACACAGGCAGGATGGTGCCTGAAAAACAAGGCCTCCCACTTCCTCCGCGGCATCCCTCCTCTCCCACACCTCTCAGGCTCTCTCCTGCGCCTCTTCTTCAGCAGTTTAGGAGGTTCCTGGGACTCTGCTAGTTCTGGAGAATACAAAGAATAAGCGCCATTCCTGCATCCGAGGACCTCACGATCTCGGGGGCCCTCCAGGGCCCATCTGCCACTGCAAGTCTAGATGGTCTCTCCCGCTTCTTGTGGTGCAAGGAGTTGCACACAGCCCCTTGCAGCTCTCCCTGATATTTATGGTCTTGGTCCCACTGATTCAGGTTGCTTTTGCTATCCATTTTAAGTCATTTTGTCTTCTTTTTAAAAGTTCTTTTAAAACAAATTTTTATCTTTGTAGAGACGGGATCTTGCTATGTTGTCCAGGCTGGTCTCAAACTCCCGGCCTCAAGTGATCCTCCTGCTCTGGCCTCCAAAAGTGCTGGTGTTACAGGCGTGAGCCACTGTGCCCAGCCGTCATTTCCTCTGCATGTCAAGTGAAGTCATGGGGAAGGGCATCTGGAGTGGTGAGTGGGGCTCTCACTTCCTCAGGATGGCGGGAAGTTCTATCTTGATCTGAGGCCGGGGATCAGGTTGCTCCTTGTCCCCACATCCAGGGTTGGGAGGAGAGGCTGGAGCCCGGGAGACTCTGCTTGGAAACCTGGAGACTGTGGCAGGCATTGAAGAGTGTGGAGTCGCCCACATTGGTGGTCTTGTTTGATTCCTACCACCTGGAAGGGAGAAAGAGCAAGACTTCTTCTATCTGTCACAGATGAGGAAACTGTAGCCTACAAAGGTTAAATGACTCACTCAAGGTCGCATAGCCGGGAAAGAAAGAACCCAGGTCTCTGGACTTCAAATCTGGGGTCCTAGCCATGGGCCATGTTCTTGGAAACTTGCACCACATGGTAGCACCCTAGAAGGAGGAGAGGGAGGAGAGGGAGGCCAGATGCTCTGGAGGGCATGCTCTCAGGTCTGAGGCCAGATGCTCTGGAGGGCATGCTCTCAGGACTTAGACCCCTGTGGACACCCTTAGTGAGGGGTGGACAGAGAAAATTACACTTATGCGCTACGCAGCCCCTAACACTGATAGTAGATGTCACATTGTTAAAAAAGGGGAAAGAAACATTAAGGGTGGACTTGAGGGGCAGCCTGTCTGGAAGTTGGTTATGAGCTGCCTGCATATATGCCTAATATTTTCAGCTCTAGTTGATGAAGTTACTGGCCTTTTTCTTAGACACAGCCTGAGTCATTTTCTCTCCAGTCTGATTGAAACCCCAAACCCTCAGATTTTTTTTTTTTTTTTTTTTTTTTTGAGACTGAGTCTTGCTCTGTCGCCCAGGCTGGAGTGCAATGGTGTGATCTTGGCTCACTGCGACCTCCATCTGCCAGGTTCAAACAATTCTCCCTCTTCCCAAGTAGCTAAGTTTACAGGCACCCGCCACCAAGCCACCACGCCCGGCTAATTTTTTGTATTTTTAGTAGACAGAGTTTTGCCATGTTGGTCAGACTGGTCTTGAACTCCTGACCTCAGGTGATCACCTGCCTCAGCCTCCCAAAGTGCTGGGATTACAGGCGTGAGCCACCACGCCTGGCCTGACTTTTTACTTTTTATTTTCTCCTTTCCTTCCTTCCTTCCTCCCTTCCTCCCTTCCCCCCTTCCTCCCTTCCCTCCTTCCTCCCTCCCTCCCCTCCCCTCCTCTCCCCTCCCCTCCCCTTCCCTTTCCAACAGGGTCTTGCTTTATCACCCAGGCAGGAGTACAGTGGTGCAATCACAGCTCATTGCAGCCTCAACCTCCCACACTCCAGAGATCCTTCTGCTTCAGCCGCCCAAGTAGCTGGGACTATAGGTGCACACCACCACACTGGGCTGGGCTAATTTTTAAATTTTTAGTAGAGACCGGGACTCACTATGTTACCCAGGCTGGTCTCGAACCTCTGGGCTCAAGCAATCATCCCACCTCAGTCTCTCAAAGTGCTGGGATTACAGGTGTGAGCTATTGTGCTCAACCTAGACCCACCCGCCCCTCCTTCCTTCCTTCCTTCCTTCCTTCCTTCTTTCCTTCCATCCCTTTCTTTTTTTGAGGCAGAGTCTCGCTCTGATGCCCAGGCAGGAGTGCAGTGGTGCAATCTCAGCTCACTGCAGCCTCTGCTTCCTAGGTTCAAGCAATTATCCTGCCTCAGCCTCCCGAGTAGCTGGGAGTACAGGTGTACACCACTACACCTGGCTAATTTTTGTACTTTTAGTAGAGATGGGGTTTCTCCATGTTGGCCAGGCTGGTCTCAAACTCCTGAATACAAGTGATCCCCCCACCTCGGCCTCCCAATGTGCTGGGATTACAGGCGTGAGCCGCTGCACCTCGCCTACTTTCTTATTTACTGAATAGCTGATACCCTCATGGCAGTAGCAGTCACATCCCGGGTGCCATGTGCTCAGGCATGAGGGGCCATTGGGAGCATCCTACCAGGGTCCGTCTGTCCTGGGAAGAGTCAGAGAGGTGAATCCAAGCCAAAATTTTGTAAAAGAATTGAGGGTTAGGCTGGGAGCAGTGGCTCATGCCTGTAATCCCAGCACTTTGGGAGGCCAAGGCGGGCAGATCACGAGATCAGGAGTTCAAGACCAGCCTGGCCAACATGGTGAAACCCCATCTCTACTAAAACTACAAAAATTAGCCAGGCATGGTGGCATGTGTCTGTAATTCCAGCTACGCGGGAGGCTGAGGCACAAGAACCCCTTGAACCCAGGAGGCGGAGGTTGCAGTGAGCCGAAATCGCGCCACTGCACTCCAGCCTGAGCAACAGAGTGAGACTCCATCTGAAAAAAAAAAAAAAAAAAAAAGGACAATTCAGGGTTAATGTCAGGTGCACAGAAAACCAAACACAAACAATGGGGTCAGGGCAGGAATGAAGCTGAGGAGAGCAGCCAGGGATTTGGAGTTGTGTTGAGAGGAGATTTGAGTTGGACATGAGGTTTGAAATGAGAGGGGAGGGTCAAGAACACTGGAAGTGCCTTTGGGACCTGGTTTTTAAGCGTTGTGAGCTGCAGAGTCCAGTTGCGTCCCAAAAGGTTTGTTTCGGGTTTGCTATTCCCCGTGAAGTGTGGCAGTGTCTGTTGATGGGCACTTTCGCCAACACTCATTCTCACCATTAAAAAATGGCATCTCATGAAGACTGTGGGCCTGGAGGGTCTTCCTGTCTAGGGGCATGTAGGTGCCTGGGGGCTTCCCCAGTGCTCAGCGCATGGCAGGGCCTCCATGGCCTCAGCAGGAATCTCTGCAGGTCATCACTAACCATGACTCTCAGGCTGTGCAGAGAGAGGCGTGGAGGTCAGCCCTCTGGGACCTTACTCAACTGTCACTCTAGGGACAGAGTGAGCATCCTCTCTTGGGGTAACTGGCTGGACATCGGGGCTCCTCTCCAAAACCAGAACCAGAAGACCCTGATCTGATTTTGGAAAAAGCTGCTTGGCGGGGTGGTCACTGGCTCTCTCCTCTCCGTGTTCACAAGCACAAGATGGAGACCCATAAACACCCTCCCAATCTGCGGAGGTGTCGTGGGGCAGGGAACGCACGCTAGTCAGGTAGAGAGACAGAAGAGCCTAATGCACATGCAAGGATCCCTCAGAGGTGGGCAGAAGATGGGTAAAAACGTGAAATCTAACGAGAAACAGTGTCCACGGCCCTTCCTGCTCCTGGGGTTACTCCCTGACCCTGTCCCACATCCACCCTTTAAGAGACAGGAGCAGGCTCTACCATGGAGATGAGTCCCAGCCACAAAGAGGTGAACGAGAGTCACTCAGAGTCTGCACAAAGGCTCAACAGAGTAAACTGGCCTCTGGTGCCCTGAGATGCATAGGAAGTTGCTCCCAGGGAGTGGCGTCTGAGTGACAACATTGACTTGGGGAGATTCGAGAAGGGGAGGGCATTCTCCATCCACTGGCACCTGCGCCTCTTAGGGAGCTTTGAGAAGGGAAGAGCATTCTCCATCCATTGGCACCTGCCCCTCTGGGTGCAGAAGAGGCATGACACAGTTCTCTTCTGTTTTTTGTTTGTTTGTTTTTTGATACAGAGTCTCACTTTGTCACCCAGGATGGCACAATCTTGGCTCACTGCAACCTCCGCCTCCCTGGTTCAAGCAATTCTCATGCCTTACCCTCCCAAGCAGCATGTGCCAGCATGCCTGGCTAATTTTTTGCAATTTTAATAGAGATGGGGTTTCGCCATTTTGGCCAGGCTGGTCTCAAACTCCTGGCCTCAAGTGATCCACCCGCCTCGGCCTCCCTAAGTACTGGGATTACAGGTGTGAGCCGCCATGCCAGGCCCAGTTCTCTTCTGATGTTGGGCAAAGCCTACTTCTCCATCTAGTGATTCTGATGTGTCTGGACACCAGGAATTGCAGTGTGTCCCATCCCAGGCTGAAACAGAGAAGGACACCTGAAACCCACGATCCAGCACGTAGGAGTCCGGGGCTACCCTGGGGGTCCAGAGCCCCCACTTATACACTCGAAGGGTGGTGTAGTCGAACTGAGAAAGTCCGGCTGAAGCAGACTACCCCACCAAGGCCATCACATATCATAGAAACCCTCACCAGCAGACAGACCCAGGTAACAAAAGTAACTCATGGAGGTCAAGGCTGCAGTGAGCTATGATCGTGTCACTGCACTCCAGCCTGGGCAATAGAGGGAGACCCTGACTCTATTTAGAACAAAACAAAACAAAAAAACTCATATTTATTGAGTGCTTACTATGCACTGGGCATAAAGTAGTAATTATTACAACAATGTGCTGAGATGGTAACAATTATGTCTCCGTTTTACAGATGAGACCACTGAGGTCCAGCAAGGTTAGGTAACTTACTTGCTGCAAGCTCACATGGCTGTGGGAAACCCAAGCCCAACTCCAGTGTGTGCCCTCTTAGGGGTGCTCCATTCCGTCCAGGGCAGCCACCAGTACTTGCAAAGCATTGGACCAGGTGGAAAAAGACCAACAGTAAAGCCACCAGTGCAGTGACATGCCGAGGTGGGATGTAGCCGTTTCCCTGGGGCCACTGCCTGCCTGAGCAACTCTCCCCACACTCCCTGCAGGCCCCTCCATAGTCACATATGGTGCCGTCAAGGAAGGGGGCTGAGGAGCAGGAGAGTGGACACCGGGATCTAGACAGTGATCGAGGCTTTAATTCCTGCTCTGGATTAAAAACGACTGGACTGCACTGAGACTTTCAACGTGGACCAAATGAATGGTCTGTGGTCAGCAGCCTGGGGGCTCAGGACGGGGAGCAAGGACTCAGAAAGGGAGGCTCCTCTGTCATCTGTTCCTAACTCAGCTGCTGTGCACCCCAGCGCAGTGTGGAGGAGGGAGGAGGTCAGGCTGGGAGAGGCGGCCACGTGCAGGGGCAGTGCTGGCCCCGGGTGGCAGGGACCCTGGAGCAAGGCTGTGGCTCCTCTGATTTGAAGGCTGTGGCTGACACTCCACAGAGCCCCGTCCTGTGCCAAAGTAACCAGAGCAGAGGCCAGCCTTGGTGCTCCCTTCCGCTCCCGTTCCGGAGGGCTGGCTGGCTGATAGCTGAATCCCTCAGTGAAGTCATCTGTTTTGGTGCCAGGGAAGGGAAGGGCTGGGGGAGCCGGCGGAGGGGCCATCAGGGCCCGTGCTCTGTCTGCTTTTCCCAGGCTGGCGCCGCACGGAGGAAAGCCTGGGTCTTGTCTGGGAGTGCCCATTGCTTGGGAGGCAGTGGGTGGGTGGCTTGAGGGCAGGGCCTGTGCATTGTTAGAAAATCAGGAAGGGAGAACAGGAGCTTGGTTGAAATGTCAGCGGGGCGGTGGGGGGTTGGCGGGGGTGGGGGGGGCGGGGCGGTCTGTAGGCTTCTTGCTAATGTTCTCTAGCTAATGTTTTGAATGATTTCCTCCATGATCGGATGTGAGCACGCATCTAGGAAGACACACTGTCCTACAGTCTATGGAAGATGAAAAGGACTGAAAGGGCATTCAGCACTGTAAACACTTGGCCCTGCTGTCAGGCACTTCTGTGATTTGTTGCTCTTTGAGGGAAGCCCTACGCAGTTTGCAAATTTTCTATCTACACCTCAGCAAAGCTTGGATTTTTGATAAATTCTATCTTGTCAAATGGAGTCTGGGTGTAGGTCTGACATGTGCTATCAATTCTTATCATCAATGAATAGAATCAGATGCACTCAACATCTATTGAACTCACATGAGGTACTAGATATTGTGCTAACTGCATTAACTTCCTCATGCTGTATTGTGCAATTATTATTTTTCTGTTTACCAGTGAGTAACTGAAGTTCAGAAAGTTCAATACCTTTCCTAATGTCATGTAGCTAGTAAGTGACACACTGAGCAGAGCCCAGGCTGACTGCATCCAAGTCTCTAACATCTTTCAGTGCTGTTCTCTTGGTACTCTTTTTTTTTTTTTTTTTTTTTTTGAGGGGGTCTCACTTTCACCCAGGCTGGAGTGCAATGGTGCAATCTTGGCTCACTGCAGCCTCTACTTCATGGGGTCAAGTGATCCTCCCACGTCAGCCTCTGGAGTAGCTGGGACCACAGGTGTGCACCACCACATCTGGCTACATTTTTTTTTTTTTTTTTTGAGACAGAGTCTCACTCTGTCACCCAGGCTGGAGTGCAGTGGTGCAATCCCGGGTCACTGCAACCTCTGCCTCCCAGGTTCAAGCAATTCTTCTGCCTCTGTCTCCCAAGTAGCTGAGATTACAGGCACGCACCACCACACCTGGCTAATTTTTGTATTTTTAGTGTGGGGTTTCACCATGTTGGCCAGGCTGGTCTTGAACTCCTGACCTCAGGTGATCCACCCACCTTGGCCTCCCAAAGTGCTGGGATTACAGGCTTCAGCCCCCACGCCCGGCCTTGTTAAGGTTTTTTTAACACAAGGGACTCCGTTTTGATGCCGGAAACTTTCCCAGTTTCCCTGCCAGGTACAGAGCAGGGAGTGGGCACAGTCAGGAAGTAAAGGTGAAAGGAACATCAGGAGCCCAAGAGGGTCGAGGGCTCCCAGGTAGAGGTGATCTTAGTGAGACAGGGTGGGGAGCATTCAGCAGCCAGAGCAGAGAGAAAAATAATATGATTCTGGCAAAGGGGGCTGGGCCCTGGCATGGAGCATTTTAGGGAATGCGTGAATCGGAGAGGTGGGAGGCTGTGGCCCCCGGGCAATGGCACACCAAGGTGGAGGACAATGGGACTGACTGCCCTCGCCAACCCCCGGGAGTGTTATCACTAACCTTGTCTAGAATTGCTGGAGCATGGTGATAATAAATAATACACTGACTCTTAGTCGCTTTTATGATTGTTTTGAAATTCTCTTGTGATGATGCCACTTCCCTTCACCCCTGGCAGGAAACTGACCATGGGGCACTGCATATTCCTCTTTCTTCTTCTTTTTTTAAGAGACAGGGTCTCACTCTGTTGCCCAGTTGGTATGGTGGTGTGATCATGACTCACTGCAGCCTTGACCTCCAGTGCTCAAGCGATCCTCTCACCTCAGACCCCCAAATAGCTGGGATTATAGATGCACAACACCACGCCCAGCTAATTTTGTATATTTTCTGTAAAGATGGGGTCTCACTATGTTGCCCAGGCTGGTCTTGAACTTCTGGGCTTCAGCAATCCTCCCATCTCAGCAACCCAAAATGCTGGGATTACAGGTGTGAGCCACTGCACCCAGCCCTGCGCTGTGTATTTCTGCAATGGCTCCACGCTAGTCATGAGCTGGTGCTTCCTGGGCACTGTCTACTGTCTCCAGATATTTTCTAGACTGGTGCCCTCTTTCTTCCTTAGTAGGGAGCACCATGGTACCTCAGTCCTGCATGGTACCATTGCAGGCAGTTGAGGTGACGTGCCTAGAGTCATAGACACGGTCAGTGCATGGGTGAGGAAACCCCCGACTCCCAGACCTGGGCTTTGCTCATGAGCCACGCGACCTCCTAGCAGGCAGGTGTGAGGCTGCTAAGGGAAGGGTGCTTCTGGGGGAGGGGTGCTGCTGTGACTGGGAAGACAGGATGGCTGTGGGAACTCTCTCCCTAATGGGTGGGCCGCAGACTCTCCTGTCCATTAATGGGTACATCTAGGAACAGGTCCTTCTAACTGTTAGTGAATCTGAGCCTATGGGGCACTGGAGGTGGCTGTCCTGACCCATCGTGCCATTGACGTGGTGCAGCGGGAAGATAATTCGGCAAGAATTAGAAGGCAAAACCCACTTCCAAATAACAGCAGCAGCAGCAGCAGCAGCGACAGCTACTACCTGCTGAGTGCTTATTTACTGGTTAATACTCATCGAGCACTTGCTATTTGCCAACCACCATGCTCAGTACTTTCTAAGCTCACTTAATCCTCCCAACAGTCCTGTGAATTAACTTCTCTTATTATCCCTGTCTTAGGGAAGAGCACATTGAAGCTGACAGAGGTTAAATGACTCGTTCATAACCATCCAGCTAATCAGTGGCTCAGGAAGAATCAGGTTTGAGATCCAGCTGTTCAATACTAAAGCCCACTCACAACCAGCCCATGGTCCTGCGCCCATGGATGACATTTGGGTGGCATCCCAGGCCCCTGTTCCCAGGACAGGCAGCCAGCGGCCCTGGGAGCAGCATGTGCTCCCTGCTTGCCCTGTCCCTACTGCCTCTCATGCACTCTGTCATCGGATATTTCTTGAATCCCACACCAGGTGTCCTGCAGGCACAGGTCAGGATGCTGCCTGGGCTAAGTGGGTAGAGGGGTATGGAGAACGAGTTCTTAGCCATGGTGGTTTGCCATGGGCTGAGCAGAAAGTCAGCATACCCTGGGCCAGCACAACCCAGTATTTATTTGTAATTACTCTGTGTATCCTCCAAAGAGTCTGCTTTACGTGAGACAGAGAGGACTAAGAAGGAGAGCGAGAGCGAGGGTGGGGGATCTTCATGGCTTAGACACTTGCCTAAGCAGCATTTCCTTTAGAGAAACGAAGGGGAAACATCATGTTCTTCCTCAATGAAGATGTGGAGCATTGCATTACTTTCCATTTTCCTTTCAAAGACATTAAGAGAAGAATAAATAGATTTTGGCCTAAAATGAACCTCTTGCTGCTTCCAGAATAACTAAGGCTTCTGAGCCCACAGCAGGGAATTGCAGAACTGGGAGGGATTTTAGATTCCCCTAGAGCAAAGGTGAAGAAAAGCACAAGTACCTTCAGTAATATTAGGCTGGGTCTCCTGAGGGGCTTTTTAAATTTTAATTTTTGGGACAGGGTCTTGGTGTCTCACCCAGGCTGTGCGATCATGGCTCACTGCAGCCTCAGTCTCCCCAGGCTCAAGTGATCCCCCCACCTCAGCCTCCTGAGTAGCTGGGAGTACCAGTGCGAGCCACCACACCTGGCTAAGTTTTGTATTTTTTGTAGATACGGGGTTTCGCCATGTTGCCCAGGCTGGCCTTAAACGCCTGTGCTCAAGCAACCCGCCCCACTTCGGAGTTCCAAAGTGCTGGGATTGCAGGCATGAACCATTGCACTCAGCCCCAAGGGGCTTTTATATTTGGGCCTGGCTCACGGTTCTCAGCATTTGAGATGAAACAAACCCAGCAAATAGAAGTTCAGAAAGTTGATTTGGCTGCATTCCCTAGAAGCCATTTAGGTTGTGATTACCAAGCCCACAAGACATCTGCTTGTAAAGTCAGAAAGCCACTGATTTCTGGTGTGTGTGAAGGGCGCATTCTACACAGAACACCTGCTCAGTGTCAGGAGGCCCAGCTGCAGCTGCAGATGACAGGGCCTCGTGAGTGTACACGGAGAGGGTGTAAGGCTTTCGATATTCTGCCAAATCCAATAAATGCCTTTCCCTACTCCAGGGAGGTTTTGGTCTGTGAAAGAGACCTGAGACACCAGCAACATTTGTACTCCTTCTGCCCTTTTCCAGGCCCACTGAAGGCCATCAAGATACAGGTTGCACCTGTCAGGACTCAGGTTGGAGCCGGCCAGGCACCCGGGAGTCAGCCTGCCCCTGAGGTTGTGGGAGGAAAAGCACCATCAAATGCAGCCCAGAGACTTTGATTCAAGGTATTTTATCCCTGCGGGAGTGAGCTAACTCCAGGGCAGTTGAAAGAAAGGTCAGTTTCTTCTGCAGCTTCTCTTTCTTCTCAGTTCCTCTCTTGTCTAGCTCCCCAGTTGAGCAGAGCTGAGCAGTGCTAACCTGTGGGAGAAACCAGACAGAAGCTAGAGATCTCCTGCCCAGATACTGTGAAGGGAATTTCTCAGATGAGGTTCAACCTGTCAGGTCCTGTCAAAGTCCCAGGCTATGAGCTTAAGGATCCCTGCCTCATGGTCCGGTTTGAAGGGAGAATTTCTCCTGACATCCTGACCCATGCTTTTCTAACCTGACTCCACATCTCCAGAAAGTTGCAGTTCACCTCTTCCCCTTCCTGTTCCAGCAGTGCTCTGAGAGAGACTGAGGCTTCATGTTACAGATCAGGAAGCAGAAAGGGAGTGGCTAGATCTGTGTTTGAATCCCAGTTTTGCACACTGATGAGTTGTGTGGTCCTGGGAAAATGTCTTGCCTGCTCTGAATGTTAGTTTTTACACCTGTACTTTAGTTATGAAAGATTTTACACTATCAGGTCCCCTGATGGGTTGGCAATTAGTTGAGTAATCTGCTTCAATATTTTTTTTTCGAGACGGAGTCTTGCTTTGTCACCCAGGCTAGAGTGCAGTAGTGCCATCTCGGCTCACTGCAACCTCTGCTTCCTGGGTTCAAGCGATTCTCCTGCTTCAGCCTCCCAAGTAGCTGGGATTATAGGCACCTGCCACCACCCCCGGCTAATTTTTGTATTTTTAGTGGAGATGGAATTTCATCATATTCGCCAGGTTGGTCTTGAACTCCTGACCTCGTGATCTGCCCGCCTTGGCCTCCCAAAGTGCTGGGATTACAAGCATGAACCACTGCACCCAGCCAATTTGCTCCATTTTTTTTTTTTTTTTTTTTTTTATTGAGACAGAATATCGCTCTGTCGCCCAGGCTGGATGGAGTGCAGTGGTGTGATCTCGGCTCACTGCAAGCTCCGCCTCCTGGGTTCATGCCATTCTCTGTCTCAGCCTCCAGAATAGCTGGGACTACAGGTGCCCGCCACCACATCTGGCTAATTTTTTGTATTTTTAGTAGAGATGGTGTTTCACCGTGTTAGCCAGGATGGTCTCGATTTCCTGACCTCGTGATCCGCCCACCTCGGCCTCCCAAAGTACTAGGATTACAGGCGTGAGCCACCGCGCCCGGCCAATTTGCTCCAATTTTAGAGAATAAGATTGGAAGACTTCCTCACATACAACCTCAGGAATCAGGGCGAGGAATCCGTCTGAACACCTCATGCTCACAGTCAATTGCTCCTGTATTGCACACTCGTCCTGGCTCCAGCCTGAGTTAAGAAGCCATGATGTAGGCTGGGCGCGGTGGCTCATGCCTGTAATCCCAGCACTTTGGGAGGTCGAGGCCGGTGGATCACTTGAGGTCAGGGGCTCAAGACCAGCCTGGCCAACACAGTGAATCCCCTTCTCTACTAAAAATACAAAAAAATTAGTTGGGCGTGGTAGCTCTTGCCTGTAGTCCCAGCTACTCAGGAGGCTGAGGCAGGAAAATTGCTTGAACCTGGGAGGTGGAGGTTGCAGTGAGCCAAGATCGCACCACTGCACTGCACCCTGGCGACAAAGGGAGACTCCATCTCAAAAAAGAAAAAAAAAAGAAGAAGCCATAACTGAGGTCTAGAATACTGTCATTGTCCCTTCAGCATTTGGCCATTGGCATTGCCTGCTTAAACCCCTAACTGTGAGGGTTGGCATGGCTTGTGAAATATGCTGCAATGTGAAGCAATCAGGTATCTTTCGGAGGGAGCTTAAGGAACTGCTACTCCCATCAACTCTGTGCGATGGAATTGCTTTTGTCCTCAGAAGCAGATGAGTGGGCTAAGAAGAGCTGGGATATCTCATAATTTGAGAAAAAAGCTGTCCGTGTCCCCAAACCAAAGCACCAGCAGATAAAGAAGGTACTATTGTCCCAACAGGTTGACTCCAGGATTTCCTGCCTGATCGGGTCAGAAGCTCTCTGCTGGTGCTAGCGGAGAAGGCCTGAGCAGCAGAGGCTTCCACCTAGATTTTGTGGGGATAACACACCACCTGCATCCGATAGGTGGAGTTCACTATTGCTCGATGGTCGGGGGAAAGAAGGCAGGGATTTTAGCTTCTATACCGCTGTGGCTGACCATACTTTCCAATAGGCCAGGCCTGAACCTCAGGGTCTGCCTGTGACCCACCAGCCATGCCATGCTCAGTCCCATCTGCTGGGATGTCTGGGCATGAGCCCAGCACAGTGGGTGGTTATCGTGGAGATGGGAGACATGTGCTCCCTGCCAAAGGCCAATTTCAGGAAACTGATGAGACCTCTGCTCTTATTCGGGATCTCTGAACATCCAATGGTAGGGACAGCTAGTCTTGCTAACAGAATCCTTCCTTTCTTAGGGTCTGACACCATCTCAGTGATGGTGGACATCATAATGATCTCGGGGGACACAACACGACCTGGTTCTGTTGTGCAGAAGTTGATTGCTTTTCTCAGGTCCCCTCACTTCCAGACCAATGACCAGAGGGAGAACTTGAACTGGTTTCTAGAAGGGCTCCACAGAGGCAATAATACAACAGCGCCCTCTCCTTTTCACTCCTCTCCTCCCACTTGCTCATTCCACTAAAAATGGTTGTTTCCAGCATGGTTTTTGGAGTTCTTGAGATGCAAAATCAGGAACTGGGTAGTAAGAGGAGTCTGACGTTTGTTGAACAAAACTGAGCTTCTGCATACGTGGATCTTGAAAGGCAGAGATGCTGGCTTTTGGAAAAGTGCTGTGGCTCCAGATCTGAACCCTTTAATGTAACTTGACAGACACAGGATGGGGAATCCTCAGTGATTATTATTTGACAGCTGAGTACTTTTGAAAATATGTGATTTGGCCAGTTGCGGTGGGTCTACCTGTAATCCCAGCACTTTGGAAGGTCGAGGTGGATGGATCACCTGAGGTCAGGAGTTCGAGACCAGCCCAGCTAGTTTTTGTATTTTTGTAGAGATGAAGTTTCACCATGTTGAAACTTCCCAAACTCGGCTTCCCAAAGTGCTGGGATTACAGGCGTGAGCCACCGCACCTGGCCAGATTTCTTGGTTTCAAGTAACAGACATTAACTCTGGATGTCTTAAGCATACAGAGAGTGTACTGGGAATACATCTTACCCCCACAGAATAGATGTGAGACGTGCCCATAAAGCAAGGGGGCTCTGCAGGGCTGTTCTGTCCAATCATGGCCCTGAAACAGTTTGCTGCACCGGGACGAACTGATATCTCAATGGCACCCATGTGATTCTGTCATTCACCCCAGTAAAATTTCTGGGGATATAGGTCTCTAAGCCTAAATTATGGACCCTCCTCATGGCTGCCCTGGGACTTGGAGAGTGAGATTGACACCTGTGGCCCCCTCAGAGACGCTGCCCACTGACTCAAAGTCCACACCCAGTGGGCTACAGGATCAATACATTATGCTGTTTGTGTGTGATAATTTAGTATTCTTGTTTCTTGTGTGGGTTTTCAGCAAAAGTAATTGTAAATGTTTCAGTCCTCTCTGAATGCTGCTGGAGAGAGTTGTGTCTTTTCTGCACCCCACTGTCAAACTTAGAGCAGCATCTCCACCAGGCTGGAGTGACCATGGCCTTAGAAACTGCAAGAAAAGGGTTGGAGTTTTTGGCTTTTTTGAGCATTAGATCCTTTTGACATCTGGTGAAAGAATATCTGCTTTTTCCCTTCGCCCAGTTTTCTCTTTTATTTTCTATTTTTATGTTAATTTCATTGCACTGATATTGTTTTGTGAACTTTTGCAATGTCCTTCCCTGTTTTTTTTTTTTTTTTTTTTTTTGATAAGGGGTTGGTTTGAAATGAGCACGTGCAGGTGGTCTGATGCCACAGGACCACTGTAGACACACTCACAGACCCGAAGCGATCAGCTGAAGCGTGATACCCTCGGAGGCTCGCCTCATGGACCATGATGATCTCTGATATTTCTTGTTTGCTGGAATTTGGGTGATTGATGTTGAGGCTGGGCTCTGAGCAGTCGGCTCACCCCTGCTTAGCATTCGGTGCAGACTTTCAGAGTGTGCCTGCCAGGCACGTTTGTGGAGAAGGGAGATCCGAAACTCAGCTACCCTTCTCTTTTCTTAGTAGAGAATGAGGAGGGTCTCAATGCAGACCCGAGGCCTCTGCCTCCAGGTGGGAACCCTGGAGTGGAGGGTGAGGACGTGCTGTTGGACAGTGCTGCCTTCAGACAGCTGCAGGTTTGGAATGGGTGTATGGTCCAGTGTGTCACCGCAGTGGTGAAAGTAGCATGTTCGGTGTGTGGGACTTTAGGGTGACACTGATCGTGACTCATGAAAGCCACTGAGTACAGAGCCATGAAAGCAACTTGGCAACCAGAAGCATGATGGCTTTAAACCACAGGATGAGCACTGAGGGTCTTGCCATTCGGGGGGTCTAGTTGGATTCTTGCCTCCTCATTGGAACCACAATCTAGCTTGATTCCCATGCTTACTAATGGAGAGGTGGTGCAACTTTACACTCAAGACACTGCGTGCAGACTCTGTGGATTTAAACCTGGGACTAACTCTTGTCGTGTGACCTTGGAAAATATTCTTCATCTGCAAAATGGGAGAAATTGTAGATTTTATTGTGTGGAGTAAGTTCCCTAATAGATGTAAACTACTCAAATGTGTGACTGGTGTGTGGTCAGCTTTTGTTTCTATGGCCAGAATATATCATCGCTTGGGCCTGTGAACTTGTATTAATCAATAGAATTTGAATTTTTATTATTATTTTTTGAGATGGAATCTCACTCTGTTGTCCAGGCTGGAGTGCAGTGTCGTGATCTCTTCTCAATGCAACCTCCGTCTCCCGGGTTCAAGCAATTCTCCTGCCTCAGCCTCCTGAGTAGCTAGGATTACATGCACCCACCACACCCGGCAGATTTTTGTATTTTTAGTAGAGATGAGGTTTCACCATGTTGGCCAGGCTGGTCACAAACTCCTGACCTCAAGTGATCCGCTCACCTTAGCCTCCCAAAGTGTTGGGATTACAGGCGGGCAGGCGTGAGCCGCTGCGCCTGGCCTGAATTTGAATTTGAAAGAGGAATGAGTGATTGGAGATGGGAGGGTAGGAAAAATAACAGGAGATGCATTTCATGGCCGTGCTGCCTTTACAAAATGTTTCTGGAATTTTGCCAGTAAATTGTCAGAATGTGGTCCTCATTTCTGCCCACGGCTCACTTACGAGCTCTAAGATCCTGACACACAGATGAGGAGCTTAGTACTTTGAGCCATTCACATATCCTTTTAATGAACCCATGGATCTTTGGCTTGCAGGGGTTGAAAACGTGTCATATTTTTACAGGAAGACAGAATATTGTGGCAGAACGCAATCCACCTGTATCCTGGCGGACACCCGAAGAAACATACGGCTTTCTGGCTAGTGCAGGTGCGAACTTTGACTCCATCATTCCGAAACATACCTTTTCCTGAAGCGGGGAGAGACCACAGAAAAGAAAAATCAATCTTAATGAGGCTGGGAGAAATCCTAGGCTTGCCATCACCTCCTGGTGGATGGCTTGTTCGTTGTGATTTACCTCACCTCTTATCACAACTCAGCAAGGCAGATAAAGCTCAGGGTAGCCAGAGGCATTGGAGGGGAGATAGGAATCTGGGTGGCTGCACGATCTGTGTGCACAATGACATCCACCCCCCTCCCCGGTGCCCTGGCAGATCTTCCAGCTGCAGCAACAGCAGAGCAGGGCAGGAGCTGGGGTCCGCTCACCATGCCCCTAACATGCTGGCCCATCTGATATTGGTGTCCTGTTGCTGGGCTTATAGTTAGAGGGTTTTTTAAGCATCTCCATATTTGGGAATGCCCACTTTTATGTTCAGACCCACGCCCACTGTCTTACCTGAAGGCAGTAAGATCACCAGGAAGAAGAGTAATGCAGAAAGACAGAGGTTCATGGCCGAAGAGGGCACAGAGTTGGAACTCCCAGTGGTGGCTGCCTGGGAGGCTCCTTTATAGAGCTAGGCTGGGCTGAGTGGGGCTGGACCCTGGCCTCACTCTTCCTGGAGGGGCAGACTGAGGAGATCACAGGGTTCTGCAGAATTCGAGGAAGAAAAGGCCCTGGCCTTTCAGTGCTACCTCCTTTTCTACAAACCGCGGGAAAACAAGAGACTCAGCTAAGGCTGTCACGTTTCCTGATAGCAGAACAGGAGAAAAGACCAGGATCACCATGCCTAGGCCTGAGCACTTTCCTTCTGCCTTCAAATGTACTTTGATATAAACATGGCAGTGAAAATATCTGCTCTGTCTCTCCTTTCCTCTGGAGCACCACTGAAAGCTCAGGAGCGCAGAGAAAGGGTGTTATGAAACACAGGCTGAATTTAAGCCTGGAAAGGCAGTTCCAACACACGGAGTCTCTCAAGTTGTCAACCAGTGGCCTGACCAAGAGAAGGTAGGGGCTCAGAACTAGTGGAGAAGGGACAGCTTCCTTGTCTAGCGGCTGACTTATTTACCTGGCTGAAGGCAGATACTGCAAAAAAAAAAAAAAAAAAGTCCTGGAAAAGTTCACTGACGGACTTTGTTCTCCAAATGGCTGGTATGAAATGTTGGCTAGGATTAGGGGACTCTGAAGGTTCTAGGAGAGATTTCCTTTTTGGAGTTGAGGAGGTGAAACTCTCCCTTAGAAGAGTCGGTTCAGTGCTGTGTTCAAGGTTGGACGCACAGTGTCCAGAGTGGAGCCAGACTGGGCTTCTCTGGAGTGACAGAGACTCAGCCCTGGAGAAGGGCCCTTAGGCCTGTCCCTCTTGGGGTGATGAGGGATGTCTGAGAGTGAAGATGACACTAACTTTGATTTTGTTCTGACCCTGAAGGCAGGCTTTTACGCAGGCAGCCAACGACCACAGGGCTGTGTGTGGTGTATCAGTGGAGCATGGCGTTCCTGGCTACACTCTGCTTTGCAGGCCTACACCCTCAGATGCATTATTTAGCATCTCAGCCTCAAGATCTCCTCAAAAAGTGCATTGGAAGGTTTTGCGTGGTTTTTTTTTTGGAGGATGAAATGAGATACAGCTTATAAAATGCTTTGCACGCACACTGCCATACAGTAGGTACTCAATATTATTATTATTATTGTTTTTTGAGACAGTCTTGCTCATCACCCAGGCTGGAGTGCAATGGCCCAAACTCGGCTTACTGCAACCTCCACCTCCTGGGTTCGAACGATTCTCCTGCCTCAGCCTCCGAAGTAGCTGGGACTACAGGTGCCCACCACCACGCCTGGCTAATTTTTGTATTTTTAGTAGAGATGGGGTTTTGCCATGTTGGCCAGGCTGGTCTGGAACTCCTGACCTCAGGAGATCCACTTGCCTCAGCCTTCCAAAGTGCTGGGATGACAGGCATGAGCCACCCCACCCAGCCAATACAGTAAGCACACATATTCTTAATTTTCTGGTTCTTGCTTACTAATCTTTCCCTACTCCCAGGTCATAAAACTATTTCCTATATTATCTTTCTTTTTTCTTTATTATTTTTCTTTCTCATTTAGCTCTATAACCACCTGTGATGATTTCTGTGTATGGTGTAAATTAGGGGTCCTATTTAGTTTTCTTTTCCCCTATGGAAAACCAATTGTTTCAAGACCAAAAATTATTGAAAAGATTGTTGTTTCTCTACTGTCTAGCTGTGCCACCTTTGTTTTAAATCAGGTTCCACATATGCGTGAGTCTGATGCTGGGAACCTTAATCTGTTCTATTGTTCTATTTGTCTATACTTGCACTAATGCCATGCTGTCTTACTACTATAGCTTCATAATAAGTTAATAAACTTTTAAATAAGATCTATCTATCTATTATCTATCTATCTATCTATCTATCTATCTATCTATCTATCTACCTATCTATCTATCTATGAGTCTGTCTCCAACAGAGCCAAATCTTCCCACTTATCTTTTTTGTGTGTGTGAGTGTCTTGGCTATTTTTGGTTCTTTTCATTTCCATACAGATTTTAGAATCAGATGGTCAAATTCCCCCAAACAACAGTTCATTATGCTGTTAGTCTTGATTTTTCTCTTTTGTGATGTACAACCTCCTGAATGCCTGTGGGCTGTTGTATTTGTGGATTGAATACATCTTGTATTCATGCTGTAATGAACACTTTACACGAAATAAAGTTAGAAAAGATTCTGCTTCCTAGAGAACAGTAAAATCCCAAGGACCTGTCTCCCCATCCCATGAATCTCTTTGGCTGTGAATAGCATCAGTGGTATCTGTAATTTCCTCAGTGGCTTGGCTGCAGTTGCTAATGGAAGCCATGGTGAGGCTTTGCTGGGGATAGGGATGCCAGGTTGGCCAGTCCTCAAGCCCTTGTAGTGATAATGACAGACAATGCATACTTGACCTTGGGTCACTGGATGGTGTATGTGGGCACCAGTGTTAGCAGGTCCAGGTGGGCCAACTCCAGGCAGATTTCTTGGTACTGGCAGTGGCAGTGGAGGGCTGGATGGGTGGGTAGGTTCTCAGGTCCCTGGGCAGCATGAATGGTGTGAGTGAGGGTAGCAGTGGTGCAGGATAACACTCAGGCTCCCAGGTGCACTTCCTAAAGTTAGTGGTGGCTATGATGGGCTTGGCAGGCTAGTCTCTAGGCTCCTAGGCAACACATGTGGGTGGCTGTGGTTGGTGGTGTTGGCAGCAGGCTAGGTGGGCCCATCTTCAGGTCCCTAGGAGGAGTGTACAAGGACCAGAGATGGTGGAATGGATCGGGTAATTCCTAGTCTTCAGATGGGGTGCTCAGTATCTGGGGGCATGACGTCAAGGCTTTGGTGGCGTGCAGGAGTGTGGGCTGTAGTAGGTGGGGCTGAGCGATCTGTGGTGGTGAGTGGAGAGCCTGACCTCAGAGGTTGTGCTAGAGCACAGCAATCCTGCTGCTGGTATGGGTAAGGTTGCTCTCAACTGTCCCTTGCAAGGAGCTCTCAGGCTCTGGGAGTTCACACTTCATTTCCAGCAGTAGCAGTAGCTGCCATGGTGTATATGGGGAGGGAGCCTGTATTCAGAACACAAACGAAAGCACAGAGGATGTGCTTCTGATAGGGATGAGGTTGGTGATCACAGCCCTAAGCAGAAAATTCTCAGGCTCTGAGTAGTGCTTGCTTCAGCTCCTGGCTGCAGTGTTGTTCAGGGCAGCGGAGGGATCCTGCCTTCTGCGTGTGAGCTCAAGCACAAAGGCCTTGCTACTGGTCAGGGAGTGGTCGCTATTCACAGACCCAGACAAGCAGCTCCTGGGTTCACTCGCATTGGCTGCCAGTAGCAGCAGCAGCAACAGCTGTAGTGTTGTGCATAGGAGTGAAGGAAGAGACCCCACCTTCTGTGTATGGGCTGGAGCACAGGGGCTGTACTGCTAGTGAGGGCACAGATCCAGAGAGGCAGCTCTCAGACCAACTTGTTTTGACTCCTGGTGGGACCAGCAGCTGCTGCAGTGGCCTAGGGGATGAGCCCAAGCATAGATGTCATTCTACTGGTGGGGGCAGGGTTGCTTCTTACAGTCCCAGACGGGAGCTGTCAGGCTCTGGAAAGCTCACAGTAGGGCTCCCTTTGTCCCCGCGAGAGTCTCCTGGGTGCACTGCACCATCCTTTCCCCAGGGAGTAGTACTCCACTTGGGCTAAAGTGCTGAGGACTCTGTAGCATCACTGGGTTCAGCCAGTGCTGAGCCACTGCAGCCATCTGGGTGGACGTCAGGGGATATCAGTGGGGGTTCTCCTCTGTGGAGATGTGGGGCCTGTTGGTTCCCAGGACAGGATTCGGTCTGGTGGAGGCTGGGCGCTTGCACTAGCACTGTGCTGCAGCCGCTTAGATCTCAGGAGATGTGTATAACTCAACATGACTTCCCTGTGTGGAGCAATGCCCTTGAGAGGTATCCTGATCACCACCCACGCTAATCTCAGGGCCCACGTGGGAAAAAAGCCCTCGTGTTGCTAGGGTTACAGTAGTCTGAGATGGAGATGTGAACCCCTGAGAGGCTCTCATTTACCTTTTCCCAGCAAATGGGAGCCATTCCAGGCTCCTAGCCAACCCACATCCTGCTCCTTCTATGGCTCCAGTGTTTCCTGTGACTTCTCTGTTGAACTCTGGAGTTTTCTCATAGATGTTCTATCCTAGGTGTAATTCACAATTTTGGTTCTTTTTTTCTGGAGAGGGAGAGTGTCCCATGTCTTTACTCAGGCGTCTTGACAAAATGAAACTTTGTACCCTTTGACCAATGTCTCCCCTCTCTGCACTCCTGGCCCTAGCCTCTGGAACCACCATTCTTCTCCCTGCTTCTGAGTTTGACTTTTCTAGATTCCACATATAAGTAAGATTATGCAGTATTTGTCTTTCTGTGCTTGACTTATTTCACTTAGCATAATGTCACTAAGGGTATTTTAATGCTGTGCTTAGGAGTTTAAGCTGGGGGAATCAAGTCCACACTTGTTTTAATATGGGTTTATGGTGTTGTAAAATCAAAGTCATGGAGACCCATGACAAGGCTTTATGACTCCAAGATCAAGTGAGAAGTAAAGTAAGAGTATTGGCAGTAGTGTAAAAAGGAGAATGTTCATCTCAAGAGCAATAAGAAATAAAATAAATAAATACTTGATTTTTAATATCTGTGGAATTTAGAAAGAGAAAGGTAGTTAGGATAATTTCCAGGTTTCTGATTTAAGTTTGTGGGTTCAGTGGTGAAGTTCACTGGAAACACCAGAGGTTTTTGGAGGAAGGATGAGAAAACAATTAGTAATGTTTTGGATAGGTTGAGTTTGAGCTTCCTGTAGGATGTCTAGGTGGAGCAGCCAAGTAGACAGTTCGGAAGTTTAAAAGAGGAACTGAGATTGCATATATAAATTTTAGAATCAAAAGTCAAAGAGTCATAAAAAGGAATGAATTCAACAAGAGAGATTCAGAAGAGTAAGAAGAAAATAAGATTGAGGAGCAAACCTCACATCAGCATTTATGGCAAGAAAAGGGGAGGTAGAATTGTGGAAAAGACTCTGACAATGTGCCTGAAAGGTACAAAGCAATCCAGGAAGATTGTGATGTGATACAGAACAAGAACATCATCTTAAGAAGCAAATACCTGGAGAGGATGCTGATAGGGTTTGGCTATGTCCCTACCTAAAATTCACCTTGAATTGTAATAGTCCTGACCTGTCAAGAGTGGGGCCAGGTGGAAGCCATCCTGAAGGATTTTCCACAGGGCAAATGCATAAATCAATTTCAGTTTTATAAAAGGTCATTTTGGTTACCAAGTGGAGGATAAATGGTAAATATCTAAAAATGATATGGGAGCCATTTAAGAGGCCATTTACTGAGTTTGGTGACAGCGGTGATGGCATGGACGCAGTGGCAGCAGTGGAGATGGAAATGGGTGAGTGTAAAATGCATGCTGAAGGCAGAACTGGGAACGTTTGATGAGCAATTCAATGTGGACAGGGTGAGGGAAAGGCGGTGTCCGGATCATGTCAGGTATCATTCTGGAAACGGTATGGGGCTGGCAGGAGATTGTGAAGTGGGGTTTACTTGTCCCCTGGTGTGTGGAGCCTCCAGATTTGTTCTTTTTGCTTAGCCTTGCTTTAGCTATGCGGGCTCTTTTTTGGTTCCATATACATTTTAGGATTGCTTTTTCTAGTTCTGTGAAGAATGATGGTGGCATTTTGATGGGAATTGTGTGCAAAGTTAAGTGAATTTAAATTCTCTGACATCAATTTTCTCTGTGAAGTAGGAAGCCAGAGGTTCTTCTGAGAGTAGGATGGGGGTGGGGAGTGATTAGGGCAAATAGCATCTGAGGTTGACTAGAATGTATAAAAAGAAGAACAACCAAATTTCTAAACTCAGCTTTCCTGTGGAATCGTGTGATGTGTTCTAGTGGCTTTCAAAAGCTTGAGAGCAGAAGCAGTTCTATAGATGGCTTTTCTTCTGGGTAAATGTGGTGAAAGAAAAATGAAGAATAATTAGTGTTCTAGAAAAAGAGTTGGTTGCTTTGATGTCATTTGGGTCATAGAGATTACTCAGGAAGATCAAAGATGACCACTTGTTAGGGGTTGAATTGTAACCCCACAAAAGATGTTGAAGTCCTAACCGTCATCACCTGTGAATGCAACCTGAGTTGAAAATAGGGTCTTTACATAGATCAAGTTAAGATGAGGTCATTAGGGTGGACTCTAATTCAATATGACTATGTCCTTATAAGAAGGGCAAAGTTGGACACAGACACAGATATACACAGA
This sequence comes from Pan paniscus, assembly GCF_029289425.2. Taxonomy (NCBI): domain Eukaryota; kingdom Metazoa; phylum Chordata; class Mammalia; order Primates; family Hominidae; genus Pan; species Pan paniscus. The sequence goes on along the minus strand of NC_073256.2, from coordinate 30,848,476 downwards.
GAGAAGACGATGTGAAGACACAGGAGAATACCACCCAGAACGAGCGAGTGCAGTGACTATCAGAAACCAGGAGGCCTGGAATAGTTCCTTTTCTGACAGCCCTCTGAAGGAATCAACCCTGCCAACAACATGATCTCAGATTTCCAACCTCCAAAACGATGAGACAACACATTTCTGTTGTTTAAGCCACTTGGCTTGTAGTACTTTGTTATGGCAGTCCTAGAAAACTCACATTTTTTTTTAACAAAAAAATTGGATTTTGTCGATCTGATATCACATATATGCGAGAACATGGTCCATGCTCTTATTGAGCTTGTAGTCAAGTGGAGGAAGCAAATGTTGAAGAAAAACAAATGCACAAATATAAAATTCTAATATTCTACATGCTCAGGATGAGAAAGTGTCCTTTGAGAGAGATTTACAAGACAGAACCTAATTTTTATTGGGTTTCTTCCGTTCTGTGGAACAGACGGATACTGTCCCTCTAAATGAGACTGAATGTTAGGTGAGGATGAGAAGGTGAGTGGTACAGATTTCCAGGCTGTGCAAAGAGCACATGTGAAAGCTTTGAGGTCGACATGTTTGGGGATAGTGAAGGCCAGTATGGCACAATGCAGTGAGAGACAGAGAAAATGAGAGGACTTGGGTGGGGGGATAAGCCAGGGGCCAGGCCAGTATCCACACTAAGAACTTTCCACTTTAACCCAAAAGGAAGCCATCCTGAGGAGTTTTCCACAGGGCAAATGCATGAATCAATTTCAGTTTTTATAAAAAGGTCATTTTGGTTACCAAGTGGAGGATAAATAGGATAAATGGTAAATATTTAAAAATGATATGGGAGCCTTTTAAGAGGCCATTTACTGAGTTTAGTGACAGACAGTGATGGCATGGACGCAGTGGCAGCGGTGGAGACAGAAATGGGCGAGTGTGAACTGTATGTTAGACGCAGAACTCGGAATGTCGATGAGCAATTAAATGTGGACAGGGTGAGGGAAAGGCGGTGTCAGGATCATGTCAGGTGTCGTTCAGGAGATTGTGAAGTGGGGCTTACTTGTCCTCTGGTGTGTGGAGCCTGGGTCAATGAACAGCTTCCAGTCACCAAGGCTGCCAGGAAGCAGTGTCCTTAGAGAAGGACCTAGCATTTTGCCAAGACACAGAGATGGAAGAGTGTTCTTGGGGAAGACATAAAGTAGAAGGTATGTTTATAGTAGAACTGTGGTTCTGGATGGCACAGTGGGAAGGGTTGAGATGGAGACAGAGGGAGTTTCTTGGAGAACAGAAGATCAGGACCATGGCAGCTGAGAGAGTGCAAATCAGGCTGTGCCTAATGCTGCAGGTTGGAAAGTGGGTCTCAGGAGAGTCCCTTAATGCATTTGTGCTTGCTTAATCTTTTCTCTTTGTGCCCCTCAAAACTCAGGTCCTCTACTCTTTCTCTATTTACTGATTTACTGCTCTGCAGTTCTTTATGAGTCTTTCACAGATGTGCAATCTCAACCACATCACAAACATCCTGAAGTTGGAAAACAAGAGTCCATTGAAGTGGCATACATTTGATGCATTCTTGTGAATAAAACAGGGACAGAGAGAGGGAAGCATGTGTTCCTAGTCTGGCTATTTCACTCTCTAGCTGGAGAAGGAACATCTCTAGTTTTATTTCTTTAAATAGAGAAAGGGGTCTCACTATGTTGCCCGTGATGATCTTGAATGCCTGGCCTCAAACGATCTTCTCATCTCGGCCTCCCAAAGTGCTGCGATTACAGGCACATGCCACCACACCTGGCCAATATCTATAGTTTTAAATGTCTTCTTCTGTTACATGAGTCTAATAGTTCCTTAAATATATGTTCTATAAAGGACTGTCCTTAAGAGTTACTTCATTTGGCCTTGCGACAAGCCTTCCTGATAGGTGGGACTGATGGAGTACAAACTTTTTTTTTTTTTTTTTTGTTTAAGACAGAGTCTCACTGTGTCACCCAGGCTGGAGTGCAGTGGTGCAATCATGGCTCACTGCAGCCTTGACCTCCTGGGTTCAGGTGATTCTCCCACCTCAGCCTCCTGAGTAGCTAGGAGTACAGGCGCTCACTATCATGCCTGGCTAATTTTTGCATTTTTTGTAGAGATGGGGTTTTGCCATGTTGCCCAGGCTGGTCTTGAACTGCTGAGCTCAAGCAATCCACCTTCCTCAGCCTCCCAAAACGTTAGAATTATAGGCATGAGCAACTGCACCCGGCCAGGTGTACAACCTTCTTTCCAAGTGAGAAAATTGATGGTCAGTGAGGTAAAGTACGTGCTTTATTAAAAGCTTGTCAAGCTACTGCATGCAGAGTCCACACCAGAAAGACTTTCTGATTCTGGGTTTTGTGTTCTTCATACAGTATCAAATAAAGTTGTTGAAAAACTTAAAACACTTCAAAAACTGTCAAACACTGTCGACTTTAGTCCCTCCAAGCAAGAATTTTGTCATAAATTCTTTGTATGCCCCCCCATTACCCGGCACACAGCATATGCTCAATGGGGAGCCATAGACTCAGTGTTTTTCCCTGGGTCATGTTGCGGGTGTTATGGGGACTTGCTTTTTCCATGCTGTTTTTGAGGAGCTCTTATTTTCCTAAAGACATTGCAGCTATACAAGAACTGGGCAACGCCATACTTTAGTACTTCTGTATATAGGAGTCAGGGAAGCCTGCTTATAAATCATGTTGCTACCATTTAAGATCTATGTGAGCTTGAGAAAGTCATTTCTTCTACCTGAGACTCTTAATTTTTGTTTTTAAAATGGAGAGAATCATGCCTACCTGGACTTCGTGTGTGTGTAAGGTTGAAAAAAAAAAAACAAACTCTTTGTCAACTATGTAAGGCAGCCTTATGGTTCTCTACACACTATAGGCATTTCAGTGGATGTACAATGAAGATACACAGACACCTACACAGCACCCTACCAGGGCCTAGAATAGGGCTGCCTACACAGTGTTCATGCAGTTGCTAGCATGCATGTGGCACCCAGGAAGTGTGCTTTAATGAAGGGATGTCATGTTCAAACAGACATTTTGCTGATTGGATTGCTCAGTGGAGCAGGCAGATGTTCTTGTTCCAAAAGGTTCACTAGCCATGCAGCTCCCCGTCTCTTCAAAGCTGCGTAGACAGTGACTCTCCGTTGAGTCACAGCTGCTTCTTTGCTGATGGGTATGGCCACAAGGAGCGTCCTCTTGGCCCTCGTGGTCCTTAACTTACTCTTCTATGTTCCACCAGGTAAAATGGAGTCCCCACCTTGTAGAATTAGGAATAGTAAAGGGAAAAAAGGTGTGAGGTTCTACAAGAGTGAGAAAAAGGCAGGACTTGGACAAAGGAAGCTGCAACAGGGAGGAAGGTGAGCAGAGATGGACATGCTGGGCTGGTCCAGAGAATGGAGAAAAGATCCAAAGGACATAGAACAGGAGGTAGCTCTCTTCAGAAAAGAAACTGGTTATGGATTTTGGTTTGGGGAGCTGGTGAAGTTTGAGGGGAAGGCTGGACTGTTGGTACTGGCAGAAGTAGGGCAGAGCAAAAAGATGAGACTTTCAAAGTATAGGGAGGACTTGGGGATGAGAAGAAGACTGTTCTTTGAGGGCTCTTAGAACTTGCCTTCTACAGTCAGCCACCCATGTTATTTTTCACTCATTTAGAAGCCAAGGTAAATTTTATGCTGAGCAGAATCCACAGACACAGCTGGTTAAGATGTATTACACTAACTTATAGCATGATGAGGTCCTATGAAACATCAGTTTGAGAGGTCAGAATTTACATTCTCTGGACAGAAGCCAGCAACTTGGTGATAATGAGAAGAGTCTACTTCAGTCACTAAAGTGGAGGTTCTCAAAACTGTTTTGCTTGTGGTTTTCTGGGGTCAGCAGAGAGCCTCTACCCTTTGCCTCAAACCTTCATATATAAAGTGTATCACTCAAGGACCAAGTGTGAAGTGTTTAAAAGACAGATATGAGGCTGGGTGCGGTGGCTCACGCCTGCAATACAAGCACTTTGGGAGGCTGAGTCGAGTGGATCACCTGAGGTCAGGAGTTCGAGATCAGTCTAGCCAACATGGTGAAACCCCGTCTCTACTAAAAATACAAAATTAGCCGGGCATGGTGGCGCATGCCTGTCCCAGCTACTTGGGAAGCTGAGAAAAGAGGATCACTTGAACCCAGGAGGCGGAGATTGCAGTGAGCTGAGATGGTGCCATTGCACTCCAGCCTGGGCAACAAGCATGAAACTTCATCTCAAAAATAAAAATTAAAAAAAATAAAATGAAGACAGATACGAATGAGGACCATGTTGAGATGACGGCTGATGTCCTGCATGGTGGGACCTCTGACACTTTGCAATGTGTCTCTACTGGACTCCTTTGTCCCCAGAAAGGTGCCTGAGGTCTAGTGAGCACACGGTGGGCAAGTTTGCCTGCTAATGGCCCTTGACCATACCACATTGATTATTTTCACACCACAAAGGTTCAATCCATGGACTCATGGGGGCACCTGGGTGGAGAAACTGATAAGACTTAGAATGCAAGAGCAGGTGATTCAGTAGGGGCAACTCAGGGCCACCCTTACTCTCTTAAACTGCCTTCCTATTAACCCTCCTCCACCCTCTGGTTTCCAGAGGCTCCCAGTTCTTAAGGTGTAGAAAAATTACTAGCAATAAATTTCCATATTTGTCTCAGGTATTTCAAACCATTTCACACTCATTCTCCCATGGGTGAAAAGTACCCATGGGAGAATGGGTACTTCTTAAGTACCTTGTGATTAAGCACTTGACAAAAAGTCATGCAGAATATTATGGGGGAATACAGGGGTAGAACTGCAGGCTTCTAAAATTCCAGTTCAGTGATCCTTCTTTCTTTATGCTGACACTTTGATAATCACAAACTGCCTCAAGTAGCTATTCCAGACCCTGCATGCCTCCTGGTATGGGACCTCTGCAGGCTCCTGGGATGACTTTGATGTCTGAATATTCTTTCTGAAGCAAATAGTCTCAAGCTGAATATGCTGGGTCCTGTTAACTCCACATAGTTGATCAGTAATTCATGTAACTAACTGTGGATTCATATAATGGCTTATAATAGGGCCCCTGGAAAACAAGGTAAGAGCAACTGAAAAGGGGCATCCAGCTATAAAATGTCTTGAGTATCTTTGATCACGTCTAATTCATTATTAAAAAGTGAAAACTATGGTCTGAGGTCTAATTTTATCCATGACAACATGACACTTCAGGACACTAACTGTGCATTAACCTTTGTTTCTCTTGGCAGGTAGAAGTGGACCCAATGTCTACATACAAAAAATCTTTACTTCATGTTGGCGACTGCAAGGTACTTGCCGGCCAAAATGTCTAAAAAACGAACAATATCATATTTTGTGTAATACTATACATTTGTGCTGTGTAAACCCAAAATATTTACCTATACTGACTGGGAAATAGTTGTGAGTACCTGAAAGCTGTTGCTGATTTCCTCTGGGAACCCAGATCCCTCTCAGTTGCACCATTCGATTAAAACAATGGCTTTAGCCTATCAGTGTTCCTGTGTCTGCTGTATTTCTCTTTATTGTCTCTCTTACAGAAATACTCTAATTCCTTGTATTGAGTATTTTTCTTTTTATTAATTTATCGCTTCTTAAAAGTCTCTTAAGAGCTTTTTGAAGTATAACATACAATTAAAAAATGTACAAATCATGAGTAAACATCCTCATGAACTGCACAAATTTAACACACCTGTGTAACCAGCATCCTGCCCCCCCAAAAGAATATTACAACATCCCAGGCACTACCAGTCACTACTCCACACAAAATAATTCCTAGCCTGACTTTTAATAGCAAGGCGCTGACATCTATTTTTGAACTTTATATAAATGGAATTGTAGGTATTCCTTTGTGTCTGGCGTCTTCCCCACTACATTACTTTGGTGAAGTTTATTAATCTGTTTCATGTAATTGTAGTTTATCCTTCTCAATGACATATTGTAATACATTGGGAAAGATATTACAATTTATTTGAATATTGTAAGTGAAGATGGTCTTATTTGTAGTTTCCAGTTTTCACTTTTATAAATAGGGTTGTGGTGCAGGGATTTCTGTGGGGTTATATACCTAGGAGAGAAATTCCTAGGGCACAGGCTATGCATACATTCAGTTTTAGTAAATACATAGCATCTGATTGTTTTCCAAATTGGTTGTACCAATTTATACTCTCATCCACAATGTGTGAGCATTCTTGTTGCTTTACATTCTTGTCCACATCTAGTATTTTATGCCTTTAAAAAGATATTCTAGGGAGAATATAGTGATGACATATGGGGTTTGATTTGTGTTGCATGGATGACTAATGAAGCTGAGTACCTTTTCAGATGTTTATTGGCCATTTAGATATCCTTATTTGTGATATGACCCTTCAAGACGTTCGTCCATTTTTCTATTGGATTGTCTAACTTGGGAACCTACTAAGGAACACTCGTGGTTTGATGTTGAAAACAATGAAGTGAAAGTCATATTGAAAATATTTACGGTGAAATATTGAGTATGTTATAGTTTGCAATGGACAAAGACGTTTTGTGCTATTTAGGATGACCAGGCCATAAAAATGTTTCTATCCTTGAAAAATTAGGAATGCTTTTCCAAAATGGTGGATTAGAGGAACTGCTAGCGTACCTCTTCCACTTGGAAGGACAAAATAGTGTGTACAGATTCACGTTGTGAACTATTTTTCGAGAAGCAACGCAATAACTGAACAGGAAAACCATAGGAATCTATTGATGTTTTGAAGGAAGCAGGAGACTGCAGCCTACACTGAGTCAGTCGAAGGGCTGCGAGTCCCCTGAGTGTGACAGAGGGAATTTGCCTCTGGGATACACATCCCCGCTAGGGATCCTGAAAGTCCAGGACACAAGGTGGGGGTTCTGGCGGGGAAGCCCTAACCCGAACTAACGCAGGAACCGACTTGGGGAGGGTTATGGAATATAAACTATTCCATACTTTTAGGGGGAGACCCTCGCATGCACTTCCAGATCCCAGCGTAGATTAAGTGCAGCCATTCCTTACTGTTCCTCACAGGAGGCCTTGCGGCCAGCTACAAAGTTCAGGCGCTGGTTGCAGGTTGAAAGAATCTCCCAACGGGGTTCACAGTACAACCTCGGTGGGGACGAACTTCCTTGGCCAGGGTCGGGGTTGGGAGGGTGAAAAGTGGGCTGCAAGTGCAGGAGCCGTAGGTGCAGAAGTCGTGGGTGCAGAAACTGCAAGTGCAGGAGCCACGGGAACACGCCAGCTTTGCAGCGGACAGGGAGGGGCGTGGCCTGAACGCCTGGACGGCAATCTCTGCGGGGAAAGCTTATGACTCCCGGCAGCCGCGAGTTCTGATTACAGGCTGACAGGAATCAGCTCGCTGCTTCCAGTGGAACACCGTGGGAGTGGATCTGCCTTGTCAAGTGGGTAGGAACTGTGGAGCTTACCACCGCCTGCTACTCCCTACTCCTTGCACAGACTCTTCTGTGCAGCAGGGGCAGCAACGCTGCCCTCTGAAACATTAACCTAGTGGCCTGAGACCCGCTCCCATCCCCCAATACCCATAGAAGCTCCTGCTTTCTCTGCACACGGAGACCAGTGTGCAAGCCCGCCCGACCCAGCCCCTACCTGGCTTTGCCCGGCCACCCGCCCTGGTAACTCAACGCAAAGGACAGAGTCTCCTGGGAGCTACATGGCCCCGCGCATGTCCACAGAAACCAGAGTATCCCCCTCTGGGCAACATCAGGCAAGCAAAAATCCCACTGCTACTACCGCAGCTGCTGCTCTTTTGCAAGCGCCACCTCCTAGCTGGAGGCCAACCCACACAGTCCTTGACAGTATCTCCTGGTAGATTAACATTGCACCCAGGAAGGAGAAAACCGCTATGGGATCTCAGCTATCACCGCTGCCTGCACCACTCTGGCTAAACAGGAGGTCCTGAGTCCGTCCACATGACCAGTTCATTACTACTATAACCCGCATTCAAGAAAGCTAACACACTAAGGCTATCAGTAACCCAGGAATTTCACAGAATCTATGTCACAACCTTGCCACTCCCATTAGAGCTGGTGCTGCTACCCACTGCAGGGAAACTTGAGCATAGGTCACATAACTGGATCCCTTGCAGACATTCCCCAACACCAGCCTCGAGTGTGTCAACTTCTCTGGGCAGCTAGACCCAGAGGAGCAAGAACACTCACAGTGACCTGGCTCCCAGGGACTTCCAGGGACTCCCACTTGCAGGGGAAGGAGGACTGCACCACATCAAGGGAACAGCCTGTGGGACAAAAGAATCCAGGAGGCAGGCCTTGAGCACCAGATGGAAGGCTTCCTTCAGTAGACGCACAGTTGAAGTGCTGGGCTCAGCAGGGAAGGTCTTCACTCTATCCCAACACTCAGACAGCTCTGGCGCATGTGAAGGGTCTTGGAGAAAAGGAAGTCTTTCCCATGTTATCCACCACCATAGGCACAGTTGGGCTTCTCCCATGGGAGCTTAGTGTGGGTGCAACTATAGACAGTCTTCCTGGAACACATCCCCACAGGAGGAGCTCCCTCTAGGTTCAAGGTTGCATGAGAGGCAGAGCCACAATTCCTCTCTATTTGGAACATCAACATTCCTACAGATGAAAAAAAGGTCATGAAGAAAAGGCCTGTCAGTCAGCTCCTGAACAGCAGGAACACTGGGACAGGAGCATGCCTGAGAGGTGGGTAACTTTCCTGGTGATCTGGCAGCAGGGCTGAGGTGGCTCCAACCCTTCCCACAATAAGACCCCAGTGTAACTCACTGAGAGCTCCTCCGGCCTCCTCTGTCAAGCCTGGGACATCATTCACCCACCTGCTTTAGCCACAGCTGGTTCCTACCCAGGGACACCTCCCCTACTGGCCTGAAGCATGAACAATCAAATTAGTAAATAAAATACTGGGGGAAAATTAATAAATAAATAAGTCCACACTATGGGGGAATGGGATAAGCTTTAAGAGACCTCTACCATTCCAACCCCATGGGACACAGTGAACTTGCTCACACACTGAGCACATTGCTACTACAACTAGCATATAAGAAAACCATCACACAAAGACTCTCTATAACCAAGGGTCTTCACCCTCTAAAGCACCAAGAACTGAATTAGGCTATAATTAACTATAAGAATTAAAGTCTCATCCTTAAGGGGAAAAAAGAAATTTAAAAACAAACAAGCAAATAAGAGAAACACAGTCATATCAAATATAAATTCAAGAATAATGAGAAGAAGTAGTCTATCCAAATCAGAAGGAACCAGAAAAATAACTCTAGTAATATGACAAAACAAGGTGCTATAACACACCTAAAAGATCACACTAGCTATCCAGCAATGGACTCAAATCAAGATGAAATCTTTGAAATACCAGATAAGAAATATGAAGATTGATTATTAAGCTACTCAAGAAGATATTGGAGAAAGGTGGAAACCATCTTAGAGAAATTAAAAAGCAGTTCAGGATTTGAATGAAAAATTTTCCAGAGACATAGATATCATCAAGAAAAAAACAACTGGAACTTTTGGAAATGAAAGACACACTGAGGGAACTACAAAATACAGTGGAAAGTTTTAACAATAAACTAGAACATGTAGAATGAAGAATTTCAGAGCTCAAAAACAAGACTTTTGAATTAACCCAATCAGACAAAAATAAAGAAAAATAATAAAAGGAAATGAACAAAGTCTCTAAGAAGTATGGGATTATGTAAAGTGGCCAAACGTAAGAATTATTGGTGTTCCTGGGGAAGAAGAGAAAATACTAAGTCTGGAAAACCTATTTTAGGGAATAATTGAGGAAAACTTCCCTCGCCTGCCTGGAGATCTAGATATGCAAATCCAAGAAGCTCAAAGAACTCCTGGGAAATTCATTACACATTCACTAAGGCATATAGTCATCAGGCTATTTAGAGTCAACATGAAGGAAATAATTCTAAGAGCAGTAAGAAAAAAGCAGCAGTGAAATTACAAAGGAAAACCTATCAGACTAACAGCAGACTTCTCAGCAGAAACCTCAGGGGATTGGGGTTGTATCTTCAACCTCCTTAAACAGAACAACTGTCAGCCAAGAATTTTGTATCCTGCAAAACTAAGTTTCGTAAATGGAGAAATAAAGTTATTTTCAGACAAAAAATGCTGAGGGAATTTGTCACTTCCAAACCAGCACTCCAAGAACTGCTATAAAGGGTTCTAAACTTTGAAACAAAAGCTCAATATATATCAAAATAGAACCTCTTAAAAACTTAAAACTCACAGGCCTATAAAACAATAACACAATGAAAAAACATATCCAGATAACAATTAACATGATGAAGAAAAGTACTTCATATTTCAATATTAACATAGAATGTAATATTAACATCGAATGTAAATGGCCTAAATGCTCTACTCGAAAGATATAGAATGGGAGAATGGATTGAAGATCACAATCCAAATATCCACTGTCTTCAAGAGACTCACCTAACACAGCAGGATTCATACAAACTCAAGGTAAAATGGTGGGAAAAGGTATTCCATGCAAATGGGAATCAAAAGAGAGCAGGAGTAGCTATTCTTACATCAGGCAACGATGGGAAGGTGGGAGGTGTTGCAGATCCCTTATTATATCTTCCCCCCCTTGGAGTTTAGACACAACTGACCAGCATTAACATTAAAACAGCGATCTTAAGGCTGAGAAAACAGACTGTGCCAAATTCCAACCTGAATCTGGTATAATATCACATGATAGATAGTGGGCCCCAAAGAAAATAAAAGTATTTTACCCTGAAATACATTTCTTTGACATATTTTGAAATAGCCCTGCAAAGCTGTCTCTTGATGGGGAAATTTACTTTCTGTAGAGAATCTCCTTCCTTTACTAGGGCTCTTCAGGAGAGTCTGACACTTTTTAACCCATTGCCCATTCAGAAAAAAAAAAAGTGCAGATGGCCAGTACTCATATGATTTTATATAACATGCTTTTTGAAGCTGATGCAAATCTGACTCACTTTCAATGTGAAAATAAAATATAAAAACTGTTCTTGGAGTCATTTGCCAACAGAAATTGTCTGTAATCCTAATGCAACAGAAATGTATATGTTACATTAGGATTAGAGACAAGAATATTCTCAGGGCAAACAGGAAATGGGTTAAGGTCCAATAAGAGATATCCACATCTATTCTCTCTGAAGCCTGCAAACTAGAGGCTTCATCTACACGACAGGGACCTTGGCTTCCACAATCCCACCCACCCCCTTCCACCTTACCTTACCTTAAATTAACTTAGGCTGACTTTAACTCTTTAGGCAGAGCTTAACTCCTTCAAACAAATGCCACCCAGGACATCTCTGAATCCACCTATGACCTGGAAGCTCCCCTCCCCCTGCTTTGAGATGTCCTGCTTTTCAGGCTGAACCAATGTATATCTTTCTTTTTTTTTTTTTTGAGACGGAGTCTCGTGCTGTCGCCCAGGCTGGAGTGCAGTGGTGTGATCTCGGCTCACTGCAAGCTCTGTCTCCTGGGTTCAAGGCATTCTCCTGCCTCAGCATCCCGAGTAGTTGGGACTACAGGCACCTGCCACCATGCCCAGCTAGTTTTTGTATTTTTAGTAGAAATGGGGTTTCACCGTGTTAGCCAGGATTGTCTCGATCTCCTGACCTTGTGATCCACCCACCTCTGCCTCCCAAAGTGCTGGGATTACAGGCGTGAGCCACCGTGCCCCGTGAACCAATGTATAGCTTACATGCATTGATTTATGCCTTTGCTTGTAACTTCTGTCTCCCTAAAATGCATAAAATTAAGCTGTAACCCATCCACCTTGGGCACATGTCCTTAGGACCTCCTGAGGCTGTGTCATTGGCCACTTTTCTTAACTTTAACAAAATAAATGTCTAAATTGATTGGCTAAAATTCAAATAATTTTAGCAGGTGCTGGAGTCTAGGGAATATCCCTGATTGCCTGGTACTTGGGTGATTAGGGTGAGTGGATAGGGTCCCGTAGTATGAAGGCCTGATAAAGGAGGTGGTTGAGGTGTGGACTCTGAATTGGTTGGTTTGAAAAGCACACTGTGGGCAAGTATGATTTGAAAAGCATACTGTCTCTAGGAGTTGGCTAACTCTGGGAGTGGCAGACCCTCCAGGTTCAACAAGGCTTCAGATGTCAAATTATCAGAATACAGAAAATATAAGATGCTCTCTCTGCCTTTTAGAACTGCTGTAGTAAAATTTCTCAGATGGGGTGGCTTAGAAACAATAGAAATTTGTGGTAATCGTTACATGATGTATATGTAATCAAGCCATGTCCTGCACCTTGAATATACAATTTTTATTTGGCAATCATATCTCAATAAAATTGGAAAAAATGTCAAAAATTAGCTCTAAGTAAAAATGAGTTTCCCTAAAGACAGAGCTTGTTCTTACCCTTGAGGCTTCTCAGAATCTCTATTAAAAATTCTAGATATCCCAGATAAATTCTAGATGTTGCTTTTAGACAATGCAGTTTTCACTACTGAATGAGTAAGATTTCAGGGAGCGATATTCAGAAAGAATTTTGAAGAGAGTTTGCTCCATATTGTGACAAATCCCTTCCCCATTTTGTTTCCATACAGATAGATTTGGTAAATAATTAAATTATTTTTTAAAAAGCTTTGGATCTTGGAATTGGATTTCTTTTGGAAGTGTCAATGTACAGAGACCAACCAAAGTTAGTGAATATCTGTTCAGGTTCCTTCAGCAAAGCTGGAGAGTGTGCATATAACATACACACTTTCTCTCAAAAGAATAAAGTTTGCAGCTACCTTGGTTGTTACAGAGTTCATTTCCTGACAGGGTATATGGCTTGTCAAGGGTAAGGTGAAGGCAGTGCAGGATTAGCAAATTTCCATTGGAAGGAGCAGGGAGTTGGGATAAGCAGGTTTAATATTGGCTAGTGCGAATAGTAGAGCAGGGTCTAAGGCATAGAGGTTGCCTGGCCCTGATGTAATAGCCTTATTTTGATATCATGCAGCAGTGGAAAGTTCTGTCCATGCAGGACTTAGCCAGATTCCAGAGAGTACTTTCTAGCATAGAGAATGTAGACTCACTCCCTGGCTTTGGGGATCAGCTTTCTAGTTAGTCTGTAAAGTGTCATCACACCTCATTCTTCAGATTGTCAGCAGGCTGGATTGTTTTCAGGTTTCTCTTTATCTGTATGTGTAGAGAACTTGCACCCAACTAGGAGGAGTGAGATGAAAAGCAAGCCTAAGACTGCTTTTCCAGGATGTTATGAGGCCAAAGTTTCAGAAGATTTGGTGCTCTTCCAGTAGGGACCCCTCTGTCTCCCTCAGTGTCTCACAGTTTTCCTAGCCATGTCTGGATGCATTTACTCTGCACACTTAGTAACCATAGTTACAATTCCAGGCCATCTCTGATCCCATTCAATTTTAACCAAACTCCTTACAGTCTACATAGGGAGTCTGGGCCTCAGAGAGGACACATTCTACTGGATTTTTAGTACCTTCCTCTCCAAAGACACCAACACTGAATTTGCTCAAAGGTTGGACATTTGCTGGAAGTACAGAACTCCTTACAACCCCTCATGCTTTTTCACCTGCTGTTCTCTTTTCATCCCTTCCCAGCAGCCATGTGTGGTTAGGCAGGCAGTACTGTCATCTCAGCCCCAGAACTAAGACGCTGTATCCTTTTCCTTGTACCACATCAGCAACTGGCTATTTGCGGCAAGAGCCCCACACTCTCAGTCTCACATCACTAGAGAGCCTGAGCCATATCGAGCACTGAAGATAGTGAAAGTTGCTCCACAGCCAGAATCTACTCTCCTTTGCCACCCAGTCTTTATCGTGAGCAGCAGATACAGAACTCACACATTCATGCATCCATAAAGGTGAATGTTGTTGAAAAATCAAGCAAGAATTCACCAGCGTAGCCAGTAGGGTCAGAAGCAACATGACAGAAGTTGCTAAGTTTTCCTGTTACACCTTCATAAAGTTTATTGGTAAAGAAAATCATGAGTCCAAATGGATTTAGGCAGTTTATTAGTTACACATATAGCAAAGCAAGATCAGCATGGTGTTAGCTCTTAAGCCACAGGATAACACCCATCCAGAGGAGTCAGATGACAGGCAGCAGAGGTGGCATCACTCTGCTGCTAAGGAACCAACACTAAACCACAGGACGGCAGTCTTATAGCCTGTAGCTGAACCCTAGGGGCTCAGGTGGGAAGTTCCATTGCTCAACTGAAACTAGGGAGGTGGATGAGAAATTACCTTGTTCCAGCCCATCACAAGATGGCCTCTCCTGTTCCAAAGGAACTTCAGGGTCAGACTCAGTCCAGACTCGGGCCAGCCTGTAGTTAAGCCCTGCCTATGCGGTTTATGTGAGAGATGTACAAGGTTGTCAGAAGGCCATGGCAAATCTGCTTCTCTAAAGTTGGGAATTTCACAGAAATGGGAAATGCGAAGCTGAAGCGAAGGTAGGACACGACTTAGGTGTCAAAAGTTGTTTCCCTTGAAGCCTTTCTAAATAATAAGAATATCCTCTATGATTAGAGGGAGAAACAGGTGCTGATGAGCACACTGGACATCACTTTGAGGTGAGAAAATATCTTCTACACTGTTTTTGTGAAAAACCGAGCTCTTTTAAAGAAGGCTACAGCTCAGCTCTTTAAATTTACGACCACGAGAGTCTGCTGGTTTATAAAAATGCTAAAAACCAGTAGTCATGGACACATCATGGTGTCACAGTTGGATCTAAATTCCCTGGTTTTGTGAAAGATGGCAGAATCAAGGGCCTACAGGATAGTGGCCATTCATTGGTTTCTTATGTCAGGGTGCAGGATTTCCTTTGACACAGCACTCCAGCTGAAACATACAGTAGGCAACTAACATTTCACTCTCATAGCATTCAAGTCTGCAGATGCCATTTTTATAGCATTTCTTGTGCATTTCTGATGATAATGAATTTATACCTGGAAGGAAAATGAATAGAAAGATAATTCACTACAGGCCTTTTTGGACCATAAAATTGCTAGTCCCTCAATTTTTATCCAACCGGATACCAAGGAGATTTGGTTATGATAATTGATCCTGTAACTGAAAAAATTAATTAGTAGTAGGGGCTGAATTGTGTCACCCCAAAATTCATATGCTGAAACCCTCACCCCTGATGTGACTGTCTTTGGAGATAGGGCCTTCAGGAAGTAATATAAGTTAAATGAGGTCATGATGGTGGAACCCTAATCCAATAAGATCGACAGGCTAATCCAATAGGATTGATGTTCTTATTAGTGAAGGTCACAGCAAAAAGATGGCCATCTACAAGCTTGAAAGCAAGCCCTCATCAGAAATTGAATCAGCTAGCACCTTGATCTTGGATTTCTCATCTTCTGGAACTATGAGAAAATAAAGTTTGTCTAAGCCACAGTCTGCGGAATTTTGTTATCGCAGCCCAAGCTGACTAAAACAAGTAATAATTTGGAAGTTTCCCTGAATTTGTCAATGAATATAACCCAAACAATCAAGCTAGCTATTCACATAGTCATTCACTCATTATTTTTTAAATAATTACTTACTCATTATTATTCATAAACCAATTTTTATAAATCCTGTGAATCAAGGACTGTTGGGGTACAGATTTGAGTATGATATAGACCTTAACCTCAATGAATTTTCATTCTAGACAAAAAGAGAAGAAATACAAAATATCTCTCTGAGAGAGGATAAAACATGACAAGTGCAATGATGTATTTGCAATGTGGAATGGTCTTGTGAGTTTGAAGGAGGATGAAATCAATTCTGAAGATTTGAGAAGTCTTATTGAAGCTCAAGGAATCTGTAGAAATTTTGAGCAAACACATACCCTATCTGAGTCATAATGCCCTGGAGGATAATTGTCCTACAGGAACAAGAAGGGATCAGTGTTACTTAGTTTGCAAGACAGAAGCCCTAGAGGACAATCTGTAACACTTTTGGGAAGATGAAATATAATGGTCTATAAAATGAGACAAGAAATTTCAATGGAAATGACAAGTTATGAGAATGCAAAAGGAATTGAAGGGAATATTGTACACTAGATGCGGTTCTTTGTCTGGAGGCCACAAATCCATTGCCATAAACCGTAGTGGAATTGGTTGCATCAACAGCTTTAAGAGGCCTTGATCCCATGATTTCTTAAATTTAGCCTGGTGAGTCACATAATCTGAATATCTGATTCATTTGCCTGGAGAATACTTCAGGCAAACACTTCAGTCCATCTAGGCAGATGAACCAATCTGACTGGACTGATTCAGTAACACTGAGTGAAAAGAATTTTCCAGATGAGATTGCTAAAGTCAGAAAGGATATGGTGAAGCTAGAGCACAGGGCCACTCACACTCTCTGTCATGTCTCCCTAGCTGCTATCTCATCTGATCAGGCATTTCTTCTATCACATGAAGCTCAGTGATTCTCTTGAAACTAGCCGTTCTAAATCTGTTTCCTCATGTAACTAATGGATTCACAAATAGTAAATTAACTGTAGGAAACTTCAGTATATTAGAAAATTAACAAATTGTGTTGTCACTATTTTCTGGTTTTGACTGTTATACTTAGATACATTCTTGAATTAGAGACAAAATAACAGCAGGAAGACAGGATGGGCATTACTAATGAAAATACAATGATAGCTCTCATGAGCCAGGTACTTTTCATATTATGTATGGACATATTCCATACATGATCTGATTTAATCCTTGTGAGACTCTTCATTTCCATATTTCCATTTTTCAAATGAAGAAACTAAGGCTCACTGGTGCTGATCAGTTTAGCCAAAAAAAAAAAAAAAAAAAAAAAAAAAAAAAGGAAACTAAGGCTCAGAGAAGCTTAGACCTTTGTCCAAAGTTATATAGTTAACAAGTTGGACAGCCAGATTCAAGCCCAGGTCTTGCTGACATCAAAACTAGTTGATGCTTTTTTCTAGCTTGAAAATTAAAGGGCCCATGGGTGGAGTATGTTTATTGGGTTGTTTAGTGGCATTGTTCTTCTATATGAAGCACCCCTACCCCCCAAAATATGCCAGTTTTACCTGCCAGCACTGGATCCCAAAGGAAAAGAAAGACAAACACAACAAGGAGAGGCTTCATGGCTGGGAACTTCTGTTAAGGAGGCTAGTGGCAGGGTCTGACATCGGCTGTCAGGGAATAGAGAGAAGAGGTTGAGCACACAGTCCTATACAAACCTCTCAGGGCTGGGGTATGCCTCGCTTCAGGTAGATATGCTACACTGAACACCCCTGAGGCAGCTGTGTTGGCAATGCTCATCTGAGGAAAAAAAATGGACAGCCCTTTCTTGTTTGACAGCTTTTCCTATTGACAAAGACACTGTTCTTCCACCCAGGTTTTCCAAAAGTACATGGAGGCCTGAGAACTATGTGCTCTTACTCTTTTAAATGAATAAAATTAAAATTTGATAGGCTTTTGTTACAATAAAAATGTAATTGCTAATTTTAGAAAATTGGTAAAATATTAAACATGACAAGGATGGACAAGTTACAGATGAACTGCTCTTCTCAGAGACAAACTGTCATTCTAAAGAAAGTTTCATTTATGCCTAGTTTGTTGTTTAATATTTTGTTTTACATAGCTATAAACAATATTCTTATAATTAGGTATCCTGCTTTTGTAACTTGATATATACTATATATCAGTGTCACTATAAACTTCATAAATAGTATTTTTAAGTGTTGCACAATATTTTGTCAAGGTCATTTAAAATAATTGTTACTATTTAAAAAAACATTTTTTATTGAAGTATAAGTGACATACAATAAACTTCAAACAGTAAAGTGTATAATCGGATAAGTTTTGCCATATCTATACGTTTGTGAGACCATTGTCACATTCAAAATAATGAACATATCCATTCCCCCTAACATTTTTTCATGCCTTTTGTAATATTCCCCTCCTGATTCTCTTTCACCTCTCAGTCTAAAGGCCAAAACTTTTCTGCTGACACTATAGATTACTTTGTATTTTCTTGGAATTTCATGTGAATAGAATAATATATTCTATACTCTTTCTTGTTGGGTTTCTTTTACTCAGCATAATTATTTGAGATTCGTCCTTGCTATAATATGAATTAGTTGTTCATTCCTTTTCATTGCTGAGCACCATTGCATGGCTATACATCTATGTGTTTATCCAGTCACGTATTGATTGATGTTTGATTATTTCCAGTTTTTGGCTATTGAAAATAAAGCTGCTATGGACATTCATGTACAAGTCATGGTATGGATATATGCTTTCATTTTTCTTTTGCAAATATTCAGGAGTAGAAAGGCTGGGCCACAGCTGTATGTTGTCATCAAGACATCTCACACGCAATGACATTCATAGCCTCAAAGGAAAGGGATGGATAAAGATCTAGCAAGCAAATGGAAAAGAAAAAGAACAGTGGTTGCTATTCTTATTTCAGACAAAACAGACTAAAAGCAACAATGATCAAAAAGGACAAAGAAAGGCATTACAAAATGATAAAGTGTTCAATTCAAAAAGAAGACTTAATAATCCTAAATATATATGCACCCAATATTGGAGCACTGAGATTTATAAAACAAGTTCTTAGAGACCTATGAAGAGACTTAGATAACCACACAATAATAACGAAAGACATTGACACCCCACTGACAGTGTTAAGCAGATCATTGAGGCAGAAAACAAATAAAGATATTGAGGACCTAAACTCAACACTTGACCAAATGGACTTAACAGACATCTATGGAACATTCCACCACACACCAACAGAATACACATCCTTGTCATCTGTACATGGCACATACTCTAAGATCAACCACATGCTTGGCCATAAAGCAATCCTTAACAAATTAAAAAGAATGCATATCAGTAACATTCTCAGACCGCAATGCAATAAAAATAGAAATCAATACCAAGAAGATCTCTCAAAACTATACAAGTACATGGAAATTAAACAATATGCTCCTTAAAGACTTTTGGGTAAAGGATAAAATTAAGGCAGAAATCAAGAAATTCTTTGAAACTGGGCCAGGTGCAGTGGCTCACACCTGTAATGCTAGCACTTTGCAAGGTTAAGGAAGGTGGATCACTTGAGTCCGGGAGTTTAAGGCCACCTTGTGCAACATGGTGGGACCCTGTCTCTACAAGATTAAAAAAAAAATTAGCCAGGTGTGATGGTGCACGACTGTAGTCCCAACTACTTGGGAGGTCGAGGTGGGAGAATTGCTTGAGCCTAAGGGGTTGGGACTACAGTAAGCTGTGGTTGTCCTGCTCCACCCAAGCCTGGGTGATAGAGTGAGACACTGTCTTAAAAAATAATAATAAAAAAAAAAGAGACGTTCATTGAAACTGATTCAAACAAAGGTACAATACCAGAATCCCTGAGACACAGCCAAAGCAGTGTTAAGAGGAACATTTATAGCATGAAAATGCCTACACCAAAAAGTTAGAGAGATCTCAAATTAAGAACCTAACATCACACTTAGAAGAACTAAAAAAACAAGAGCAAATCAACCCACAGCTAGCAGAGGAAAGAAATAACCAAAATCAGAGCTGAACTGAATGAAATAGAGACATGAACCCACACAAAAGATTAATGAAACCAAAAGTTGGCTCTTTAAAAGAATAAATAAGTCTGCTTATTTAGACTGCTAGCTAGACTAAAAAAAGAAGATCCAAAAAAACACAATCAGAAACGAGAAAGAGGATATTAACACTGACCCCAAAGAAATGCAAAAAACCCTCAGAGACTATTAGGAGCATCTGCATGCACACATGCTACAAAGCCTAGAAGAAACTGATAAATGCCTGGAAAAGTACAACCTCCCAAGGTTGAACTAGAAAGAAATTGAATGCCTGAACAAACCAATAATGAGATCTGAAATAGAATCAGTAGTAAAAAACCTACCAAACAGAAAAAGCCCAAGGCAGGAACCTATCATTTCTACCTTAGGTTCCTACCTTGGTCTCAAGTGAGCCCCAGCTGGAAGTTCATACTAAAACTGACACAAGGGGTGCCTTGTCATATCATGTCCAATTTCTTAGCAACCAGCCAGTGAGGGCATGGGTTAATGAAAAGCAGGTATGGGAGTATAAAGGTCATAAAGAGTATAAAGAATTACTGGCTGAGGCTCCCAAAGAAGCCAGCAATCACTCTGAGAAAAAAAGACCTGGAAACCTCAACCTCAGAGAGGACATGCTCAGTGGGATACTGGCATTGCCCATGCAAAGAAAGCGTTGAATATGACTCAAGGAGAAATAATAAAGCAATATACTTTTATCTATGTTGATAAACAGCTGGAAGAGGCTTTAACCCAAGCAAAAATAATGTTGCTTACAAAGCCAAAGTTAAAAAACCCCAAGACCATTACAGTGCCATATTCTTTTCCCCAGAACGGACTATTACTATTATTCTCCCACTATTGATAAGGAGCTCGTTCACTGACTAGGTCACCAACTCCCAGCAATTCGTGATTTTACTTAAATATCAGAACAGGACAGCCTCTGAGTTTTGCTCTAAGAGGTAAAGAAGAATTTCAACAACTGTCAGAGATTGTCTCTTGTTATCTAGACCTCCCCTGGCTCAGCGTCTGGTTCACTGTAGGTGCCACGAGTTGGGAGCTGACCTAGTTCATAGACTTTAGAGATAAAGAAGGGAGATGTGCGCATCATTTGAAAAACAAGTACGTGGCTTACCCGCACACCAGCTTTTTCTTTTCATCCATATATTCCCCTAAGGCCACATGGTGCTCTGGGATTAGAAAATGGAGAAGTACAGTATGCTCCATGCTAGGACTAGATGGCTCTTTCTTCTACCTCCTGGGTTTGGTATTTCTTTAGGGTCATCATGCTACTCTTCTCATCTTCCTGATCTGTGGTTGTTCTGCAACTGCCATACTCTCAGCTGCAATTGAAATGTCCCTGTCTGACCCTGAGCCATACAGATTCAATATGCAGCCTTTGCAAATGACGATCCTAATAAACAGAAATGTATTCTAGCCAACAGTGGGAGATGCAGAAGGAAGCAGCTTCTGTATCCTCTGTGAAGAGATGGTCCTCTTTCCCATTACAAATTTTAGAGCCCCCATTCCTTTTTTTTCATAGCACTTGTCACAATTGTTACTGTATAAATTATTTGTGTCTCTATGATTAGACAGTGAGATCCGAGTACAGATTCCTTGACTGTCTTATTTATCATTTTACACCAGTATTGGGCTGAAAGTCTAGCAGGCCATCAGTGCCAAAGGTATATTTGTTGAATAAATAAATGAACTCTAGATATTAGGTTTATACATTTTTACTGGATCTTTGTTTGCAGAAGAGTTCTAGGTCAGGTGGGCAGAAGTCTAATCTGAATCATAAAAACAGAGTCACAGTCCCCAGTCAATTCCCAGACATAAGCCATGAGCAAGACTCCCAGACAACATCCGGGAGCAACCCCAAGACTGGGCAGGGGGGGCTCTGATGCCGCCCACGGCGAGGAGGGCCGCCCGTGCTGCCTAAATGGGTTCAGAATGAAGGCCGCCCTCCCAACTTCAACCCGGGGCAGGCCACGGAGCCTCCCGCCGCCCCTACCCCGCGTCGCCGGCACCCCCGCGCCCGCTGCACCCCCGGACCCCCGCGCCCGCGTCACTTACTCCTCTGCCGTCGCCACCTGTCTGGGTGCCGGTCTCCTCCCTGCCCGGCCGCGGCGCGTCCTCCCCGTCCTCGCAGTCCTGGGGCTGTGCGCTTCCCCCTCCAGCAACAGCCGCAGCCTCTTCTCTTCGGGAGGGACGTCGTCCTCCTCCCTCCTGGGCCGGCCATCCCTGCCTCGGGACTTGCCAGTGGCTTCGGAGCTGCCGGAAGGCCTGGCCATGACTCCGGGGGCTCTGCCTGCACTGGGAAGAAGAAGGACCCGGAGCAAGCGGCCTCTCGGCGGAGCTGGGGCGTCTGAGCGCGGGCTCGGTGAGTCCGCGCGGCGCGGAGATGGGCACCAGTGCCGGCGCGGGCTCTTCTGCGGGCCACTCCTGGCTCTCTGGCGCCCTCTGCTGGCCGCTCACGCGCACCGCCGCCACGCCGGTCCCGGGCCTGCGCTGCTCTCACCTGTCCTGGCCCAGGAGGTCTCTGTCCTTTGCCCGTCGCCAGGCCCGCTCTGGCCAGGCCCTGCACCTCCTCACCGCCCCAGGCAGGTTGCACCCCGATGGTCTCCCTGACTAAGGAGGAGAGAAGAGAAGGGACGCCCCGAGAGGGTGGACATCGGCCACAGCCACCTTGTCTTTGCTGTTACCCTGTGTCTTCCATGATTTGGAGGTGGTGGGAAAACCGAGGCTGCTCAAAACTCGTGGAGAATTCCTCCTGCAGGATGACATGAATGCACCTTCGCATTGCCTACCAACAGATCTTTTTTGAGCATCACTGTGGACCAGGAGTGGTGATGGGGGAGGGGATATTGTGGTGAACATGACAGGCATTGCCTTCACCCAGTGGGGCTCAGCGCTGGCTGAGAAGGCATTGAGAATGGACATTGTCAGTTGGGCAAAAGGAGGCCAAGAAGAAGTGCTGGGGGCATGGGAACTGAGAAAGACAGGAGGCTCAGCAGGTCTTGGAGCTGGGAGAGGGACAGCAGCAGCGGCTGTTCCAAAGGAAACAACAGCTGAGAGAGGCCTCAGAAAGTTGTTCTCAGCCCAGTGGAGGGTGTTCAGGCAGAGGGAACAGCGTGTGCAAAAGCCCAGAGGCTGGGAAAGAAGCAGAAAGAGGACTGTGGGTCTGGAGCACGGTGGGCAAGGTGAGAGAGGTGTGGTGGGCGGACAGATTGCCTGGGACCGAGCCGTGCAGGGGCAGAGGAGATAGGGGATCCTTGCAGGCCCCCAGCTGGGGCTGAGGCACAGAGACAATGCAGGTGGTCAAAGGGAGGAGACGTGGAGAAATATTTTGGAGGCATGCCCTGATGAATGAGTCCAGGATGCAGCCTTAGTGTCAGTGTGGAGCTCCTTCCTAGGTTGTGTGATGAGCTGAACCCGGGGGTATTTTCTGGACATTGAAGTGCTACACCCAGAGTCCAGGACAGGCTAAGTGAGCACCAGCAGCTCCTGGCCCATCTCAAAAGCAGGAGAGACAGGGGAGACTGGGGAGGCCACGGCGGAAGGGGAAGCCAGGAAGGCAGGAGAGGCCAGGGAAGCAGAGGAGGCCAGGGAGGCAGAGTAGGCAGGAGAGGCTGGGACGGCTGTGTCCTTTCCATGATTCTGCCCAGGATCCTAGGCCCCTGTACTCCCTGAGCTTCCCCACCCCAAGTGCTGGAACCATGTTGCACAATGGTCTCCCCACTAAGCTCCTGATGGCAGTGCCTACCCTGCTGTGCTCCCTATTTCAACCCTAACAGCTCTCACAGTGGGCAGCACATAGTAGGTGCTCAGGAAACACTGGTGGGAGAGCACATGGATCTGCTCAGCACCTTCCTCTCTCCTCCAGCTCTTCCCTGTCACGAAATAATTCTGATAACGACACATGGGCTTTGAGACCCTCTTCTATTACTTTCCATATGTTAATCCATCTATACCTCACAGCAGCCCTCGGGGTGGGTGCAATGAGGATGCCCGTTTTATAGAGGAGGAAACTGAGGTATAAAGAGGGTAAGTGACATAGGCACACTACAGGGGCTGGGGCCAAGTGATCAGAGCACTCAATCCCCAAAGGCAAGGTGGATGCAGTTACCATAAAAGACAGCAGACTCAAAGCTGCAACCAGAATAGCCTGACTCGCAGAGACCTATGGTGCCAGCTGATTGTGGCATTCCTAGAGGTGAAACAGATAAGAAGCCTGCCACATTTTTACTGGATCTGTGTTTGCAGAAGTGTTCTAGGTCAGGTGAGCAGAAGTCTAATCTGAATCATAAAAACAGAGTCACAGTCCCCCGTGAATTTCCAGACATAAGCCAGTTCACAGACCCGGAGTCCCTTGTCTGAATGGGAAGCCAGGTCCCCTCCAGAAAGGACTCTGCTCCACTGCCAAAAATTTATACTGTCAATCTGTCTCCCAGCCTGCCCCCAAGGGAATACACAGCCTTTTACCAGGATGACTGAACAGGAGAAAAGGAAGTAATGAGACATGTGCAGGATCACTGGACACAGGCTCTGAACTGGCACTAGGCTGAGACTAGGGTCTACCAGTCAGAATAGGCATTTTGGAGATCACGTGAATGTTGGTGCAAGTTCATGTCATGGTAGATCCATTGGGTCCCCAAATCCATCCTCTGGTTATATACAAAATGGCCATGTTGAGATTTAAATTCAGGGTATCCAACTTAGAGGCTGTGCTCTTACTCATGAAACATTCTGACACTACTAACCAATTTAAAAATGCAAACACCTCCTGGGGCTAGCGAGAGTCCTCCAAACAGTCATGTAAATTGGTTCTGTCAAGGATTTCCTCCTACCCACCGCCCCTCCACCCCCCGCACCCCCCCCCCCGCTGAGAGCCAGTTGCAAGGAGAGACTAGGGAAGGGCGTTGGGTAACTTTGCTGCTAAAAGCTCTTCTGGATAAAGAAGAGCTTTATCCAGGAAAAAGAAGCAAAATAGAGTTCAGCAGAAGTTGAGAAAAGAAGCAATATGTTTGACCAGGCATGGTGGCTCACGCCTGTAATCCTAGCACTTTGGGAAGCCAAGGAGGGCAGATCACGAGGTCAAGAAATCGCACCATCCTGGCCAACATGGTGAAGCCCCGTCTGTACTAAAAATTCAAAAATTAGCTGGACATGACGGCACACGCCTGTAGTCCCAGCTACTCGGGAGCCTGAGGCAGGAGAATGACTTGAACGCAGGAGGCAGAGGTTGCAGTGTGCCGAGATCATGCCTCTGCATTCCAACCCGGTGACAGAACAAGACTCCATCTCATAAAACAAAACAAAACAAACAAAAATGTAAGCTTATTTTTAAGCCTGAACAAGTGTAGTGGTTTAAGGGTTCTGCAAACACTGCCCCAATCAGGCTACAAGATGTTGTGGCAGCAATATTTACAGCCAGTCACTCCTGGCCGGCTGAGCCACTTTTCAAAACACCCTTGCACGGCTGTGCAGAGCGGCTGGCTCCACTGGCAGCCGACAGAGCCATAACTCACAGTGTCACCACTGCCCTCAAACCCCTTCGGTAAGCACTTTGTATTTTTGAGACGGAGTCTTGCTCTGTCATCCAGGCTGGAGTGCAGTGGCACAATCTCGGATCACTGCAAGCCCTGCCTCCTGGGTTCATGCCATTCTCCTGCCTCAGCCTCACAAGTAGCTGGGACTACAGGCGCCCGCCACCATGTCCGGCTAATTTTTTGTATTTTTAGTAGAGACGGGGTTTCACCGTGTTAGCCAGGATGGTCTCAATCTCCTGACCTTGTGATCTGCCTGCCTCGGCCTCCCAAAGTGCTGGGATTACAGGCGTGAGCCACCGCGCCCGGCCTGGTAAGCACTTTTAATCAATGCAACAGGAATAAACATTTGCTGCAGAGCGGCAATGTGCAGGCAGGAACATGCTTCCACTCAGGCTCAGAAAGCAAAACCTCCTGGCTGTTTGCATCTATGCAAGAGCTCGCAGGAAAAGCCCTCTGTGTGGCTGCCAGCCTCACACACTTCCCCCAAGCGCTGAGTTTCTCTTCCCATGTTAATCTATGCTCTGACGTGCCATCTGTCAACCACCACACCATTCTCAGTTGCCATTTCAAAGCATCTTTCCCTGTGAATGGTCACCAGCCCTGCCCTGCAAGCCCCCAGGTGACATTGAACTTAAATGAGAGATAACAGGTTTCAGGGTGGATTTCAGTTCAGCATCTTGGAGTCTCAGTGTGGACATGAAATCTGTCTCCCCAGCTGTGGGCTGCATCTTTGTTTGTCATCTGGTTTGGTTCTTGGGGACTTGGAAACTCGTGGGAACCTTTGCAATTTGTCAAGAAGCTGCACGGCCCTTCCAACAAAAGCAAGGAATAGGAAGAGAAGCCCAAGGCTTCAGATCAAGGTGCAACTTAAAGCAGCCTCAGTGTAAAAGCAAACAAGAGTCAGAGGGATGCCTAAGGCAGAGTCTAGTCCCCAAGGCAGCTATAACGCAAAGAGAAAGAGAGAGAGAGACGGAGACAGAAAGACAGAGAGAGATGGGAGGAGACATGAGGTACCCAGGCCTCTGCATCAAAATCCGTACAAGAAGGGCCTCCTAAAAATGCAGGAGGCTGAGGTGGGTGCACACAGAAGTTCAAGACTAGCCTGGGCAGCATAGCAAGACTGTGTCTTTACAAAAAATACAAAAATTAGCCGGGTGTGGTGGTGTATGTCTGTGGTCCCAGTTACCCAGGAGGCTGAGGTGGGAGGATGGCTTGAGCCCAGGAGGTAGAGCTGCAGCGAGCTGAGATAGCACCACTGCACCCCAGCCTGGGGAACAGAGTGAGACTTCATCACAAAAAAATTTAACAAAAATTTTAAAAAGGATCACTCTGGCTACTTGAATGGGTAATAAGAAGGTAAGAGCAGAAGCAAGGAGACCAGCAGGGAGATTCTGCAGGTGGGAGTCCACGGAGGCTCAGACCAGGCTGGCACTGAAGACTGCCTGAATTCTGTATATATTTTGATGATGAAGCAACTCACCGACTCTTGAAGAGTGGGCTCTAGGAGACTGTATTTTTAACAAGCTCTCAGAGGATTCTAATGCAGGCTGAAGTTGAAGAACTGGTTTAGGTGAAGCTTCTGTTTCATCCTTGGGGAAGTACCTACTGACTTTTCTCTAAGCCACCTCAAAAGAGGTGCTAGACAAGATGTGCTCCAATGTCTGAACATGTGTGCACAGCTCTAGAGCCAACCTCAGGACACTGAGTCAAAGGTTAGGAGTACAACAGTGAACAACCACTGTCCTCTTTTCAATGAGCTTTGCATTTAATGAGAGAAATAAAAAGCAAAAAAAAAAAAAACATTTTCAACTCAGAATGGTAAGAGTTATGGTGACAGTATGCCTGGGGCAATGGGAGCAAATAGAAGGGGCACCCGATTGGCTAGGTGCAGTTGTTCTTGCCTGTAATCCCAGCACTTTGGGAGGCCAAGGTGGGTGGATCACTTGAGGCCAGGAGTTTGAAAACAGCCTGGCCAACATGGTGAAATCCTGTCTTTACCAAAAATACAAAAAAAATTCGCCCGATGTGGTGGCAGGCACCTGTAATTCCAGATACTCAGATGGCTGAGGTGGGAGAATTGCTTGAACCCAGGAGGCGGAGATTGCAGTGAGCCAAGATCATGCCACTGCACTCCAGCCTGCATGGTCAGAGCGAGACTCCGTCAAAATAAATAAATAAATAAATAAAAGTCCGGAGGTGGGTGGGCATGCAATCTCTATCAGGTGGTGAGAAATCCTTCTCCACCACAGGACTCCTCAGTTGAAGACTAGAAAATGGTAGGAACTAGCCAGGTCGATAGGAGAGGTGTGGAAGATCATTCCCAGCAGAGGGAAGAGCATGTGCAAAAATCGAGACGTGAGAGGGTGAGGAGCTGAGAGATGTTCATATAATTATAAAAAGTGACCAATATAGAGGTAAGTTGGAGCCAAATCTTAAAGGCTCTTTGTCGTGTTTATCCTGTAGACAAAGGGAGACAGTAGATGTTTTTAAGCAGGGGAGTAATGATCCACTTTGTGCTATAAAAAGAGCAGTCTGGCTGGAGGAGAGTGGGAGGTGAGTAGACCAGGTAGGAGGCTGCAATACGCCAAGTGAGACAAGATGGTTGGCGGACCAAGGCTGTGGCAGTGAGGATGGAGAGGAGACAGTAGACTAACTTGACTGAGAAAGAGGGAGGAATGAAGGAGGAGGCCCAGGTGTTTTGGAAGCTGGGTGGATGGTGGTGTGAATCTGACGTGGTGAGCCCAGGCAGAAGAGGAAATCAGGAGAGGCAAGGTAAGATGAGGTCAATGCAAGAAAGACAGCCAAGTGGAGATAACAACTGGGCCGTTGGATTCATCAGCCTGGAGTTATACAGAGAGCTCTGGAATGGAAATAAAGAGGAAAGGACTTTGGGAATAGGTGAATCCTCCCAGAATAATGTGTAGAGAAAGGAGAATAGAACACAGGGGACAGAAAAAGGGAAGAGATTTGTTATTAAAACCAACCATCCATCAGACATCTTCCAATAAAACACTTGTTAGAGGTTTCCTCAGTGTGAGTTATTCAGGACCAGAGCTAAAGACCATATTCCCAATAAAATCACTGGTGGGAAGGTCTTCATGAAAACATTTAATGCTGCTCTTAAAACAACAACAACAACAAAAAGGCTTTAGCTACCGCACAGATCCTGGAGCAATTTTTTGTCAAGAGTCTATCAAACACGAATCTGATCTGACTCAAGGAGGTGTCATATCAAGTGTAGAAATCCAATTCCAATGTCCATAAGAGCCTTTCTGCCAGGTACAAGACCCTAATCCAGTTGAAGTGATTTTCTATTGATTAACAGTCTGGGAATACACAGGTTGTTGGTTTATGAGATTTCCCTCCCTGTGCCTTCATGCCAGCTGTGAAAGAGTCAAAAGGCTCCTAACTGTCAAAATAAAAATGGTACTTGGTCACGGAGGAAACAGATTTTAGGTCAAACACATTGATGACTTTTTAACTATGAGAAGCCATTAATGTTACTGAATAAGCAAATCTGTTTGCATAACCAGATTTTTAGAGGCTACTGGGAATAAAGGTTTTCCTAAGTGGGTGATTTGTACAACGATAGCCTTGGGGTCTCTGATGGAACAGCTCTGATGAGGAAATGTTCCTTTAATTATGTGGAAGGCCAATTACCACATTATAGCCACATTGTTTTGCAGATTGCATATAATTTCACCATTTCCATAGCTTCAGCACTATAATTCTGGAGAAAATTCAGGCACCAAGGAGACACTTGGGGAACATTATGCTGGAGACAAAGATGTTTTAACGAATTCAATTTAAGCTTCAACATTAAAGTTATTTTGTTGAATAAAACATAATGGAATAATGAGCTTGTGTATGTCAACTCTATAGTGGAGGTAATAATAGCTAGAGACAGCCTGTCCCGTCTCCTCTTTTTAATGCTCACTCGAGTAATACATAATGCTATAGAGAGAACCTTTCTCTAATATGTGCTTCATCTCAGGCTAAGCGTGTTTTGGGCAACTGTGCTTCATGAAAAAAAAAAAGATAAAGGATCTAATTTTGGAGCCATTCACAAAAGTGCTACCACTTGATTTTCTTTTTATACTCTGAGATTTCTTATTCCCAGTGCCTACCAGGAATGGACTTTCTGGAGAAGCTCAGATTAATCACTCCTTATGAGAGGTGAGAGCATGCTGGCAGCCCTCACAGCCCTCGCTCGCTCTGTGTGCCTCCTCTGCCTGGGCTCCCACTTTGGCGGCACTTGAGGAGCCCTTCAGCCCGCGGCTGCACGGTGGGAGCCCCTGTCTTGGCTGGCCAAGGTTGGAGCTGGCTCCCTCAGCTTGCAGGGAGGTGTGGAGGGAGAGGCGTGAGCCAGAACTGGGGCTATGCATGCTGCTTGCCTGCTGGCTGAAGTTCCAGGTGGGCATGGGCTTGGCGGCCCTGCACTAGGAGCTGCCGGCCGGCCTTGCCGGCCCAGGCAGTGAGGGGCTTAGCACCTGGGCCAGCAGCTGCTGTGCTCGACTTCTCGCCGGGCCTTAGCTGCCTCCCCACAGGGCAGGGCTCAGGACCTGCAGCCCACCATTCCTTAGCCTTCCCCCCTCTGTGGACTTCTGTGCAGCACGAGCATCCCCGATGAGCACCACCCCCTGCTCCACGGCGCCCAGTCCCATCGACCACCCAAGGGCTGAAGAGGTTGGGCGCATGGAGAGGGACTGGCAGGCAGCTACACCTGCGGCTCTTGTGTGTGATCCACTGGGTGAAGCCAGCTGGGCTCCTGAGTCTGGTGGGGACTTGTAGAACCTTTATGTCTAGCTAAGGGATTGTAAATACACCAATCGGCACTCTGTATCTAGCTCAAGGTTTGTAAACACACCAATCAGCACCCTGTGTCTAGCTCAGGGTTTGTGAATGCACCAATCGACACTCTGTATCTAGCTACTAGGGTGGGGACTTGGAGAACCTTTGTGTGGACACTCTGTATCTAGCTAATCTAGTGGGGACGTGGGGTGTCTTTGTGTCTAGCTCAGGGATTGTAAACGCACCAATCAACACTCTGTCAAAAGAGACCACTCAGGCTCTCTGTAAAATGGACCAATCAGCAGGATGTGGGTGGGGCCAAGTAAGAGAATAAAAACAGGCTGCCAGAGCCAGCAGTGGCAACCCGCTGGGGTCCCCTTCCACACTGTGGAAGCTTTGTTCTTTTGCTCTTTGCAATAAATCTTGTTGCTGCTCACTCTTTGGGTCCACACTGCCTTTATGAGCTGTAACACTCACTGAGAAGGTCTGCAGCTTCACTCCTGAGCCAGCGAGACCACGAACCCCACCAGAAGGAAGAAACTTCGAACACATGCGAACATCAGAAGGAACAAACTCCAGACACTCCACCTTTAAGAACTGTAACACTCACCAGGAGGGTCTGCGGCTTCATTCTTGAAGTCAGTGAGACCAAGAACACACCAATTTCGGACACACTTATACACTTGGCACTGGGAGGTCTGTATGGAGCAAGTGAAGAAATCAGCAGAGTGAAGATAGAGGGAGAACAACATGATGGGGGAAAGGCAAAGTTACTGCCATGTTGGTTTCAATTCTGCCACTCATGAGTGAGACCCATGACCTCCTCTGTCTAGGACTCTGTTGTTCTTATCTGTACAGTGGAGGAATAGAAGGGCCTTTTAAAGTATTAACATTTCCTGACCTATCTGTAAAACACTTTCATTCAAACTGATGGGAATTTTGACTACTTTGCCAAGAGGACATAATCATCAAGCTGAATGTACCAAACAACATTGCCTGAAACTATCTAAGCAAAAACTGAGAAAGTTACACAGGACAGACAAACCTCCTATGAGAGTAAGAACTCTTCAGCACGTGCTTAGTGTGTCAAAGACAATGCTGTATTCACACCATTCCTCTTCCTGGACATGCAGAAAGACTACATTTCCCAGCCTCACTTGCAGTTAGTTTGGAACCATGTGACTGCATTTCCACCAATAGGAATGTAAGAAATCACTTCTGGGCCAAAGTTATCAAAGGCAAGTGTGAGCTATGTTCCCTCTCTCCCTATCCATATGGCTACAAGTGATAATCTCTGAGATGGCAAAATTAAAAGATGGAAACCTCCAGAATCTCTGAATCACTGTTGGACAAGGGCCCCCAAGGAGAACCCCTGCCCTGCACCAGACTATGCTATGGGTGCCAACCCACTGAGAGTTCAGGGTTTATTCGTCTCAGCAGCAGTCTATTGTTACACTGACTAACATCCTAAGGTTTGAGAGATCTAGCATATTGTTAATTGAAGCTAGATTTTAATTACACTGAGAACCTTATCTATTGAGAAATAAAAACTCTCCTAAAAAAACAAATAATCCACATTCCTTTTAACCACATGTGGCAAATTTGCCAAAAAAAAAACAAAAAACAAAAACAAAAAAACTGGCCACATATTAGGCCATAAAGAAGTCTCAACAAAATCCACTATACGATTGACATTGTCCAGACCACATTTTCCCGACCATAATGAAACAAAATTAGAAGTCAACAGCAAGAAGATAGCTAAACACAAGCACACATTTGGAAAATTAAAAATATCCTTTCAGGAGTTAAATGAAAAATCACAATAGAAATTACTAAACATTTACAACAGAATGAAAATACAACTTTATACATATATATATATACATAATATATATTTTTTTGTGAGTCTTCCAACTTCGTTCTTCTTTTACAAGGTTATCTGGGAAATTCTGGGTTTCCTGCAATTCCTCATACAGTCTTATGCTGTTTGTCAATTTCTGTGGCTGGGATGAACTTATAGTAGTTCTCATAGACCAGGGTTTGCATATCGCTGTCTAGAGCCCGGATCTGCTGCACCATGTCGGCCTCACTGTCCATCAGCTGGGCAAGAGGGCACTCTCTAGGCAGCTTGTCTAGGTAAACTTCTGGGTCGAAGTGCGCCCCGTTCAGATCGGTAGGGTCCAGCGGGTCAGGCCCCGCAGGAAGTCCCACCGCCTCCCCTTCCGAGAGGCTGTTGTAAAGCTTTAGCATCCTGTGCGCCTTCCACCAACGCTCCGTGAGCCTCCCCCTCCAGCCCTTCTGGGGAGTCCCCAGGTCCACACCTCGGGCTAGGCCCAGTGACAGCTGCCGCCGCCATAGCTCCAACTGCAGCCCACAGGTGTAATTTTTATATTTTTAAGTTGGATACATGGAGCTACTTGGCTTTTGCTTTCATCACACCGTTGAGGAAAGAGGTGGTTGCTTATGGTACCCCTGTTTTTACTGCATCCTGTAATGGATGAGAACCTCCCTGTTGCAGAGAGCAAAACACTGAACTAAATTGTGCTGTAACACAGCCCTGTGATGGGGGATTGGGAGTGATCCTGCAAACGGTTGCAAATCTGTACAGTGACAGAGACAATCGTTTGGGCAGCTGTTCACTATAGGAAAAGGCAATTGACCAAAAGTCAGTTACTGAGCTATCTCAACACTTTCATTTTATTTTAACTTTTGGCAGCAGGGTGCAATTAAAGGAGAGAAAGAAAACAAAGTGATAAGTGTAAGATAATGTACACACAGTGTAAAAGAAAATGACAAGACAGGATGACTATTTGTCTCTTGGTTAGCTCCTTGGGCTCTATGTCTCCTTCCTCAGAGAACCTCGTTTTCCTTTGTCCAGATTTCTTAGGGTGGATAATCCAGGCGCCTGCTCCCCCGTGATGGAGGACAAAGACTTCCCTGGAGCCGCCTCCCACTGCATCCTTTCCTGCACTGCCCACATGGACACAACTCAGCCGATTAGACTTCCTCTCAGAACTTTAGTCTTGAGCAAAGAGATTAAAGGGTGAAGTGACTGCAGGTATGCCCTTCCAAAGTGGTACGTGAGCTAATGGCTAAAGTTTGCCAAGCCCATCCAAGCACTTTTTTTCGTAATTTTTATTTACTTATTTTTTTGTGACAGAGTCTTGCTCTGTTGCCCAGGCTGGAGTGCAGTGACGTGATCTCGGTTCACTGCAACCTCTGTCTCTCGGCTTTAAAGGAGTCTTCTGCCTCAGCCTGCCAAGTAGCTGGGATTACAGGCATAGGCCACCATGCCTGGCAATTTTTTTTGTTGTTGATGTATTTTTAGTAAAGACAGGGTTTCACCATGTTGGCCAGGCTGGTCTCGAATTCCTGACCTTGTGATTCGCCTGCCTAAGCCTCCCAAAGGGCTGGGATTACAGGCGTGAGCCACGCGCCCAGCTTCAAAAAGTTTTAAGCAGAGCTCAGAGGTCTTAACCACAGGCACATCGGAGGAGCATTTTTGAAATATTTTTCAGCTTCCTTAGTAGGAATGGAAGCCAAACTCCAATTGATGACTCCTTTGAGGAAGTCGAGAGCTGTAAGGAAAGCCAGGAACAGGGGCAAGGGAGAGATGTGTCCCGAATGATCCTGTGCCAATTCTTTCTGGAATCCTTGATGTGATCTCAGCTGCTCTTTCTATACATGACACAGTGATTGTGGCACCCACTGGTCTAGCTGTGGTCTCCAAGGAACCCCCAAAGGGAAGGGCACAGTGAGCAGGGGCATCGGCCTGAGTGACAAGGATTTGAGAGGGCAGGTTGGATACAGGGAGAGGACTGGCCAAATGCCATGTGTCTGGACTTACACTGCCTGGTTCAAATTGGACTTCGCCTTTTTTGACTTCGTGATCTGGTACAAGCTACATGAAAATCCATTGCACCTTTTCTAGTCTGTAAAATCATTCTGAAATGTGCACTAATAACGTGGAGACTACACAGTTGAAATGAAACAAGCTGCATAGAGCACAGAGCTCAGAGCCTGGCCTTTAGGAAGCCCTCAGTAAGGGTTCATGATGCCATGGTGTCTGTTGTCATCCTCTTTATCCTCATCATCGCCTTCATAATCTCTTTGTTGTTCTTAGGGAATAGTTTAGAGGGACTGATTCCCTGCTATCATGGGTGAGATGTCTATGAGAAGGACAACTAGTGGGGGAGGAAAGCAAAATTTTTAATAAGATTTCTGAGACCCCCAGTGCAACAAAGAACAGAAACTCCACAGTCTGCTGAGCAGAGAGTTGCATATTGGTCTCCTCCCATCTGCCCACCGCACTCTCTTGTTTGTCCTGAGGATGAGGAAACAAACAAGGCTCCCGACCGTCCCTCAGCACTCACTTGAAGGAGTGGCCTGCCCCTCCACACCTGTGAGTATTTCTAGTTGGGCGGGATGAGAGACTGAGAAAAGAAATAAGACACAGAGACAAAGTATAGAAAAACAACAGTGAGCCCAGGGGACTGGCGCTCAGCATACCAAGGATCTGCACCGGCACCGGCCTCTGAGTTCCCTCAGTTTTTATTGATTATTATTTTTATTATTTTAGCAAAAAGGAATGTAGTAGGAGAGCAGGGTGATAATAAGGGGAAGGTCAGCAACGAACATGTGAGCAATAGAATCTATGTCATAATGAAGTTCAAGGGAAGGTACTATGACTGGACCTGTACTTAAGCCAGATTTCTGTTTCTCTCCACCCAAACATCTCAGTGGAGTAAGAATAAAAAGGCAGCATTGCTGTAAACACGTCTCACCTCTCAACATAGGGCCGTTTTTCTCCCATCTCAGAATTGAACAAATGTACAATTGGGTTTTATATCGATACATTCAGTTCCCAGCGGCAGGCAGGAGACAGAGGCCTTCCTCTCTCTCAATTGCAAGAGGCTTTCCTATTTGACTAATCCCCCTCAGCACAGACCCTTCACGGGGGTCGGGCTTGGGGATGGTCAGGTCTTTCTAATCCCATGAGGCCACTTTTCAGACTATCACATGGGGAGAAACCTTGGACAATAAGCCTCTTTCAAGGGCAGAGGTCCCTGGGGTTTTCCACAGTGTATCTTGCTCCTGGTTTATTGAGACTAGAGAATGGCGATGACTTTTACCAAGTATACTGCTTGGAACCATCTTGTTAGCAAGGCACGTCCTGCACAGCCCTAGATCCCTTAAACATTGATTTCATACAACACATGCTTTTGTGAGCTTCAGGTTGGGTCAAAGTGGTTGGTTCAAAGTGACTGGGGCAAAGCTATGGATTAACAACATCTCAGCAAAGCAATTATTGAAAGTACAGGTCTTTTTCAAAATGGAGTCTCTTATGTCTTTCCTTTCTACATAGACACAGTAAGTGTCTGATCTCACTTTCTTTTGCCTACATTCACTGAACTGTCCCTCCCCTCTGCTGGGGCATGACCGCAGAGAACAGGTCCACTGTCCTCCCTGCGTGGTGCACCATGGAGGCTCAGACTCCATCCTCAAGGCTGGCAAGAAGACAGGGTGAGACATCAGACCTCTGATAAAGGTGACGGGAGTGCAGTCCACAGGACTGCAACCTCACACTGCAGGGCTGGAGGCACAGACCTACTATTGACTATTCTGTGGCCTGGGGGGCTCAAGGCACAGAGCTCCTCATTAGCCAAAGTTGCCCAAGTTCCCCAACCTCTAAGGATTTCCTCATAATATTGCAAAAAGAAGAAAAGTGAGTGTCTATAGAAGCTTTGGGGCTCTTCCTCTAATCAGGAGAAAGCTGGTGGGTATTCTTCGCTTCTTTCTTTTCTTTTTAAACATCCAACTGCTTCAATTTCCATCTTGTATTATGGGAAAATATACCACGTATAAATATTAAAAATTATAAATACATATTAGTTCATAGAGAACGGCCAGTATAAACATTTACAATTTCCACTCTTTTTCAGTTCACAGTTTAATGACATTAAGCATGTTCACATTGTTTAGCAACCATCACTGCCATCGTCTCCGGAACAGTTTTATCTTTCAAAATGGAAATTCCATCCATTCACCAAGCTCTCCATTCCTGTCTCTCACCCACCCCTGGGGGCCACCTTTCTAGTTTGCAACTCTATGAGTTTAACTACTCTTGACAATTGATAGATAAGTGGAATCATACCGTGTTTAATTTTTTTGTTTTGGAGACAGAGTCTTTCTCTGTCACCCAGGCTGGAGTGCAGTGGCGTGGTCTGGGCTGACTACAACCTCCACATCGCGGGTTCAAGCGATTCCTGTGTCTCAGTCTCCTGAGTAGCTGGGATTACAGGCGTGCGCCACCACGCCCAGCTAATTTTTATATTTTTAATAGAGACGAGCTTTCACCATATTGGCCAGGCTGGTCTCGATCTCCTGACCTGAAGTGATCCGCCTGGCTCAGCCTCCCTAAGTGCTGGGGTTACAGGTGCGAGCCACTGAGCCTGGGCCTGTTTATCCTTTTGGGATTTATTTATTTCACTGACGATAATGTCCTCAAGGTTCATCCATGTTGCGGCCTGCGTCAGAACTGCCTGTCTGGTTTTTTTTTGTTGTTTTTTGTTTGTTCGTTTGACTTTGTTTTGTTTTGTGTTTCCATGGAGTCTCACTCTGTCACACAGGCTGGAGTGCAGTGGCACAATCTGGGCTCACTGCAACCTCCGCCTCCCAGGTTCCAGCTATTCTTGTGCCTCAGCCTCCCGAGTAGTTGGGAATATAGGCACACGCCACCAAGCTTGTCTCATTTTTTGCATTTTCAGTAGAGACAGGGTTTCACCAAGATGGCCAGGCTGGTCTTGAATTCCTGACCTCAGGTGATCCGCCCACCTCGGTCTTCCAAGACGCTGCGATTACAGGCGTGAGCCACCGCACCGGCCAGAAATGCCTGCCTTTTGAAGGCTGAATAGTCTTCCATTGTATGAAGGAACTGCAGTGTGCTTTTTCATTCATCTGTCCACGAACTCTTGGGTTGCTTCCACATTTTGGCTGCTGTGAATAATGCTGCTATGAATATGGGTGTACACAAATCTGTCTTCCACTCCTGGCTTCTAATTCTTTTTGGTAGGTACCCACAAATGCAACTGCGGGAACATCTGATCATTCTAATTTTTCCAGTACACGCCATACTATTTTCCCCATTCCTTCACGATTTTACATTCCCTCCGATCAGATTTGAGCATTCCTACTTCCCTCTAGTCTCACCAATCCC
The DNA here is from genome assembly GCF_029289425.2 of Pan paniscus. Taxonomy (NCBI): domain Eukaryota; kingdom Metazoa; phylum Chordata; class Mammalia; order Primates; family Hominidae; genus Pan; species Pan paniscus. The sequence goes on along the minus strand of NC_073256.2, from coordinate 30,811,334 downwards.
TGTTTGTTTATCATATCCATCCTAATGTGTGGTATCACATTCCTGGTTTGATTTGCGCTTTCCTATGATGAGTGATTTTGAACATCATTTTAGATGCTTATTGGCCATTGCGATGTCTTCTTTAGGGACACATCTACTCGAGTCTTCTGACCATTGTTGATGGGATGCTTTGGGTTCCTTGTTGTTTAGTTCTAGCTATTCTTTATATATGATGGCTATCAGCCTCATTTCAGATACATGCTTTGCAAATATTTTTCCTAATCCATGGGTTATCTTTTCATTCAGTTCACAGTGTTTTTTGCTGCACAAAAGTGTCTGTCACTCAGATGTAATCCAAGGAATCTAATTTTCTTTTGTTGCCTATGCTTTTGGTGTCATATCCCAGAGAACATTGCCCAATCTGATGTCATGAAAGTGTGGCCAATGTTTTCTTTTAGGTGTATCATACTTTTAGCGCTTGGGGTGAGGTCTCTGATCCAGTTTGTGTTAATTTTTGCACCTGGTGTGACATAGGGTCCACCTTCATTCTTCTGCATGTGGAAATCAAGTTTCTCCAACACCATTTCTTGAAAAGGCTGCTTTTCCACCAATCAGCTTTCTTAGCACTCATATGAAAAATCATGTGAACATATAGGTGAGAAGTTATTTCTGGGGTCCATAGCAAAGAAAACAACAGACAAAAGATAAGGATACAGCACGGGCCGGGCACGGTCGCTCACGCCTGTAATCCCAGCACTTTGGGAGGCAGAAGCGGGCGGATAACCTGAGGTCGGGAGTTCAAGACCAGCCTGACCAAAATGGAGAAACACTGTCTCTATTAACAATACAAAAAAAAAAAAAAAAATAGCCAGGCATGGTAGCGCATGCCTGTAATCCCAGCTACTTGGAAGGCTGAGACAAGAGAATTGTTTTAATACGGGGGGCAGATGTTGCAGTGAACCGAGACCGTGCCATTGAACTCCAGCCTGGGCAACAAGAGTGAAACTCTGACTCAAAAAAAAAAAGGAAAAGAAAGAAATAGAAAATGCAAAATGGTAAGAAAAAACAGCATAATAAACATTTGTATGGTGTTGATGGACAATGCATTTGAAGATAATATTGGAAGAAATCATATTACATTTAATTTCTGTTCTTACTTATTGCAGCTTGATGCCTCTAAGAACTTCGTCATTGGAACCACCTCTGGTGCTTTAAAAGAAAAAAAAAAAAAATCCACACACTCACACAGGTGCAAGGAAATGAGAATCTCAGATATTGAGACCCAGGCCTCACCATTTCTAAGCTCCCCAGGTGATTTGACTCAAAGCCAAGATTGAGGAACGGCGACATGGATCTCTACACAGAACCTGCCTAAATAGATTCTCTAGAAGCAGTTTATAAAGAAATTCCACATGAACTGTGGAAGAGGATATGAATTTGATATAGAGTATGTCTTCACTTAACATCTTTGAAAGTCTCTTGGAAACTTCACCTTGAAGCAAAATTATGTATAGTGAAACCACTTATTTTTCATCAACAGTATAACTACACAACTTTAAACAGCCAATGCTGTTGGAGGACCTCCTGTACATTGTTTCCATAAAGTCCGTTTTCAGGGAATTCCAAAACGAAATGAAAACTTCGTGTATATAAAAAGATGGTAGTGATCCCACCTGGATGACAGGGTTATTGCTCAGAAACTAAAAGAGGCCGCCTAGGTATAGAGGATTCTGTCATGAGGTTTCTGCTAAACCAAGGACCCCAGAATCCTCACCCATTCCAGTTAAAGGCATAATGAAGAAAGCAATATTCACAAAGGAAATGCGGAACGGAATAAAAGCCATCAAGCCCCAAAAATAATGTGACTAAGGGGCAGGATTTGCAGATGTAGAGATTTAATGTGTTTGCCCTTTCTCACCCACACAAGAAAAAGGGTGGAACAGATCATGAGATTCGACTGTTCTGCTGCGCAGCCTCCGCAGGGCACTTTGTATGTCCCTGTTTCTCAGGCTGTATATGAAAATGTTCAGCATGGGGGTGACCACAGCCTACATCACTGATGCCACCACACCATTCCTGGGGGGTGGTGACACAGCTGAAGTCAGGTACACACCAATGCCTGTTCCATAAAACCAGCAAACAGTTGCTAGGTGAGAGCCACAGGTGAAAAAGTCTTTATACTTCCCATCTGACGATGAAATCCTTAGAATGGAGGGGCCAATTTTATAGTAAGACAAAAGGATCCCTGAAATGGGAAGAAAACCAAACATAGTATTATCAAAATATATAAATATGCTATTGATGACGCTGTCAGAACAGGCAAGGTTGAGAAGTTGAGAGGGGTCACAGACAAAATGAGAGATTTCCACATTCTTGATGATGGTGAATTGTAACACAATCCAACTGTGCAGCTGGGAATCCAACAGGCTAAGGAAAAAGGACACCAAAACGAAGAAGACACAGAGGTGAGGATTCACGATGACTGGGTAGTGCAGAGGGCGACAGATGGCTACAAAGCAGTCATAGGCCATCAAAGTCAGGAGCATGCCTGCTATACATGCAAAAAGGACCAAGAAAGACATGTGCGTCAGGCAGCCCGCATGACAGGTGACTCTGCTATGCGACTGCATGTCCAGAATCACCTTGGGAACCGTGGCCGAGGTGAAACCGATGTCAGCCCAGCACAGGTTGGAGAGGAAGAAGTACATGGGGGTGTGGAGGGGGGAGTCAGAGCTGACAGCCAGGATGCTGAGCAGGTTCCTCAGCACCATCACCAGATACATGGACAGGGACAGGGACAGCAAAGCGAGGACGGGCTGCAGTTCTGGATCCTCTGAGAGCCGCAGGAGGAGGAATTCTCAGACACCTGTGAGATTCCGTGGCTCTGTGTGTCTTGGACACCTTGAGAAGGAAAGAGGATTGGAAACATAAAAGATAAAAACCAGCCCTTAATGCTGGATGCAAGCAATTCACAAGGAACATCTTCACACTTGTGGACCATACACCGCCAGCAATGTTTCTCAGTTGTGACAATTCCAAAAATCTCAGAATTATTACGTGATTTACTTTTTTGCTATACGAGGCTTTCTGTACATACTAGTTTAGAGAAAATCCACGGAAGAATATTAGAAGACCAAAAGGTTAGATATAACAAATCCGTGATCTCAGTAAAACATGGCCTACTCTTTTCAGAAAAAATACAATGCAATGAAAATGTCCTTCTCTCTTTTAGAAAAATATCTCAGTCTAATTGAAAGAAATTAAGAAGACTTGAAATACTCTCTACTTTATTCTGACATGGTGCTACAACTTCCATTGATGTAGAATATGTAAAAGGATGACACAAGAGCTAGGACCCCATTATCTGAAAACGAAATCGAAACTTATAGTTCTCAATCGGAAGACCTTCTCACATGCCTGTTACTTTTCATATTTATTATCATCCTTCGGTTTTCTGACATTATTTATTCATAAAAGTACATGCACACTCAAAGATGGGAGCTGGGTTTCCAAATGAATTGAATCTATAACTCCTGGCCCAGCACCATGGCCCACACCTGTAATCCCAGCACTTTGGCCGGCCGAGGCTGATGGATCACCTGAGGTCAGGAGTTCCAGACCAGCCTGGCCAACGTGGTGAAACCCCATCTCCAGTGAAAAAAAAAAAAAAAAATTAGCCGGCCGTGGTGGCGGGTAACCCTAGCTATGACAGCAGAGTGGACGTACACCCTGTGATATTATTTGTAATATCCTAGAAAGATATTGCTCCTAATATCACGGTGGCTCTACACCCTGTGATCTTAATTGTAATATCCTACAGAGATCTTACTCCTAATAATACAGTGGGTGTGCACCCTGTGATATTATTCATAATATATTACAGAGATACAACTCCTGATATCATAGCGACTGTACACCATGTTGGTACACCCTGTGATCTTATTTGTAACAACTTAGAAAAATACTACAGCTAATATCAAAGTGGGTGTACACCCTGAGATGTTATTTGTTATCTCCTAGGTAGATATTACTCCTAATATCACAGTGAGTGTACATCAAGTGTGTACAGACTGTGAAATTATTCGTAATACCCTAGGAATGTATTAATCCTCATACCATAGTGGGTGTACACCGTGAGTGCTATTTTTTTCTAATATCCGGGGGGAAGAGGATGATATTGCTTCCAATATCACAGAAGGTGTACACCCGCCTGTGATATTGTTCCTAATATCCAGGGAATGAGAGGATGGCATTATTCGCAATATCACTGGGGGTGTACCACCTCCCGCCGGGATATTGTTCTTAATATCTGGAGGTGGAGAGAATGATGTTACTCCCAATATCACAGGGGATGTACACCACCCCTGTTTGTAAACACCCCCTGTGATATTGTTCCAAATGGCCTGTGAAAGAGTAAACATGACTCCCATTATCGCGGGGGGTGTTCAGCCCTGATGATATTGTTTCCTAACATCCAAGGATGGAGAGTATACTATTATTCCCAATATGGTAGGGGTTGTACACCCTTTTGTGTTTTTGTGCCCAATGTCCAGCAAAATAGAGGATATTAATCCCAATATGGAAGTAATTGTACAGCACCCCTGTGATATTCTTCCTAATATCCAGAAAGGAAAAGAATGATATTACTCACAACTGTGTAGGAAACGTATACCCGCGCTGTGGTATCTTTCTCAGTATCCAGGTGGGGAGAGGATCATATTACATCCAATGTGGCAGGGTGTGTACAGTCCCTCTGTGATCTCGTTGCTAACATCCAGGTTTGGGGACGACGACATTACTCCCAATATCGCAGGGGGAGTACACCCCCCCGTGACCTTGTTAGTCATTTCCTGGGTGGAGAGGATGATCTTACTCCCAATATCGCAGGGGGTGTACACACCCCTGTGAAAATCTTCCTGTATTCAGAGAGAGAGAGGATGACATTACTCCCAGTACCACAGGGGGTTTCCAGAGCCCTGTGACACTCTTCCTATTATCCACAGGGAGAGAGGATGACATGACTCTCAATATCGCAGAGGGTGTACTCCCCTCCTGTAATATTGTTCTGAATACCCTGGGAGGGAGAGGATAAGGTTACGTTGAATATCGCAGGGAATGTACACCCTCCCCCTCTGATACCCTTCCTAATGTCCAGGGGAAGAGAGGAAAATTTCACTCCCAATATCACAGAGGCAGTACAGCCCACCCGTGATGTTGCTCCCAATATGCAAGGGGGGACAGGATGATACTACTCTCAATATCGCAGGGCTGTTCACATCCCCAGTGACATTTTTTCCTAATATCTAGGGGAGAGACAAATATATGACAACAAAGGTCGCAGGGTCTGTACATCCCTTCCTGATATTGTTCCTAATATCCAGGGGGGAAGAGGATGATATCAAATATGAAAGGGGGTGTACATCTCCCACCCCTACGATATTGTTCTTAATAATCGTGAGGGGAGACGGTGATATTACTCCAAATATCGCAGGGGTTGTTCACAACGCCTGTGATATTGTTTCTGATATCCGGGGCGGGGGGGAGAAAATCATATTCCTGCCAATATTGCAGGTGGTGTATACCCCACCTGAAATATGGCACCGAATATCCAAAGAGGGAGAGGTTGGTATTCATACCAATATCGAAGTGTGTGTACAGGCCCCTTGTGATATGGTTTTTAGTATCCAGTGGGCGGGAGGATGATATTAGTCCCAACATCCCAGAGGGTGTACACTAGCCCTGTGATATTGTCCCTAACTTCCAGAGGGGAGAGGATAATATCACTCCAAATATCTCAGAAGTTGTACATCCCCCGTGATATTGTTCGTCATATCCAGGGAGGCACAGGATGACATTCCATTGAATTTCGCGACAGGCGTACACTCACAGTGTGATATTGTTCCTAATATCCAAGAAGGGAGAGGATGATATTACTCCCAATAAAGCAGTGGGTGTACATCACCCCTGTGTTATTGTCTCTAATATCCGGGGCCAAGGGAGCAGGGGAGAGGATAACATTCCCTCAAATTTAGCAGGTGGTTTGACGCCCCATGTGGTTTTGTTTTAAATATCCAGCGGGGAAGACAATAGTAGTATTTTTGATCGTCCGATTCATCCGCTCCACCTTTCCGGAACTCTGAGGCCGGGAGGCCGCATGCAGTTTCCGTGTTATCCCCAATACCTTTGCCGTCTTCTGTACCAAGGCAGCCAAAAGCGGAGGCCCGTTGTCTGGGCCGGTCCCTAAAGACCGTCGAAATCTAGGAATCACATCACGAAGAAGCACAGGGGTTACTTCACGAGATTTCTCAGTTCGTGTTGGATAAGCCTCCACCCACCCAGAGTAGGTACGCCCAGGAACTAATACATCCTTGTTACCTCCACACTTTGACATCTCTGTGAAGTCCACCTGGAGACCTTCAAAGGGGGCTGCTCCACAAGCTCGTATGGCGGGCGGAACGGCTGGACCTTGCCTCGCATCATGCTGTCGGCAGGTAACACACCGCTGCCTCACCGTTTTGGCAAGGGCTGACAAAGGCGAGATGTAAAAATACCGGCCTAACAACTTTTCCAGTGAATCCTGACCTCGATGGGTGGTTTCTGGCACAGCCAGTACAACTGCAGCTCCTAGCAGCTGTGGCACAGCTACTCTACCATCTGGTAACCGAATCCATCCTTCCTCCATCACTTGTGCTCTCTCAGCCTGGAGAAAGTCCTTTTCTTCTTTAGAAGAAGCAGGTCCAAGATCAGGTGCTTGAGGGAGCACTGATGCCCAGAAGGGGGCAGATGCTGCTTTTCGAGCCTCTGAGTCAGCGCGGGAATTCCCCAAACCCAGCAAGAGGGAAGCTCGCTGGTGTCCTCTGCAATGCATAACTGCCACCTTGTGGGGTTTCCATACTGCTCCTAATCATTGCAAGATTTCTTGCTGGTATTTTCTGTCTTTTCCCCCAGGGTTCAATAGGTCCTTTTCTTTCTATCATGCTCCATGCACTTGAAGGGTTAAAAAGACAAACCGAGAATCAGTGTAAATGTTGACAGTCTCACCCTCACTGAGTTCTAAGGCCCCAATGAAAGCAATGAGTTCAGCTTTCTGGGCTGATGTGGCCTGGGGCAACGATCTGGCTTCAACAACAGTGTCCAGGGTTATCACTGCATACCCTGCGCCTCTCTCTCCTTGGGGGTTGAAGAAGCTGCTCCCATCCACGTATAGTTCCCAGTCTACTGATGCCCAAGCCTGGTCCCGGAGGTCAGGTCTGCTAGAGTCAATTGAGTCCAACACTTCTACACAATCAGGCTCGACAGGGCTCTCTGATACCGGGAGCAAGGTGGTGGGGTGTAGGGTGTTGCAAACTTCAATGGTTGTACGGGGATTTTCGCAGAGCAGTTTGGTACTTGGTGAGTCTGGCATTCGTTAGCCAGTGATGTCCTTTAGTGTTCATTAAAGTCACCACAGCACGGGAGGCCTTTATGTTCAGGCTTTGCCCAAGAGTCAGCTTATTTGCTTCTTGTACTGGCAGGGCAGTTCCTGCCAAGGCCTTCCAACAGGGGGGCCATCCTTCAGAAACCCCGTCTAGTTGTTTAGAGAGGTAGGCCACCGGCCTCGGCCAGTTTGGGTTCAAGCCCAGCTGCCATCTTTTCTTTCTCTGATGCATACAATGGAAAAGGCTTTGTCAGATCGGCTAGCCCCAGGGCTGGCGCTGCCAGAAGTTTTTTCTTTAACTCATGAAAGACTTGCTGTTGTTGGGATCCGCATTCCAAAGGTTCCCGGTCCCCGCCCCCTTTGTGACCTCATACAAAGGCTTGGCTAATACTGCAAAGTTTGGGATCCACAGTCTACAAAACCCCACAGCTGCTAAGAATTCTCTCACCTGCCTTCAGATCTTAGGCTCCGCTAGATGGCAAATGACCTGCTTTCTTTCTGATCCCGGGCTGCGTTCCGACCCCTGTCGGATAGTCAATGCCAAGTAACGTACCTGCTGTCAGCAGATCTGAACTTTCTTCCTGGACACCTTCTACCCACAGTACTCCAGGTGCCGGTGTAGGGCATCTGTTCCCTTGGCACACCCGACTGCCGTGTGGTGTCCCAGCAGAAGGTCGTCAACCTACTGGAGCAGCACGCAGCCTAGGTCTCTGCTGGGAAACTTCTGGAGGTCTCGAGTCCACGCCTCCCCGAAGATGGTGGGGGGAGTTCTTGAACTCTTGGGGAAGCCCGGTCCAAGTGTACTGAGTAGTGACACCTGACTCCGGATCTGCCCACTGAAAGGCAAACAGCTTCTGCCTCTCAGGGGCTAATCTGATAGGAAATAAAGTGTCTTTCAGGTCCAAGCACGTGAACCAGCTGTCCTCAGCTGGCAGCAACCCAAACTATGTGGATGGGTTAGGTACTGTTGTATGTAAAGTCAGTGTACCTTGATGAAGCAAGCGCAAATCCTGTACCGGCCGGTAGTCCTTGGTCCGTGGCTTGGGAACAGGCCGGAGGGGAGTGTTCATGGAGACAGACAAGGAACAATCGTTCCAAAAGTTCTTAGGTGCTTGAGACGGACCTGGATACATTGAAGGGCTTCTCTGGGGACCGGCTCCTGATTTCTGCCTCACCGGCTGGGCCCCAGTCTTAACTGGCCAATCCCGGAGGGTTGTCTTCTGCCGCACTCTTGGCCACCGCTTAGCCAGAGCTGGTCTTCTCTCTTGGCCTGGCTCAGTTAAGAAAAGTCTCCATTCCTCATCTCGGGGGACAATAAGGGTCATAGTAACTCCCGTTCCGGGTAACATTAGCAGCGAAGAGCCGTGCTCTGTCAGAGAGATAATGGCTCTCAGCTTGCTGAGCAAGTCGCTTCCCGAAAAGATCAAGGTACAGTCAGGCGTGTACCAAAACTGATGAATGACTTTATGTCCTCCTACAGTACAAGTCCGAGGCAAGCAGAAAGCTTGCTTTGCTGAAACCCCCATGGCTCCGATGACGTCAGTAGTCTTCTTGGATAACGGGGCGACCGGGGCGGTTACTAGCGAATGTTCAGCACCGCTATCTACAAGAAAGTCAATGTCTCAACCCCCGACTGTCATTCTGACCAGAGGCTCAATGGGGACGCTTGAACCCGGTCTCCCTCAGTCCAAGAACCCTTCTGCCAGGTTGCACAGGGCCCTCTCCTCCTTCTCCGGGGCCTCCTGCTCTGAGTCACCTTGTTTTCTTTTGAGCTCAGGGCATTTGTTCTTCCACTGTCCTATTTCTTTACAATCAGCACACTGGATACGCTGCAAACTCTGACAGCCAAGCTGAGTTTCTTTCCCAGGGCCCCCTTCCCTTGCCTCTTTGGGTGTCCCCTCTGATTGCTGCAGCTGACAAACAGGTCGGCGTATCGCCGGGCCTGACCTCCATTCTCTTTGCCATTTTCCTTACGGCTTACTGCATCCCTGTTTACAAACACCTGGCTAGCTATTTCTAGTAATTGGGATGGATTCATCCCTGCAAGCCCAGCCTGTGTCTACAGTTTTCTTCTCATGTCTTCTGCTCTTTGACGGCCTAAAGCCATGGGAATCACGCGCTGATTTTCAGGGCTATCGGGATCAAAGGGAGTATACATACAATAGGCCTCCCACAATTCTCTCTCGTACAATTGGGCTGGAATTTCTACTTTTCCCTGAATAACCTCAGAGAGCTTGTTAACGTTTGTGGCCTTCTGAGCTCCCCTCATTAATCCTTCCAAGAGAGCTTCCCGGTCTCGGTTTATCCTTTGCATATCCTGTCTTTCATGTGGGTCCAACTGGGGGTCGGTTCCTGGCAACTGGGTCCTTCCATACTCTTGGGGGTTTTGATAATCAGCTGGTGCATGTTCCTGTAGCCACTTAGTTGCTGCTTGGAGGACTCTCCGCTTTTCTTCGCTGTTAAAGAGGAACATGAGCAACTGGTGCCAATCAGCCCAGGTGGGGTTGTGGGTGTGGATAACAGGTTGGAGCAAATCAATTAGAGCTTGTGGCTTTTCGGTATAGGGCGGTGTATTGTTTCTCCAGTTGAGAAGGTCGACGCAGGTGAAGAGCTGGTACGCAAAAACACGCCTCTCCACCAAGTGACCATCCTTATCTATCTCAGTCTACCGCTGCTCTCTCAGGGGCATTTGTGTCCCCATTTAGGGTCATAAACGAGCTGCCGAGGGAGGAGTGCAATGGTGCAAGGCGACTTACCGCAATTAATAATCTCAGTTATTAATTGACACTAATAATTATCAATATTAATAACCCATAATATAATTTTTGAAATCAATAGCGATAATTACTAATGTTAAATAGTTATACTAATGATAACAATACATGATTACTATTAATGATTAATGACGCCTGATATTAATAACTGATAATGACTTATTCATTAGAAAACAGTAATATTAGATCCTAATAATTAATATTAATATTAATATTCTGAAAACTTTTTATTAGCAACTATTTCTTAATATTAATATTAATATCAGTCATTCATATTCATGATAATAATAAGTGAGGAATAATTCATACTAATATTACGCCCTAATACCTCAGTGGGTGTACACCCACCTGCGATATTGCTCCCAATGTCCAGGGAGGGAGAGAGCATGATATTAAGTTCAATATCGCAGTAGGTGTACACAGAGCCGGTGATATTGATCGGAATATAATCTCCAGGGGGTGGACTATAATGTTACTCCCAATATAGCACTGGGCGTGCATCCACCCGATGATTTTGCTCCTAGGATTCACGGAAGAAGACAATGCCATTACAACCAACATCGCAGGAATTGTACACCCCCGTGTGAGATGGTCCTTAAAAATATTCCAAGGCGGAGGGATTGACTTGACCACATACGTGTCAGACAGTGGAAACCCCCAAGGATATTGTTCCCATAATCCCGGAGGGAAGAGGATAATATTACTTGCAATATCACAGAAGTTGGACACGCCGTCGATGACACTGATTCTAACTGCAACGTGGGAGACGAGAACATGACACCCGATATTCCAGGGAGTAGAAACACCCCTGTGATACTGTTCCTAATATTCAGGGAGGAAGAGGATGATATGACTCCCAAAACAGACGGGTGTACAACTTCTGTACACCGAGGGTGTACATAGGTCTGTGAAACAGCTCATAATCTGCAGAGGGGGAGATGATATTAACCACAATAAGACAAACAGGCAGTGAGTCCACCGCGGATCCTAAGAGCCAGGGGGGGCGAGAGGGGCTGGCTCTTTACTCCCCGCATCGCGGGGGGCGCCTCGCCCCCCTGCGATGGGGGTCCTAAGAGCCAGGGGGGCGAGAGGGGCTGGCTCTTTACTCCCCGCATCGCGGGGGGCGCCTCGCCCCCCTGCGATGGGGGTCCTAAGAGCCAGGGGGGCGAGAGGGGCTGGCTCTTTACTCCCCGCATCGCGGGGGGCGCCTCGCCCCCCTGCGATGGGGGTCCTAAGAGCCAGGGGGGCGAGAGGGGCTGGCTCTTTACTCCCCGCATCGCGGGGGGCGCCTCGCCCCCCTGCGATGGGGGTCCTAAGAGCCAGGGGGCGAGAGGGGCTGGCTCTTTACTCCCCGCATCGCGGGGGGCGCCTCGCCCCCCTGCGATGGGGGTCCTAAGAGCCAGGGGGGCGAGAGGGGCTGGCTCTTTACTCCCCGCATCGCGGGGGGCGCCTCGCCCCCCTGCGATGGGGGTCCTAAGAGCCAGGGGGGCGAGAGGGGCTGGCTCTTTACTCCCCGCATCGCGGGGGGCGCCTCGCCCCCCTGCGATGGGGGTCCTAAGAGCCAGGGGGGCGAGAGGGGCTGGCTCTTTACTCCCCGCATCGCGGGGGGCGCCTCGCCCCCCTGCGATGGGGGTCCTAAGAGCCAGGGGGGCGAGAGGGGCTGGCTCTTTACTCCCCGCATCGCGGGGGGCGCCTCGCCCCCCTGCGATGGGGGTCCTAAGAGCCAGGGGGGCGAGAGGGGCTGGCTCTTTACTCCCCGCATCGCGGGGGGCGCCTCGCCCCCCTGCGATGGGGGTCCTAAGAGCCGGGGGGCGAGAGGGGCTGGCTCTTTACTCCCCGCATCGCGGGGGGCGCCTCGCCCCCCTGCGATGGGGGTCCTAAGAGCCAGGGGGGCGAGAGGGGCTGGCTCTTTACTCCCCGCATCGCGGGGGGCGCCTCGCCCCCCTGCGATGGGGGTCCTAAGAGCCAGGGGGCGAGAGGGGCTGGCTCTTTACTCCCCGCATCGCGGGGGGCGCCTCGCCCCCCTGCGATGGGGGTCCTAAGAGCCAGGGGGCGAGAGGGGCTGGCTCTTTACTCCCCGCATCGCGGGGGGCGCCTCGCCCCCCTGCGATGGGGGTCCTAAGAGCCAGGGGGCGAGAGGGGCTGGCTCTTTACTCCCCGCATCGCGGGGGGCGCCTCGCCCCCCTGCGATGGGGGTCCTAAGAGCCAGGGGGGCGAGAGGGGCTGGCTCTTTACTCCCCGCATCGCGGGGGCGCCTCGCCCCCCTGCGATGGGGGTCCTAAGAGCCAGGGGGGCGAGAGGGGCTGGCTCTTTACTCCCCGCATCGCGGGGGGCGCCTCGCCCCCCTGCGATGGGGGTCCTAAGAGCCAGGGGGGCGAGAGGGGCTGGCTCTTTACTCCCCGCATCGCGGGGGGCGCCTCGCCCCCCTGCGATGGGGGTCCTAAGAGCCAGGGGGGCGAGAGGGGCTGGCTCTTTACTCCCCGCATCGCGGGGCGCCCTCGCCCCCCTGCGATGGGGGTCCTAAGAGCCAGGGGGCGAGAGGGGCTGGCTCTTTACTCCCCGCATCGCGGGGGGCGCCTCGCCCCCCTGCGATGGGGGTCCTAAGAGCCAGGGGGGCGAGAGGGGCTGGCTCTTTACTCCCCGCATCGCGGGGGGCGCCTCGCCCCCCTGCGATGGGGGTCCTAAGAGCCAGGGGGGCGAGAGGGGCTGGCTCTTTACTCCCCGCATCGCGGGGGGCGCCTCGCCCCCCTGCGATGGGGGTCCTAAGAGCCAGGGGGGCGAGAGGGGCTGGCTCTTTACTCCCCGCATCGCGGGGGGCGCCTCGCCCCCTGCGATGGGGGTCCTAAGAGCCAGGGGGGCGAGAGGGGCTGGCTCTTTACTCCCCGCATCGCGGGGGGCGCCTCGCCCCCCTGCGATGGGGGTCCTAAGAGCCAGGGGGGCGAGAGGGGCTGGCTCTTTACTCCCCGCATCGCGGGGGCGCCTCGCCCCCCTGCGATGGGGGTCCTAAGAGCCAGGGGGGCGAGAGGGGCTGGCTCTTTACTCCCCGCATCGCGGGGGGCGCCTCGCCCCCCTGCGATGGGGGTCCTAAGAGCCAGGGGGGCGAGAGGGGCTGGCTCTTTACTCCCCGCATCGCGGGGGGCGCCTCGCCCCCCTGCGATGGGGGTCCTAAGAGCCAGGGGGGCGAGAGGGGCTGGCTCTTTACTCCCCGCATCGCGGGGGGCGCCTCGCCCCCCTGCGATGGGGGTCCTAGAGCCAGGGGGGGCGAGAGGGGCTGGCTCTTTACTCCCCGCATCGCGGGGGCGCCTCGCCCCCTGCGATGGGGGGTCCCAGAGCCGGGGGGCGAGAGGGCTGGCTCTTTACTCCCCGCATCGCGGGGGCGCCTCGCCCCCTGCGATGGGGGTCCTAAGAGCCGGGGGCGAGAGGGGCTGGCTCTTTACTCCCCGCATCGCGGGGGGCGCCTCGCCCCCTGCGATGGGGGTCCTAAGCCAGGGGGCGAGAGGGGCTGGCTCTTTACTCCCCGCATCGCGGGGCGCCTCGCCCCCTGCGATGGGGGTCCTAAGAGCCAGGGGGCGAGAGGGGCTGGCTCTTTACTCCCCGCATCGCGGGGCGCCTCGCCCCCTGCGATGGGGGTCCTAAGAGCCAGGGGGCGAGAGGGGCTGGCTCTTTACTCCCGCATCGCGGGGGCGCCTCGCCCCCCTGCGATGGGGGTCCCAAGAGCCAGGGGGGAGGGGGCTGGCTCTTTACTCCCCGCATCGCGGGGGGCGCCTCGCCCCCCTGCGATGGGGGTCCCTAGCCAGGGGGCGAGAGGGCTGGCTCTTTACTCCCCGCATCGCGGGGGCGCCTCGCCCCCTGCGATGGGGGTCCTAAGAGCCAGGGGGGCGAGAGGGGCTGGCTCTTTACTCCCCGCATCGCGGGGGCGCCTCGCCCCCCTGCGATGGGGGTCCTAAGAGCCAGGGGGGCGAGAGGGGCTGGCTCTTTACTCCCCGCATCGCGGGGGGCGCCTCGCCCCCCTGCGATGGGGGTCCTAAGAGCCAGGGGGGCGAGAGGGGCTGGCTCTTTACTCCCCGCATCGCGGGGGGCGCCTCGCCCCCCTGCGATGGGGGTCCTAAGAGCCAGGGGGCGAGAGGGGCTGGCTCTTTACTCCCCGCATCGCGGGGGCGCCTCGCCCCCTGCGATGGGGGTCCTAAGAGCCAGGGGGCGAGAGGGGCTGGCTCTTTACTCCCCGCATCGCGGGGGGCGCCTCGCCCCCCTGCGATGGGGGTCCTAAGAGCCAGGGGGGCGAGAGGGGCTGGCTCTTTACTCCCCGCATCGCGGGGGGCGCCCTCGCCCCCTGCGATGGGGGTCCTAAGAGCCAGGGGGCGAGAGGGGCTGGCTCTTTGCTCCCCGCATCGCGGGGGGCGCCTCGCCCCCCTGCGATGGGGGTCCTAAGAGCCAGGGGGCGAGAGGGGCTGGCTCTTTGCCCGCATCGCGGGGGGCGCCTCGCCCCCTGCGATGGGGGTCCTAAGAGCCAGGGGGCGAGAGGGGCTGGCTCTTTACTCCCCGCATCGCGGGGGCGCCTCGCCCCCTGCGATGGGGGTCCTAGAGCCAGGGGGCGAGAGGGGCTGGCTCTTTACTCCCCGCATCGCGGGGGCGCCTCGCCCCCCTGCGATGGGGTCCTAAGAGCCAGGGGGCGAGAGGGGCTGGCTCTTTACTCCCCGCATCGCGGGGGCGCCTCCCCCCTGCGATGGGGGTCCTAGAGCCAGGGGCGAGAGGGGCTGGCTCTTTACTCCCCGCATCGCGGGGGGCCTCGCCCCCCTGCGATGGGGGTCCCTAGAGCCGGGGGGCGAGAGGGGCTGGCTCTTTACTCCCCGCATCGCGGGGCGCCTCGCCCCCTGCGATGGGGGTCCTAGAAGCCGGGGGCGAGAGGGGCTGGCTCTTTACTCCCCGCATCGCGGGGGCGCCTCGCCCCCCTGCGATGGGGGTCCTAAGAGCCAGGGGGCGAGAGGGGCTGGCTCTTTACTCCCCGCATCGCGGGGGCGCCTCGCCCCCTGCGATGGGGGGTCCTAAGAGCCAGGGGGCGAGAGGGGCTGGCTCTTTACTCCCCGCATCGCGGGGGGCGCCTCGCCCCCCTGCGATGGGGGTCCTAAGAGCCAGGGGGCGAGAGGGGCTGGCTCTTTACTCCCCGCATCGCGGGGGGCGCCTCGCCCCCCTGCGATGGGGGTCCCTAAGAGCCAGGGGGCGAGAGGGGCTGGCTCTTTACTCCCCGCATCGCGGGGGGCGCCTCGCCCCCCTGCGATGGGGGGTCCTAAGAGCGGGGGGCGAGAGGGGCTGGCTCTTTACTCCCCGCATCGCGGGGGCGCCCCCTGCGATGGGGGTCCTAAGAGCCAGGGGGCGAGAGGGGCTGGCTCTTTACTCCCCGCATCGCGGGGCGCCTCGCCCCCCTGCGATGGGGGTCCTAAGAGCCAGGGGGCGAGAGGGGCTGGCTCTTTACTCCCCGCATCGCGGGGGGCGCCTCGCCCCCCTGCGATGGGGGTCCTAAGAGCCAGGGGGCGAGAGGGGCTGGCTCTTTACTCCCCGCATCGCGGGGGCGCCTCGCCCCCTGCGATGGGGGTCCTAAGAGCCAGGGGCGAGAGGGGCTGGCTCTTTACTCCCCGCATCGCGGGGGGCTCGCCCCCTGCGATGGGGGTCCTAAGAGCCAGGGGGGCGAGAGGGGCTGGCTCTTTACTCCCCGCATCGCGGGGGCGCCTCGCCCCCTGCGATGGGGGTCCTAAGAGCCGGGGGCGAGAGGGGCTGGCTCTTTACTCCCCGCATCGCGGGGGCGCCTCGCCCCCTGCGATGGGGGTCCTAAGAGCCAGGGGGCGAGAGGGGCTGGCTCTTTACTCCCCGCATCGCGGGGGCGCCTCGCCCCCCTGCGATGGGGGTCTAGAGCCAGGGGGCGAGAGGGGCTGGCTCTTTACTCCCCGCATCGCGGGGCGCCTCGCCCCCCTGCGATGGGGGTCCTAAGAGCCAGGGGGCGAGAGGGGCTGGCTCTTTACTCCCCGCATCGCGGGGGGCGCCTCGCCCCCCTGCGATGGGGGTCCCTAAGAGCCAGGGGCGAGAGGGGCTGGCGCTCCCCGCATCGCGGGGGCGCCTCGCCCCCTGCGATGGGGGTCCTAAGAGCCAGGGGGCGAGAGGGGCTGGCTCTTTACTCCCCGCATCGCGGGGGCGCCTCGCCCCCCTGCGATGGGGGTCCTAAGAGCCAGGGGGCGAGAGGGGCTGGCTCTTTACTCCCCGCATCGCGGGGGGCGCCTCGCCCCCTGCGATGGGGGTCCTAAGAGCCAGGGGGCGAGAGGGGCTGGCTCTTTACTCCCCGCATCGCGGGGGCGCCTCGCCCCCCTGCGATGGGGGTCCTAAGAGCCAGGGGGCGAGAGGGGCTGGCTCTTTACTCCCCGCATCGCGGGGGGCGCCTCGCCCCCCTGCGATGGGGGTCCTAAGAGCCAGGGGCGAGAGGGCTGGCTCTTTACTCCCCGCATCGCGGGGGCGCCTCGCCCCCCTGCGATGGGGGTCCAAGAGCCAGGCGAGAGGGGCTGGCTCTTTACTCCCGCATCGCGGGGGCGCCTCGCCCCCTGCGATGGGGTCCTAAGAGCCAGGGGGCGAGAGGGGCTGGCTCTTTACTCCCGCATCGCGGGGGGCGCCTCGCCCCCTGCGATGGGGGTCCTAAGAGCCAGGGGGCGAGAGGGGCTGGCTCTTTACTCCCCGCATCGCGGGGGGCGCCTCGCCCCCCTGCGATGGGGGTCCTAAGAGCCAGGGGGCGAGAGGGGGCTGGCTCTTTACTCCCCGCATCGCGGGGGCGCCTCGCCCCCTGCGATGGGGGGTCCCAAGAGCCAGGGGCGAGAGGGGCTGGCTCTTTACTCCCCGCATCGCGGGGGCGCCTCGCCCCCTGCGATGGGGGTCCTAAGAGCCAGGGGGCGAGAGGGGCTGGCTCTTTACTCCCCGCATCGCGGGGGCGCCTCGCCCCCCTGCGATGGGGGTCCTAAGAGCCAGGGGGCGAGAGGGGCTGGCTCTTTACTCCCCGCATCGCGGGGGGCGCCTCGCCCCCCTGCGATGGGGGTCCTAAGAGCCAGGGGGCGAGAGGGGCTGGCTCTTTACTCCCCGCATCGCGGGGGCGCCTCGCCCCCCTGCGATGGGGGTCCTAAGAGCCAGGGGGCGAGAGGGGCTGGCTCTTTACTCCCCGCATCGCGGGGGCGCCTCGCCCCCTGCGATGGGGGTCCTAAGAGCCAGGGGGGCGAGAGGGGCTGGCTCTTTACTCCCCGCATCGCGGGGGGCGCCTCGCCCCCCTGCGATGGGGGTCCTAAGAGCCAGGGGGCGAGAGGGGCTGGCTCTTTACTCCCCGCATCGCGGGGGGCGCCTCGCCCCCCTGCGATGGGGGTCCTAAGAGCCAGGGGGGCGAGAGGGGCTGGCTCTTTACTCCCCGCATCGCGGGGGGCGCCTCGCCCCCCTGCGATGGGGGTCCTAAGAGCCAGGGGGCGAGAGGGGCTGGCTCTTTACTCCCCGCATCGCGGGCGCCTCGCCCCCCTGCGATGGGGGTCCTAAGAGCCAGGGGGGCGAGAGGGGCTGGCTCTTTACTCCCCGCATCGCGGGGGCGCCCCTCGCCCCCCTGCGATGGGGGTCCTAAGAGCCAGGGGGGCGAGAGGGGCTGGCTCTTTACTCCCCGCATCGCGGGGGGCGCCTCGCCCCCCTGCGATGGGGGTCCTAAGAGCCAGGGGGGCGAGAGGGGCTGGCTCTTTACTCCCCGCATCGCGGGGGGCGCCTCGCCCCCCTGCGATGGGGGTCCTAAGAGCCAGGGGGGCGAGAGGGGCTGGCTCTTTACTCCCCGCATCGCGGGGGGCGCCTCGCCCCCCTGCGATGGGGGTCCTAAGAGCCAGGGGGCGAGAGGGGCTGGCTCTTTACTCCCCGCATCGCGGGGGGCGCCTCGCCCCCCTGCGATGGGGGTCCTAAGAGCCAGGGGGGCGAGAGGGGCTGGCTCTTTACTCCCCGCATCGCGGGGGGCGCCTCGCCCCCCTGCGATGGGGGTCCTAAGAGCCAGGGGGGCGAGAGGGGCTGGCTCTTTACTCCCCGCATCGCGGGGGGCGCCTCGCCCCCTGCGATGGGGGTCCTAAGAGCCAGGGGGCGAGAGGGGCTGGCTCTTTACTCCCCGCATCGCGGGGGGCGCCTCGCCCCCCTGCGATGGGGGTCCTAAGAGCCAGGGGGGCGAGAGGGGCTGGCTCTTTACTCCCCGCATCGCGGGGGGCGCCTCGCCCCCCTGCGATGGGGGTCCTAAGAGCCAGGGGGGAGAGGGGCTGGCTCTTTACTCCCCGCATCGCGGGGGGCGCCTCGCCCCCTGCGATGGGGGTCCTAAGAGCCAGGGGGGCGAGAGGGGCTGGCTCTTTACTCCCCGCATCGCGGGGGGCGCCTCGCCCCCCTGCGATGGGGGTCCTAAGAGCCAGGGGGGCGAGAGGGGCTGGCTCTTTACTCCCCGCATCGCGGGGGGCGCCTCGCCCCCCTGCGATGGGGGTCCTAAGAGCCAGGGGGCGAGAGGGGCTGGCTCTTTACTCCCCGCATCGCGGGGGGCGCCTCGCCCCCCTGCGATGGGGGTCCTAAGAGCCAGGGGGCGAGAGGGCTGGCTCTTTACTCCCCGCATCGCGGGGGCGCCTCGCCCCCTGCGATGGGGGTCCTAAGCCAGGGGGCGAGAGGGGCTGGCTCTTTACTCCCCATCGCGGGGGGCGCCTCGCCCCTGCGATGGGGGTCCTAAGAGCCAGGGGGGCGAGAGGGGCTGGCTCTTTACTCCCCGCATCGCGGGGGGCGCCTCGCCCCCCTGCGATGGGGGTCCTAAGAGCCAGGGGGCGAGAGGGGCTGGCTCTTTACTCCCCGCATCGCGGGGGGCGCCTCGCCCCCCTGCGATGGGGGTCCTAAGAGCCAGGGGGGCGAGAGGGGCTGGCTCTTTACTCCCCGCATCGCGGGGGGCGCCTCGCCCCCCTGCGATGGGGGTCCTAAGAGCCAGGGGGGCGAGAGGGGCTGGCTCTTTACTCCCCGCATCGCGGGCGCCTCGCCCCCCTGCGATGGGGGTCCTAAGAGCCAGGGGGCGAGAGGGGCTGGCTCTTTACTCCCCGCATCGCGGGGCGCCTCGCCCCCCTGCGATGGGGGTCCTAAGAGCCAGGGGGGCGAGAGGGGCTGGCTCTTTACTCCCCGCATCGCGGGGGGCGCCTCGCCCCCCTGCGATGGGGGTCCTAAGAGCCAGGGGGGCGAGAGGGGCTGGCTCTTTACTCCCCGCATCGCGGGGGGCGCCCTCGCCCCCCTGCGATGGGGGTCCTAAGAGCCAGGGGGGCGAGAGGGGCTGGCTCTTTACTCCCCGCATCGCGGGGGGCGCCTCGCCCCCCTGCGATGGGGGTCCTAAGAGCCAGGGGGGCGAGAGGGGCTGGCTCTTTACTCCCCGCATCGCGGGGGGCGCCTCGCCCCCCTGCGATGGGGGTCCTAAGAGCCAGGGGGGCGAGAGGGGCTGGCTCTTTACTCCCCGCATCGCGGGGGGCGCCTCGCCCCCCTGCGATGGGGGTCCTAAGAGCCAGGGGGGCGAGAGGGGCTGGCTCTTTACTCCCCGCATCGCGGGGGGCGCCTCGCCCCCCTGCGATGGGGGTCCTAAGAGCCAGGGGGGCGAGAGGGGCTGGCTCTTTACTCCCCGCATCGCGGGGGGCGCCTCGCCCCCCTGCGATGGGGGTCCTAAGAGCCAGGGGGGCGAGAGGGGCTGGCTCTTTACTCCCCGCATCGCGGGGGGCGCCTCGCCCCCCTGCGATGGGGGTCCTAAGAGCCAGGGGGGCGAGAGGGGCTGGCTCTTTACTCCCCGCATCGCGGGGGCGCCTCGCCCCCCTGCGATGGGGGTCCTAAGAGCCAGGGGGGCGAGAGGGGCTGGCTCTTTACTCCCCGCATCGCGGGGGGCGCCTCGCCCCCCTGCGATGGGGGTCCTAAGAGCCAGGGGGGCGAGAGGGGCTGGCTCTTTACTCCCCGCATCGCGGGGGGCGCCTCGCCCCCCCTGCGATGGGGGTCCTAAGAGCCAGGGGGGCGAGAGGGGCTGGCTCTTTACTCCCCGCATCGCGGGGGGCGCCTCGCCCCCCTGCGATGGGGGTCCTAAGAGCCAGGGGGGCGAGAGGGGCTGGCTCTTTACTCCCCGCATCGCGGGGGGCGCCTCGCCCCCCTGCGATGGGGGTCCTAAGAGCCAGGGGGGCGAGAGGGGCTGGCTCTTTACTCCCCGCATCGCGGGGGGCGCCTCGCCCCCCTGCGATGGGGGTCCTAAGAGCCAGGGGGGCGAGAGGGGCTGGCTCTTTACTCCCCGCATCGCGGGGGGCGCCTCGCCCCCCTGCGATGGGGGTCCTAAGAGCCAGGGGGGCGAGAGGGGCTGGCTCTTTACTCCCCGCATCGCGGGGGGCGCCTCGCCCCCCTGCGATGGGGGTCCTAAGAGCCAGGGGGGCGAGAGGGGCTGGCTCTTTACTCCCCGCATCGCGGGGGGCGCCTCGCCCCCCTGCGATGGGGGTCCTAAGAGCCAGGGGGGCGAGAGGGGCTGGCTCTTTACTCCCCGCATCGCGGGGGGCGCCTCGCCCCCCTGCGATGGGGGTCCTAAGAGCCAGGGGGGCGAGAGGGGCTGGCTCTTTACTCCCCGCATCGCGGGGGGCGCCTCGCCCCCCTGCGATGGGGGTCCTAAGAGCCAGGGGGGCGAGAGGGGCTGGCTCTTTACTCCCCGCATCGCGGGGGGCGCCTCGCCCCCCTGCGATGGGGGTCCTAAGAGCCAGGGGGGCGAGAGGGGCTGGCTCTTTACTCCCCGCATCGCGGGGGGCGCCTCGCCCCCCTGCGATGGGGGTCCTAAGAGCCAGGGGGGCGAGAGGGGCTGGCTCTTTACTCCCCGCATCGCGGGGGGCGCCTCGCCCCCCTGCGATGGGGGTCCTAAGAGCCAGGGGGGCGAGAGGGGCTGGCTCTTTACTCCCCGCATCGCGGGGGGCGCCTCGCCCCCCTGCGATGGGGGTCCTAAGAGCCAGGGGGGCGAGAGGGGCTGGCTCTTTACTCCCCGCATCGCGGGGGGCGCCTCGCCCCCCTGCGATGGGGGTCCTAAGAGCCAGGGGGGCGAGAGGGGCTGGCTCTTTACTCCCCGCATCGCGGGGGGCGCCTCGCCCCCCTGCGATGGGGGTCCTAAGAGCCAGGGGGGCGAGAGGGGCTGGCTCTTTACTCCCCGCATCGCGGGGGGCGCCTCGCCCCCCTTCGAACTGGATCGTCATATCGAGGTTGGGAGAGGGTGGTGATATTACTCCCGGCTTGGGATGGTCGCCCGCCCCCCTGCAATGTGTATCGTCATATCCATGGGGGGAGTGGGGACTGATGTTACTCCCCGGATCGCGGGGGCGTCCGCCCCCATCCGAGGTGGGTCATCATATGCAGGGGCGAGAGCGGGGTGATATTGCTCCCCGCATCGAGGGTGGAGCTCTTCTGCCTGTGATGTGGAACGTCATATCCGGGTGGAAAGGCGGGTGATTTTACTCCGCCACCGCCGGGTGGCGCCCTCGCCCCACTTCGATTTGGCTCCTAATATCCAGGGTGGGGAGAGGGGGTGATATTCCTCCCTTTCTGCCCCTGTATTTCCTCTACTGACACACTTGGTTAACACCCTGGGACATTATTTTCCATATTCTAGGACGATGCCGCTGTTTAAGTCCCAGTGGGTATACACCCTGTGAGATTATTCGTGATATTGTAGCCAAATGTGAATCCTGATGTCACACGCCTCTACACACTCTGATATTATTCGCAATACCCTTGCGAAACGTTAATAATAATGTCACAATGTGTGTACCTATTGTGCTATTATTCTTAATCTCCTAACGGGAGGTTGATTTTATTGTCACATGGAGTATTTTCCCTTTGGCATGATTCGGAATATCCTGAAGGGATGTCACTCCTTATGTCACAGGGTTTTTGCACCTTGTCAAATTACACGTATTACCCTCATAAGATGTCACTCCTCATATCACCGAGGATGTACGCTCTGTGATATTATCCTCATACTCCAGGGAAATGTTACTTTTATTATCACAGATGTTGCTCATCTTGTGAAAGTATTCGTTATAGTTTTGTGTGATGTGACTCCTAACGTTACACGGGGTGTACACCCAGTGATATTACGTGTAATCTTCTATAGAAATATTCCTCCTAAATCACAGGTCCTGTACACACTTTAATATTCTTCGTCATATTCTAGTAATACGTGACTACTATTGTCACAGGGCGTGTAGACCCTGTCATAAAATTCGTAATATCCCAGCGGGAGTTCACTACTAATTTCACCATGCGTGTACACCCTTTGATACTGTTCGTATTATCCGAAAGAGATGTGACTACTTATGTCCCAATGCATGTACATTCTCTGATATTATTCGTTATATCCTTGGGGGATGTGACTTCTAATGTCACTCGGTGTGTGCTCCCTGTGTTCTATTTCATAATATCCTAGGGGATTTGTACTGTTAATGACACAGGGGGTGTACACATTGTGATATTATTCATGATATTCTAGAAGGGTGTTACTCCTAATGTCACAGGGGTGTACACCCTGTGATAGTATTCATAATTTCCCAGGGGTCTATACTCCTAATGTCACAGAAGATAACACCCTGTGACATTATTCGTAATATTCTGGTGAGATGATTCTCCTAATATCACAGGAGGTGTACACCCTGTGATAGTATTCTTACTATTCTAGGGCGATGTCACTCTTAATGTCACAGGTGTGTTCCTTCTGTGATATTATTGAAAATACGCTAGCTGGATATTACTACTAATGTCACAATGTGTGTACACCTTGTGATATTATGAGTAATATTCTGGGAGGGATGTTACCCCTAACGTTACAGGGGTGTACACCGTTTGATATTGCTCCCAATATTGTAGGGGGATGTTACTCCTAATGTCACAGGGGGTGTAGAGCCTTCGATATTATTTGTAATCTTATAGAGAGATATTACTTTAATGATCACAGTGGGTGTTCACACATGGGCTACACCCACTGGGATATTATTTGTAATATCTTAGAGAGATATAACTCCTAATATCACAGTGGGTGTACTCCATGTGTGTACATTCTGTGATATTATTTGTAATGTCCATGGTAAACATTACTTCTACTATCCCACAGAGGGTACAACCTGTGCTATTTTTCATACTATCATAGGGAGATATTGCTTCTAATAACACAGTGGGTGTACACTATGTGTGTACACTCTGTGATGTGATAGCTTATATCCTAGGGAGATATTCTTTCTAATATCACAGTGAGTGCACACCTTGTGATATCATTCGTAACCTCCTAGAAAGATGTTGCTGCTAATATCACAGAGGGTGTGACCCCAGTGACATCATTTGAAATATCCTAGGGAGATGTTACTCGTAATGTCACAGGGGTTGTACACCCTGTTATATTATTGTAATATTCTAGGGGGGTGTTACTTTTAAAGTCACAGGGTTGTACACCCTGTGATGTTATTCGTAATATCCTAGGAAGGGGCTACTCCTAATATCACATGGGTTATCCTAGGAAGAGGTTACTGCTAATATCACACTCCTAATATCACAGCCTGTGATAGCATTCGGAATATCCAAAAGGGATGTTACTTTAAATGTCACATGGGGTGTACACCCTTTGATAATATTCGTAAGATCCTAGGGACATATGACTTCACATATCACATTGGGTGTACACACATGGTGTACATATTGTGTGTGAACACCTCCTGTGATATTATCCATAACATCCTAGGAAAATGGGACTCCTAATATCACGGTCAGTGGACATCCTGTGATATTATTGGTAATATCCTAAAGAGATGTTACCACTAAGGTGACAATGTATGTATGCCCCCTGATATTATTCGTTATATCCTCGGGGGATGTTACTCCTAATGTCACACGGGGTGTACTCCCTGTGATATTATTCGTAATATCCTAGAGGGATGTTACTTTCAATGTCACCGGGGGTGTATATCATGCGTATTCAACGCCTGTGATACTATTCCTAATATCCTAGGGGCATTTTCCTCCTAATGTCACATGGGGTGAACACCATATGTGTACACCTGCTGTGATATTATTCGTAATATCCTAGGGGAATATTACTCCTGATGGCACAGGAGATGTACAGCATGTGTGTCAACTGCCTGTGTCATTATTCGTAATATCCTAGGGAGATGTTTCCTTGAATGGCACAAAGTGTGTGCAAAAGGTCACAGAAGGTGTACACCTTGTGATGTTATCTGCAATACCCTAGAAGGATGTTACTCCTCATATGTCACAGGGGTGTACACACTTTGATATTATTTGTAATCTCATGGAGAGATATGACTTCAAATATCACAGTGGATGTTCACACATAGTGTATACCCTGTGATATTCTTCGTAATATCCTAGGGAGATGCAACTCCTGATATTACAGTGCGTGTACCCGGTGTGTGTACACCCTTGATATGAGTCGTGATATCCAGGGTAAATATGACTCGTCATATCACACAGTGTGCACACCCTGTGATTTTTTCATTATATTTAAGGGAGATAGTGCTTCTAATATCACCGCGGGTGTAACCCATGTGTGTGTACTCTGTGACAGTATTTTTTACATCCTAGGGAGGTATCACTCGTAATGTCACAGTGGGTATTCACCCTGTGATATCATTCTTATTTGACCTTGCTGCCTTCTTTAACCCACCCTACAAAAGGAATGGAACAGATAAGAAGATATTGAGATGAGACTGTGCAGCCGTGCTGCCGCCGCCGGACACTTTTAATATCCCTGTTTCTCAGGCTGTAGATGAAGGCGTTCAGCATGGGAGTGACCACCGTGTACATCACTGAGGCCACTGCGCCTTTTCTCGGGGAAGATGACACATCTGAACCGAGGTACCCTCCAACGCCTCTTCCATAAAATCAGCAAACAACTGACAGGTGAGACCCACAGGTGGAGAAGGTTTCTACTTCCCACCTGATGAGGAAACCCTCAGAATGGAGGAAACAATTTTACAGTAAGAGAAAAGGCTCCCCGAGATGGGAAGAAAACCAAATACGGCAGCAGGGAAATACAGGTTGATGTTCCTGGTGAAGGTGTCACAACATGCAAGATGGGGGAGTTGAGAAGGTTCCCAGAAGAAATTAGGAATTTCCACATCCTTGAAGCAGGTCATTTGTAAGGCAATCAAGTTGTGCAGCTGGGAGTCTAAAAGCCTGAGGGGGAAAAAAAAGAAAAAAAAACAAGGACAACAAATTTACGAAGCCACAGAAACATGGGTTCAAGATGGCTGAACGATATGGAGGGTGACAGATGGCTACAAACCGGCCATAGGCCATCACACTCAGGAGCATGTCTCTCTTCCATGCCTCCAAAAATGGCAAAGAGAGACATCTGAGTCAGGCAGCCTGCATAGGAGATGACTCTGCTGTGAGACTGGATGTCCACTATCATCTTGGGGACGGTGGTGGAGGTGAAACCGATGTCAGGCAAGGACAGGTTGGAGAGGAAGAAGTACATGGGGGTGTGGAGGTGGGAGTCAGGGCTGACGGCCAGGATGATGAGCAGGTTCCCCAGCACCGTGACCAGGCACATGGACAGGAACAGCCCAGCGACAACCGGCTACAGTTCTGTATCCTCTGAGAGTTCGAGGAGGAGGAATATAGAGACATCTGTTCGACTCTGTGGGTCTGTATCGTTTGGATACAACCCTCTTTTGCCTGGAAGAGAGGGTTGAAAAATCGGAAACAAGTAAACCAATACCCAGCATTGTGTCTGCATTTTGGATAGAAGCAATTCACAAGTAATGTTTTCAGATTTCAGAGCAATCCACACTCAGCAATATTTTGTAGTTCTGACAAACTCAATTGCCTTATAATGCTTTCAACATCGATTGCTGTGTTATTCACGTCTTGCTATAAACACCTGCCTTAGAGACACTAGCTTCAAGAACGTTCCAAGAACCAGATCATCATATATAACAAATTCGTAATTGCTAGAAAATACAGCCTATCTTTTCCGAAGGAAAAGATGTAATAAAACCATTGTCTTCACTTTAAGAAAAAGGTTATCCTAATTAAAGGAAATTAAGAACTCAAATATTTTATTTATTCTACTAGATTGATACAAATTCCCTTGATTTACAACATTTGTAAACACTGTATAACAGCTGAGACCATGCCATCTGGAAATGAAATGAAAGTTGATAGCTCATAAGCAGAAAATAGTTCTACATGCCAGTTAGGTCCTAGTGATTTCATCATTGTGTTTTCGGACTTTTCTCCTTGGAGAGAGTAATTGCTTACTCAAATCGGTGGGTCTTGTTTTAAAATTCATGGAAGCTCTAACTCCTGTCCTTAGCTTCGGTGGACTTAGAGTTTTCATCAGAAAGTTTGGCCGGATGCGGTGGCTCACGCCGGTAATCCAAGCACTTTGGGAGGCCGAGGAGGGCGGATCACGGGGTCAGGAGATCAAGACCATCCTGGCCAACATGGTGAAACCCCGCTTCTACTAAAAATACAAAAACGTTGCCCGGTATGGCGGCGCGCACCTATAGTCCCAGCTACTCGGGAGACTGAGGCGGGAGAATGGCTTGAACCTGGGAGGCAGAGACTACGGTGAGCCGAAATCACACCACTGCACGCCAGCCTGGGCAACGAGAGCAAAACTCCGTGTTAAAAAAAAAAAAAAAAAGAATGAAGTAAGTCAAAGTGACGCTGATGACAGCCAATTTTGGTGAAGCAAGGAAGTGTCAATTCAATCCTTCACATATATTTGACTTTTGCTGTCTCCTGTGTGCCAAGCACGATATAGGCTCTGGGAAATCAGAAACCAAAGAGAATCACTTGTTCCTCTCCCAGTACTCAGTCCTTACTGAGAGAAGGACAAAATAAAATGTCATGTCTGGAATGCAGGGAAAGCAGAACTTCAGGTCACGGGATATTTCCGTTGAATTGTGTGGAGTTGAAGCTGAAAATCTTAAGGAATGTATCTAAAATTCACTTTGCCTTTACTTTACGCATCCGTCACCTAGGGATCACGTAGCGGGCACCCACGATCAGCTTAATCATCACTCACTTCCATCGGATCAACTGGAAATCAAGTCAGATGAGAGTGCTGAGTCTCAGAGGATGGACATCTCACCCTTTGCCATACAGAGAAGTAGAAAGGGTGGTATTCAAAATTCATGGCCAGACTCGAAGTCCCGGGTACTATACTTCCTGGTCTTCCAACTTTCAAAAAGTTGTGGTTTTTTTTGGCTTTTGTTTTTCTTTTTGATGTTTTGAGATGGTGTCTCGTTCCGTTGCCCAGGCTGGAGTGCAGTGGAGTGATCTCGGCTCACCGCAACCTCTGCATCCCAGGTTCAAGCTATTCTCCTGCCTCAGCCTGCCAAGTAGCTGAGATGACAGGCGCCCCCGACTACGTCTGGCTCATTTTTTTCTATTTTGAGTAGAGACGTAGTTTCACCATGTTGGCCAGGCTGGTCTCGAATTCCTGACCTTGTGATTCGCATGCCTCAGCCTCCCAAAGCGCTGGGATTACAGGCGTGAGCCACCGCTCCCAGCTTCCATAAGTTTTAAGCAGAGCTCAGAGGTCTTAACCACAGGCACATCGGAGGAGCATTTTTGAAACGCTTTCCAGCTTCCTCAATAGGAATGGAAGCCAAACTCCGAACTGATGACTCCTTTGAGGAAGTCGAGAGCTGTACGGAAAGCCAGGAACAGGGGCAAGGGAGTGATGCGTCCCGAATGATCCTGTGCCAATTCTTTCTGGAATCGTCGATGTGATCTCAGCTGCCCTTTCCACACTTGACACAGTGATTGTGGCACCCATTGGTCTAGCTGTGGTCTCCAAGGAACCCCCAAAGGGAAGGGCACAGTGAGCAGGGGCATCCGCCTGAGTGACGAGGATTTGAGAGGGCAGGTTGGTTGAAGGGAGAGGACTGGCCAAATGCCATGTGTCTGGACCTAGATTGCCTGGTTCTAATTGGACTTCACCCTTTTTGACTTCATGATCTAGTACGAGTTATATGAAAAGGCGTTGCTCCTTTTCTAGTCTGTAAAATCATCCTGAAATGTGCACCAATAATGTGGAGACTATGCAGATGAAATGAAACAAGCTGCATAGAGCACAGAGCTCAGAGCCTGGCCTTTAGGAAGCCCTCAGTAAGGGTTCATGATGCCATGGTGTCTGTCATCATCCTCTTTATCCTCATCATCACCTTCATAATCTTTTTGTTGTTGTTAGGGAATGGTTTAGAGGGACTGATTCCCTGCTATCATGGGTGAGATGTCTATGAAAAGGACAACCAGTGGGGGAGGAAAGCAAAATTTTGTATAAGATTTCTGAGACCCCCAGCACAACCAAGAACAGAAACTCCACAGTCTGCTGAGCGGACAGTTTGCACATTGGTCTCCTCCCATCTGCCCACCGCACTCTCCTGTTTGTCCTGAGGATGAGGAAACCAAACAAGGCTCCCGACCGTCCCTCAGCACTCACTTGAATGGGTGGCCTGCGCCTCCACACCTGTGAGTATTTCTAGTCGGGTGGAATGAGAGACTGAGGAAAGAAATAAGACACAGAGACAAAGTATAAACAACAGTGAGCCCAGGGGACTGGCCTTCAGCATACCAAGGATCTGCAATTGCACCGGCCTCTGAGTTCCCTCAGTTTTTACTGATTATTATTTTTATTATTTTAGCAAAAAGGAATGTAGTAGGAGGGGAGGGTGATAATAAGGAGAAGGTCAGCAACCAACATGTGAGCAATAGAATCTATGTCATAATGAAGTTCACGGGAAGGTACTATGACTGGACGTGTACGTAAGTCAGATTTATGTTTCTCTCCACCCAAACATCTCAGTGGAGTAAAGAATAACAAGGCAGCATTGCTGCAAACCTGTCTCACCTCCCACTATAGGGCGGTTTTTCCCCCGTCTCAGAATTGAACAAATGTACAATCGGGTTTTATACCGAGACTTTCAGTTCCCAGGGGCAGGCGGGAGACAGTGGCCTTCCTCTCTCTCAACTGCAAGAGGCTTTCCTCTTTGACTAATCCACCTCAGCACAGACCCTTTACGGGGCTCGGGCTCGGGGACAGTCAGGTCTTTCTCCTCCCACGAGGCCACTTTTCAGACTATCACATGGGGAGAAACCTTGGACAATATGCCGCTTTCAAGGGCAGGGCTCCTTGCGGCTTTCCACAGTGTATCGCGCCCCTGGTTTATTGAGACTAGAGAATGGCGATGACTTTTACCAAGAGTACTGCTTGTTAACAAGGCACGTCCTGCACAGCCCTAGATCCCTTAAACCTTGATTTCATGCAACACATGTTTTTGTGAGCTTCAGGTTGGGTCAAAGTGGCTGGGGCAAAGCTACAGATTAACAACATCTCAGCAAAGCAATTGTTGAAAGTACAGGTCTTTCTCCAAATGGAGTCTCTTATGTCTTTCCTTTCTACGTAGACATAGTAAGAGTCTGATCTCTCTTTCTTTTCCCTACACTCACTGAACTGCCCTTCCCCTCTGCTGGGCCATGACCACGGAGAACAGGTCCACTGTCCTCTCTGTGTGGTGCACCATGGAGGCTCAGACTCCGTCCTCAAGTGGGCAAGAAGACACGGTGAGACGTGAGTCTCCTGATACAGGTGACGGGAGTGGAGCCCACAGGACTGGAACCTCACACTGCAGGGCTGGAGGCACAGAATGACTATTTACCATTCTGTGGCATGGGGGTCTCAAGGCACAGAGCTCCTCATTAGCCAAAGTCGCCCAAGTTCCCCAACCTCTAAGGATTTCCTCATAATATTGCAAGCAGGAGAAGAGGAAAGTGAGTGTCCATAGAAGCATTGGGGCTCTTCCTCTAATCAGGAGAAAGCTGGTGTGTATTCTTCGCTTCTTTCTTTTCTTTTTAAAGGTCCAATTGCTTTAATTTTCATCTTTTATTATCGGAAAATATACCACGTAAAAATATTAAAAATTATAAATATATATTAGTTCATATAGAATGGCCAGTATAAACATTTACAATTTCCACTCTTTTTCAGTTTAAAGTTTAATGACATTAAGTAC